>NC_052101.1:85583124-85886154 GCF_015852505.1 Tachyglossus aculeatus | reverse complement strand
TATTTTACTTGTACATATTTACTATTCTATTTACTTTATTTTGTTAATATATTTCGTTTCGTTGTCTGTCTCCCCCTTCTAGACTGTGAGCCCGCTGTTGGGTAGGGACCATCTCTATATGTTGCCAACTTGTACTTCCCAAGCACTTAGTACAGTGCTCTGCACACAGTAAGCGCTCAATAAATACGATTGAATGAATGAATGAATACCTGTTCTCCCTCCTCCTTAGACTCTGAGCCCACTGTGAGACAGGGACTGTATCCAACCTGATTAACTTGTATCTACCCCAGTGCTTAGTAACAGTATTCATTCATTCATTCAATCATATTTATTGAGCGCTTTCTGTGTGCAGAGCACTGTACTAAGAGCTTGGGAAGTACAAGTTGGTAACATATAGAGACGGTCCCTACCCAATAGCAGGCTCACAGTCTAGAAGGGGGAGACAGACAACAAAACAAAACATATGGACAGGTGTCAAGTCATCAGAATAAATAGAAGTAAAGCTAGATGCACATCATTAACAAACTAAGTAGAATAGTAAATATGTACAAGTAAAATAAATGGAGTAATAAATCTGTACAAACATATATACAGGTGCTGTGGGGAGGGAAAGGAGGTAGAGTGGGGGGATGGAGAGGAGGAGAAGAAAAAGGGGGCTCAGTCTGGGAAGGCCTCCTGGAGGAGGTGAGCTCTCAGTAGGGCTTTGAAGGGAGGAAGGGAGCTAGCTTGGTGGATGTGCAGAGGGAGGGCATTCCAGGCCAGGGGGAGGACGTGGGCTGGGAGTCGATGGCGGGACAGGTGAGAACCAGGCACAGTGAGGAAGTTAGCTGCAGAGGAGCAGAGGGTGTGGGCTGGGCTGTAGAAGGAAAGAAGGGAGGTGAGGGAGGAGGGGGTGAGGTGATGGAGAGCCTTGAAGCTGAGAGTGAGGAGTTTTTGCTTGATGCGTAGCTTGACTGGTAGCCACTGGAGATTTTTGAGGAGGGGAGTAACATGTCCAGAGCGTTTCTGCACAGAGATGATCCAGACCACAGCGTGAAGTATAGACTGAAGTGGGGAGAGACAGGAGGATGGGAGATCAGAGAGGAGGCTGATGCAGTAATCCAGTTGGGATAGGATGAGAGATTGAACCAGCAGGGTAGCGGTTTGGATGGAGAGGAAAGGGAAGATCTTGGCGACGTTGTGGAGGTGAGACTGGCAGGTTTTGGTGATGGATTGGATGTGAGGGGTGAATGAGAGAGCAGAGTTGAGGATGACACCAAGGTTACCGGCTTGTGAGACGGGAAGGATGGTAGTGCCGTTTACAGTGACAGAAAAGTCAGGGAGAGGGCAGGGTTTGGGAGGGATGATAAGGAGTTCAATCTTGGACATATTGAGTTTTAGATGGCGGGCAGACATCCAGATGGAGATGTCCTGAAGGCAGGAGGAGATCCGAGCCTGAAGGGAGGGAGAAAGAGCAGGGGCAGAGATGTATCAGCGTAGAGATGATAGTTGAAGCTGTGGGAGCGAATGAGTTCACCAAAGGAGTGAGTGTAGATAGAGAACAGAAGGGAACCAAGAACTGACCCTTGAGGAACACCTACAATCAATCAATCAATCAATCGTATTTACTGAGCGCTTACCATGTGCAGAGCACTAGTAAAGGGATGGGAGGGGGAGGAGGAGCCCCCAAAGGAGACTGAGAATGAACAGCCAGAGAGATAAGAGGAGAACCAGGAGAGGATGGACTTGACACATATTAAAGGCTTAAAAAATACCGCAATTATTATTATTATTATTATTATTATTATTATCATCATCATCATCATCATCAGTAGTCATAGTGTTAGTATAACACCCATGTTATAGAAAAAATAGATTTATGCTAAATCTTACTAGCACACAGGGAAGAGAGAGGAGTCCTAGGTGGAACAGGGACTGTGTCCAACCATTTCATTCATTTATTCATTCATTCATTCAATCATATTTATTGAGTGCTTATTGTGTGCAAAGCACTGTACTAAGTGCTTGGAAAGTAGAATTCAGCAACAGATAGAGACAATCCCTAACTTGTACCCACCCCAGCTTTTCATACAGTGCCTGGCACATAGTAAGCGCTTAACAAATATCATGGGAAAAAAAAAAGACTGATTGCTGAAAACATTAGTCTGACCTTATCAATCAATGGTACTTATTTAGTGTTTACTGTGTGAAGCGCATTGCACGAAGGTTGACTTAAGGTCAATTAGGAACTCTAAGTGGAATAGAAAATGGGGCCTGAGAGAAAGAGAGAGAGAGAGAGAGAAGCAGAAAATAAAAATCAACAGAAAGACAGAGTCAAAGAAATAAAGAAAAGGCACAGAGAGAGGGACAGAGGGTAAAGTAGGGGTTACAGATGCACCCCCCCATACACACACTCACAGACACACACAGACAGCACTCCCCAGCCCCTGCTGCTGCCATTGTTCACTCCACCACAACTGCTGCAGCCACTTGTACCAAAGACTGTTTGTTTCATGGCTGCAGTCGGTCACAATTGTTGTTGTGACAGGTGTAGAAGCCATTTCTGCCACAGCTGCCCTAATGTAATTCCAGTGGAAACTCCAGGAAGTAAGGTGGAATCAATCAATCAATCAATCGTATTTATTGAGCACTTACTGTGTGCAGAGCACTGTACTAAGTGCTTGGGAAGTACAAGTTGGCAACATATAGAGACGGTCCCTACCCAACAGTGGGCTCACAGTCTAGAAGGGGGAGACAGTGGAAGGCAGCAGTCTGGACAGTTGGGGCAGAGAAGGCTAGGCAGCATCTTCTTCCCTCCCTTTCCCTTCCCTCCTCTTTTTTTCCCTCCTTTCCCCTCCCCTTCCCTCTTCCATTTACCTACTGTGCTGCCACCATCACCAATCAATGGTATTATTAAGCATCTCCTGGGTACTAAGTACATGGGGGAGTACAATACAATGAGTGACATGATTCCTGCCCTCAAACAGTTTACTGTAATAAATTACAGATAGGAAGGCAAATGAAAGGGGGCTATCTATGAACATGATTTACTATTTAAGTAATAGACAATGTAAGATATTTACAAAAGTGCACTGGGAGGTAGTAAGTACTCAAGGTCTTAGCAGGCACAGAAGTACTGGAGGGGCAGTAGTGGGTATATAAACTGGGGGGATTAGAAATTAGTCAGGCAAGGTCTCCTGGAAGAAATAGGATTTCAGAACAGCTTTGAAGATGGGGAGAACAATCCTTCAATGGTGTTTATTGAGTGCTTACTGTGTGCGGAGCACTGAACTAACACTTGGGAGAGGCCAGCAAAGTAGCTGCCATTCCTGTCCTTGAGGAGCTTATCTATAGCCTATCAAATTTGAAAGGGGAGGGAATGCCAAGCAGTGGGAAGGGCACTAGAAAAAGGTTGGTAGCTAAAGAGATGAGAATGAGGCACAGTGAGTAGGTTAGCTTGAGAGGAATGAAGGGTGTGAGCTGGGTTGTAGTGAGAGAAGAAAGTGGATAAGTAGGATGGGGAGAGCTGATTGCGTTTCTGCAGGCTATAAAGAAGAATGGGCAACCACTTGAGATTTTTGAAAAGTGGGAAGACATGCAGAATGATGCTTTCAAAATATGATCTGGGCAGCATAGTAAAGTGTAGGCTGGAGAGAAGAGAAACTGGAGGCAGGGAGACCAGTGAAGAAGCTGATGCAGTACTCAAGACAGGATATGACAAGGACCTTGGCCAGCTTGGCGGCCATTTGGATGAAGAGGAAGCAGTCAATCCTGGAAATATTGTGGAAAAAAACCAGACAGGTTTTGATTGGAGACAGAATGTGGGAAGAAGTGCAGGGGATCAGTAGAGATAGAAGTTTAAAAGGTTGCAGGTATAGCAGAGTGAGGAAAAAAATAAATGCATATAAATATACAAAAGGCTTATCTGGCAACTGGTAACTAACACAGTGAATTAAGTTTGGTATGTGTATATGTGTACAGCAGGAAATAAGAGACACCCCGCTGAGCTCACCTCAGTCAGACTCCCCACAAAGATCCAGCATAAAAGGTTCAAGCAAGTGTAAAATGTTGCTGAAATATGTTTTCCAGGCACTTCCTAGTGAGATGCTCAAAAACTGAGTTCCTTTTTGAGAGCTCCTACTCAGGCCCACTATAATAATAATAATTATGATAATAACATTATTATTATCCACCAGGGGACTCTTCAATCCTGAGCTCAGTCTGGACTAGTTGCTTCCTAGAAAAATAGACCCCCAGAAGGTGTGGACCTCCAAGCAGAGCCAATAAATTCAGACTCTTGGTTGGGCAACTAAAGGGCTTGGGCAGAAATCTGGTTGGACTAGCCTGTTGTTAAATAGACACCATTAGATGTGAACTTCCTCATTCAGTCATTCATTCATTCAATCATATTTATTGAGCACTTACTGTGTGACTTCCTCAAGTCCCCTCCCTTACCTCCTCAACCCTCTGCTGTCCTCCCCTTCATATTCTCCTCCTCAGATGTCTCTCTAGAGGAAACTTCCTGCTCTCAAAATCTACCCACTTCTACCGATGCCAGAGGCCCCATCTTCTCTCACCTCCTAAAAGCTTTTGCCTTCACCCTCCTCCCTTCCCTTACTGCCATCCTCAATCTCTCATTCTCCACTGGTACCTTCCCCCATTGCCTTCAAACACATTCAAGGCTCCCCACATGGATAAAAAGCCTTCTTTAGATCCTACTGCACCCTTCAACCAATGCCCCATCTTCCTTCTTGCCCAAATGGTTTGTGTAATGGTTGTGCTACTGCTTTCACTTCCTCTGCACTAACTCCCTTCTTGAGCTACGGCATACAAGGATCAGGAATTGAACACCAGATAAGATGCCTTTGTGGGGTTATTCAGTCAGAGACCTTCACCAGTGATTGACCATCCGTGATGGTATAGCCCTAGCAGGCTATCAGGTAGAGGCTGAAAAACTTAAATCCACAGCTAAAAAAGAAATGTATCGAATGAAGAAACTACTACTTGGATAGTTCCCCGAAAACCTTAAAAAACTTACAGTGGTCTCCCTTAAGGCCAGACAGCAGACAATCAGAGGTAGGGTAGCCACTGACAGTGTTTAATACTGGCCAACCTTTGACTTACCCCCTTTTCCCACACAACTGAAACGTACAGGGAGATAGGTCAGCTGAAAAACAGATACTGGTAAAACCCCAGACAAGTGGTTGTCCTAATAAGAAGGAATTTGCTGCAATAAACAACACAATTACAGTGAAATGGACTGAAACTACCCCTCATCAGGTAGCACATTTGCCATTTGTTTCATATGTGGGGCCACCACATGTCATAAGTGAAATTGTAACTTGATAAAGGCTAACTAACATTCAGCATATTCTTGGACAAGGCACGGGCAGTGACAGATTTCCTAATGGGTCATATAGGTCCTAGCCTAGAGTGGTCAATTTGGATGGGGGTTGCACAAGGGCATTTTTCAGAGGGAGATCATTTAAAAAGAGATACCGCAAAAGAGGTTTATATTGATAATACTATACAAGGTGCACATTGCAGCTCAGTAACCAACTGGGTGGCAAAATCGTTCATACAAGCCACCATATACAGGGAGTGCTGTGGTCACATGTGTGCCTGCACATTCATTCATTCATTCTTTCAATCATATTTATTCATTCAATCGTATTTATTGAGCGCTTACTGTGTGCAGAGCACTGTACTAAGCACTTGGGAAGTACAAATTGGCAACAAATAGATGCAGTCCCTCCCCAACAATGGGCTCATGTGAGTGTGAGTGTGTGTGTGTGTGTGTGTGTGTGTGTGTGTGTTTTAATTCAGGGGTGCTGTTAAACTTGATGCCAATGAGCAGCTCAGTGACAAATCCACCTCGGGCCTCATATGAGAACAGTAAGAGAAATAACATGAGCCATATGGGGTGTGAGCCCACTGTTGGGTAGGGACCGTCTCTATATTTTGCCAACTTGTACTTCCCAAGCGCTTAGTACAGTGCTCTGAACACAGTAAGTGCTCAATAAATATGATTGAATGAATGAATGAATGTAAAGGTTATTTCTATAAGGTTAGTTCAGACTTTTATTCCAATATTAAAATTTCATTCTGTAGTTCTGATAGTTGTTTGGGATTCGGACATCTTGCCCAGGGATCCATTAAGTTAAATGTCAATAAGGGGTTGGTGGGGGTGAGAAGGATGGTGATATGAATATACCAGTAAGAAATTTAAGCTACTTCCCCCTCTAAGCAGGAGAAGTTTCATTTGGATGGGAGAAGAACTCTGATTGGGTGATAAAACACTGGTATGACTAGTAAGGGAGGTTGGAAAGTCTGCTTCCCTGACTCCTCAAGATTCCTTCCAGGTGTTTGACTCTTTGATTCTATAACACAACCACTATCCCTGCTTCCCCGCCCCCCCCCCCCCCAACACCACTATATTCCTGGGATTTCCAGCCCACTGGGGCCCAGAAAAGGTGTTGGTGTTAGCCCCAGCCACTGGAGAAACTGTTGCCATCAGCAACACTACTTCTGCTGGCAGAGAGGTCTCCCAGAGCAGGAGGTGGCAAGCAGAGAAGCTGCAGGAGAGGAAGGGCCTCTCCCTTCCTGATGGCCTCTTCTTTCCCTCCCCAGTGCTGGGCCAGTTAAAGTGAAAAGGGAACAGGTGTGTTCGGGAAATCTGGAGGTGTCCTGGGGTCTGGGAGAACCAAAAATATAGCTCAACCCTGTGTGAGTGGAATGCTGAATGGTGGTTATCTAATGGGCAGCAGGTACCACTCAGGATGCCTTTCTTCAGCCTCTTTCAGTGCACAGTTTCTTCCATTGCCGCAGACCCACTTAGTAAAATTCCCCTCTCTCCTTCCACCACCATAAACTTGATGAGAAAGTTTGAAGGGACAGTGAACTGAGAGGATTTAGATCCCAGCCCCTCCCTGACTAGTCTCCTGGGCAAAGCCCACAAGCATCTGCCAGGAGGATGGTTTTTTGTTTGGATGGGCAGCGCAGTTATTGCTTCTCTCACCAATTCCATTCAGCGGGAGGTGCTACCTGCCTTATGGGGAGACCACAGCCTGCAGGCAGAAACACCTACCCTTAGATGTGTGGGGGCTGTTTCAGAGTCTGTCATCAGTGAGTGACACAGTCTCTCATCAGGCTGTTTTGAACCTGCTTCCAACAAATGAACCCTCAAAGGAGGGGTTTGGTCTTGTACTCTGTGGACACCCCTGCTTCTCATTCCCTGAGAGCCCAGGGAGAGACTATTTCTCCTGCTTCCCAGGCTTCCTTCCAACTCCAGGTAGGGGTGATTCAGCCCCTCCACCCTGGCAGGGCTTGGCTGTAGCCCTGCAACACTTCACACCTTCAGGCATTGCTGTGGTCACTGGGAGCAGGGCTAACAGTGCCTGATTGGGAAAATCTCTCCCTTCCCCTCACTTTCCCTCTCTTTAGGGCTTCCTTTTTTGTTCACATCAGGAGTGACCGTCAGTCTTTTCGTAATAGTAACAGCAGTATTTCATCATCAATCGTATTTATTGAGCGCTTACTGTGTGCAGAGCATTGTACTAAGCGCTTGGGAAGTACAAGTTGGCAATTTCTATATATTTCTATATATTTGTTAAGTGCATACTATAGGCCAAGCGCTGGGGTGGATACATGGTAAACAGCTCCCACATAGCACTCACAATCTAAGTTGGAGGGAGAACAGGTACTGAATCCCCATTTTGCAGATGAGGGTACTGAGGTACAGAGAAGTGAAGTGACTTGCCCAAGGTCACACAGCAAATAAGTGGTGGGGCTGGGATTAGAACCCAGGTCTTCTGACTCCCATGCCTGGGCTCTATCCACTAGGCCACGCTGCTCCTCCTAAGTTACTCTTCACCAGTTTTTGGCCCAAACAGGAAAGGGAGACAGTTGGTTTCACAGCAGCTGTAGTTGCCAGGTTTGTAGGAAAGCCCCCAGATTGTCTGGGGAATAGTCAAGGGAGCTAGGGCCCCTCTTCCAAGAGGCCTCTTAACTGCAACCAACTTCCTCTGACTTCTGCCCCTTCCTTTTTCTAGGAAGGTGCCCAGTTCACCTCACAACATATCCCAGCAAGCAGCAGGGAAATCCACCCTAGCAGGAGGATAACCACTGGCCACGAAACAAGGGAAAGCCATGGAGTAAATGGAGAGGAAGGATTGAGGGTTTAGAGCAGGCTTACTTGGCACCTCACCAGCAGCTTCCCCATCCAGAAGGCCAGAGGATAATAATAATAATTATTGTAATTGTGGTATTTGTGAAGTGTTTACTCTGTGCCAAGAACAGAGAAGCAGCATGGCCTAGTGGAAAGAACACGGGCCCGGGAGTCAGTGTACTTGAGTTCTAGTCTCGGCTCCTCCACTTGTCTGCTGTGTGACCTTGGGCAAGCCACTTTACTTCCCGGTGCCTCGGTTATGTCATCTGGAAAATGGGGATTAAGACAGTGAGCCCCACGTGGGACATGGATTGTGTCCAACCTGATTAACTTGTATCTACCCCAGTGCTCAGTATAGTGCCTGGCACACAGTAAGTGCTGAGCAAATACCATTAAAAAAACCGTAGTAGATACATGATAATCAAGTTGGATACAGTCCTTGTCCTACCTGTGGCTCACATTCGAAGGGGAAGGGAAAGCAGGTATTGAATCCCCAATTTTCAGATGAGGAAACTAGGGAAATGACTTGCCCAAGGTCACACAGTAGGCAACTGCCAGAGCCATGATTAGAAACTCAGGTCCCCTGACTCCTGAGCCCCTGTTCTTTTCACTAAGCCACCCTGCTTTCCACCAAAAAATGACCACAAGATACCTCAAGACCAGTCCTCCATTGCATTCCCCATCCCATCCTGGGTCAGTGACCAAAAGTGGGTGAGTACTCTGTATTTTCTATTCTTTGCTTAACCCTCAGTTCAGCCATTGAGTAGAGGGAATGGGGTTGAGAAGCAGATATAACTGCCACCAAGTACTTTGAGATCTTCAGATGTTTTCCATAGTCAGGTGAAAAGTTAATACTTTTCTTGCTGATTGTTGTGTGAAGTCAGCTCTTTCAGGAGTGCTAGCTGATTTAAACTCTAAGGACAATAATGAAAGAGCGCTGAAGATAGACGAAAAGACATTTACGTAGGATGGTATCTAGGCAAATTCTACTTTGCTGAGCTCTTCTATGTTTTCGGCTGGGTCACGTGAACTTGAACTCAATTGAATGAGCCAAATCTGGACACAGCCTCACTCCCCAAATTGCTCCTTAGCCTGCATCTCCCAGACACTCAATAAATGCTGCTGATTGCTCTTAGATGTAGCCTCTCACTGAGTCAGCAGCTACTACTGAGTCAGTATGGCAGTTGACGTTCTGAGATGTGGGAGGAGCAAGTGGTGTCAATAGTGGTGGTCTGAGAGGTGGCTCTGATTGCAAGAAAACTTGTCTAGAGGCTCTTCTGACTACTGGGCTGGATTTAGAAAATGTGTACGTGGGTATCTGGGGAAACTTCTGACTTGAACCCTGGCTCTCAGAGTTCAACTTCCATGGAGTCCTTTCAAAACTCAACTCCAGTTTCAGATACAAATCTGAGGCACGACAAATGGACCTGGCCGTTCTGCCAGACCCTGGGCTCGGGGACACAGACCTAGCCTCCTTTGGGCAAGCTGGTGAAAGGGATTCTTTCAAGGTCTAGGGTGAGGAACACTCACTTCTGGATGTCTAATCCAGGCCATGTCAGCTTGCCAGTGGCTTCTTGTTGGGTGGGGTCAGTGAGGAACTCTGTAGAATGCCCACTGGGTGTAGAACCCTGAGCCAGGCTCCAATGCCTGAGGATCTGTAGGGTGCTGGCTGAAGGAAATGCCAACCATTCATTGTAGGCTGAGACGGGACTTTCCGTACTTCAGCTCTTATTTCAGCTCTTACCTGTTTCCGTGTCCTACCTGACTCTGACAAATGCTAATTTAACATACATTCAGAGGTTTCTGTGTCTGTGATATTTGCGTCTCTCCTTGAACCTTGCTCTCCCAGTACAGAAGCCCCCATCCTTCTTTGACTACAAGAAGGGAAGCTGATGGTGCTCAGCTTATTTTCGGAGCACAATCCCCTCCCACCCACAGAAAGGCTGAAACAGTAGTAGATGAAGTCATGACCAGATCAAGGGTGCCATGACTATATCCCCACTCTTGTATCCCAGGGGATGCACTCCTGGCAGATTTCATGGTTACCACACCCTCAACATGACCGTGTATGTGTATATGTACAGTGACAAAAAGATGGATTGGCATATTGGCACAAATACACAATCGTGGGCATCTGCTGAATGAATTGAGATACGGGGCAGTATAAGATTAATGTTTATAACAACTGTGGTTTTTGTCGAGTGCTTACTATATGCCAAGCACTGTACTAAGCACTGGGGTAGATACAAGAACATCAAGTCCCACTTGGGGCTCACAATCTAAGTCAGAGGGAGAACAGGTAGTGACTCCCCATCTTGTAGATGAGGGAGCTGAGGCACAGAGATGAGAAGTGACTTGCTTAACTAAGGTCACGTAGCAGGTAAGTAGCAGAGCCGGGATTAAAACCCGTTGTTCCACTAGAACATGCTGCTTCTCAGAGTTAATTGGAAAATGAGGTGGATGGGTTTATTTTATTCTATTTCACGATGATATTTTTGATATTTGCTATATGTTAAGTACTGAACTAAGCATCGGGGCAGACTGCCACAGTCTGGGGTCATGTCAGGCCAAGAAGAATATATATGTCTTCCTGGTATCAATTTTATCAGGGGATTTTTTTCCCGGGGGTTGTTTCCCAACCGATTCTGCTTCATCTCTCAGGGATCACAGATGTGAGACTGAGCTCAGGCTCCTGTCGAGTTCCTGCTAGGGTCCCGGATCCACTCTGCTTGAAGGGCTCAATAAGTACTATTACTACTACTACTAGAGAGGAACCTGGGGCCTGGGACTGGGCCAGATTGCTGATTTGGGAATTAAGAAAGTTAACAAAACAACCAAAAACAAAATTGGTTTCTCCGGACTGTGACAGAACTGAGAACATATAGGCATCTAGGGCCCTCTCCTGGTAGAGGCTGGGAAAATCAGAGAAAGAAGCAGACAGCAGGATTTAGCCTCTGGACACTGGTTCTGCAGGCATCTCTCTGGAAACTTTGGTTGATTCAACTCTCCTCTGTTCCTGGAGCTTGTTGTGCCTCCCCTTCTACTCTCTAATGTTTTTAGCCCTTGCTAGCACCTTCTTTATCACTTCTTACTAAATGGGTTCTGTGCCCCTCCCATAATAAGCTTGGGCCCAAGGTTAGGGGTGTCTCTCTCTGGCAGATGGTTTCCTCTGTTTCCCATTCTTTCCTAAACATTTACTCTTACTGCAAAACCTTCCTCACTCCTATTGAAGGACCAGGAAAGAGGGAAAGGTACATAGCACTCCTCGAGTTTCTTCCCCTCCTTCCTAAATATGCTGCTAATATATGTATATATGTTTGTACATATTTATTACTCTATTTATTTATTTATTTTACTTGTACATATCTATTATATTTATTTTATTTTGTTAATATGTTTGGGTTTGCTCTCTGTCTCCCCCTTCTAGACTGTGAGCCCACTGTTGGGTAGGGACCGTCTCTATATGTTGCCAACTTGTACTTCCCAAGCACTTAGTACAGTGCTCTGCACACAGTAAGCACTCAATAAATATGATTGATTGATTGCTAAATCAAGAAAGAAGAAAGATTCCAGAGGAACTTTAAGGAGACTTAAAGACACACTAGAATAATTATAGCTTGGAAATTTTGACACAAGAGAGGGTGAGGTTCATTGAAATTTGGATGCCATTTCTCAGAAGGAGATACCAATCTGAGTCAAGTATTTTAAGACTGTGAGCCCCCCGTGGGACAACCTGATCACCTTGTAGCCTCCCCAGCACTTAGAACAGTTCTTTGCACATAGTAAGTGCTTAATAACTGCCATTATTATTATTATTATTATTATTAAGCCACTGCTTTAGGAACCTTCATCGATGCCATTTACAGTGCATTTGTTATTTTCCAGAAGTGTGCTAAATACCAAAGTCAGGCAAGAGATGTGGCAAGCATGATGGATGGTAGTTATGCAAAGCTTCACCAAAGTGTCATCTAATATCACAGGTGGGCCATACTAGTTCATAAGGCATTGTTATAGCATCATCATCAATGGCATTTATCGAGCACTTACTATGTGCAGAGCACTGTACTAAGCGCTTGGGAGAGTACAATACAAGAGAGTTGATAGACACATTCCCTTCCCACGAGTAGTTAAAGAAGCAGCATGGCTCAGTGGAAAGAGCACAGACTTGGGAGTCAGAGGTCATGGGTTCTAATTCTGCTCCACCACTTGTCCGCTGTGTGACTTTGGGCAAGTCACTTAACTTCTTTATGCCTCAGTGACCTCATCTGTAAAATGGGGATTAAGACTGTGAGCCCCACGTGGGACAACCTGATTACCTTGTGTCCACCCCAGCATTTAGAACAGTGCCCAGCACATAGTAAGCGCTTAACAAATGCCATCATTATTTATTATTATTTATTAGGGTAGGGACTGTCTCTATATGTTGCCAACTTGTACTTCCCAAGCGCTTAGTACAGTGCTCTGCACACAGTAAGCGCTCAATAAATATGAATGAATTAATTAATTAGTGGGCCAGACAGACATTAGTATTAATACAGGATATGAAGTAATGTGAACAGGAGGCATAGTTTGGCATGGGTCTATGAAAACTTTACTGAACTTGAAAATCAAGTCCTGGAGCCATAGCTATCATCCACATTCCTCAAGACAGAACACAGGACTTCTGGTCCACAAATGTAGGTGGTAATACCACTGGACAGATAACCTTTCAGAAAATATTT
Source organism: Tachyglossus aculeatus (assembly GCF_015852505.1). Taxonomy (NCBI): domain Eukaryota; kingdom Metazoa; phylum Chordata; class Mammalia; order Monotremata; family Tachyglossidae; genus Tachyglossus; species Tachyglossus aculeatus. The sequence goes on along the minus strand of NC_052101.1, from coordinate 85,873,287 downwards.
GTGAGTGACCTATCTTCCACCTGTCTTTGCTTTACACTTGATTTGCTCCTAGAGAGCAAGAATCACTTCTTTTCCTTTATTTGTATGCTCCTCAAGTGCTTAATACAGTGTTCTTTGAACAGTAGGTGCAGAATAAATATTGTTGAAAAACACATATTTCATTGCCCAGGCTCTATTACAGTTTGAAGGGGAAAGCAAACCAACAATTCAGTAAGAATCACTTTAGAGGAACTGAGAGCAAGTCCCTGGGGGCTAGGCAGAAGAAACAATCCCACTATAATAATTCCTGGAATTTCTACAGCTCTTTGATTTTCCAAAGTAATTTCAAATCAGTTATGTCATTTGTCTTCATTTCATCCCTGGGAGACAGGGATTATTCTCCCCATTTTACAGACAAGACAGCTTAGGCTCAGAGGAGACATTCTGAAGCTATGTCACATAATACAGGTCTCCCCATGACGGGGCTTGAAATCTGTTACCTCACCCATCCCCCTCATCCAAGAAATTGTCACATGGTCTCTGAGGCCAGCAGAGAAATACACTGGGCTTACAAAGAAACCATAGCCCCATCCAACCCACCCATTGCAATAAACTATCAAGTCATGCCTGGCACCAGCCGGTATTTACACTGGGCTTCAACATGCTTTCTGGCTGAGTATTTTGTTCTTTATTCTGACACTCTTAATCATTGGATCATTTTTCACTGTTGGATTGATGAACTATTGAATTATTCTTCATTTGTTCCTCTCCCTTTCAATTTTGAGCTGCTTGAGTGCCAAGGACCCAGGTCTTTACCGGCTCTGTTTAGCAGAGTGCTTTGTATAAAGCAGGTGCTAGCTGAATGATCATGCTGACAAAATAGTAATAATGATGAGGTAAAAAAAAATCTTGCCCAAAGTTACACAGTATTTTGATGACATAGGTGGGATTTCTGAGTCCTAGCCTCATGCCCTTTCCCCTCTAGACTATAAACTCCTTATGGGCAGGGAATGTACCCGTTATATTGTTATATTGTACTCTCCCAAGTGCTTAATACAGTGCTCTGCACACAGTCAATACTCAATAAATACAATTGACTGACCGACTGATCAACTTTCTGGTGATCCGTACTGCAGAAAAAGGGCAGAGGAGAAAAAATGGGGCAAAACCACTTTACCACTAAGATAATGATCATTAAGCACAGAGGCTCTTCCAGCCTTCTGTGGCTACCAAGGAGACCACATAGCAGAAACTGAAAAGAGAACCTCTTAAGAGGAAACCAGTGCTTAGAAAAAGGTCAGTTGTTCCTGAGAATCCAAACCTGACCCACCAGCTGGACCAGAGACACGGACCCGGAGAATGTTCTTCTCAGCGTTCAGACTTGGTGGGGGTGCTGGTGATGTGGCAAGTCTGAGGGGGAGCAGGGAAAGAGACCCTGACTGCTAGAAGGCTGTAAGCAAGCAGCATCTGGCTCTGGCTGGTGATCTCAAGACCCTTGGAAGTGGATTTCCAGGGACAAGGGAGATTGCTCATCGGGAATTAATTGCAGTAGGTGAGCCTTGCCCAACTCCAGCTCTGTGTCCATCCTGCAAAGGAGAAGAGCTGGTTTGGGCAAGAAATTGAGTAGAGCCTGTTTAATATATGGACATGTCTCTGGGAAGATAAGGGCTGCTCCATTTTAGTGTTCAGTGCCAAGCTGGGGAGCTCAGATAAGTGAAGACATTGAGAAAATGGGTTTTAGTTGCATCCAGAGAGATTTAGGTGAAGACTGTGAGCCCGTTGTTGGGTAGGGACCGTTTCTATATGTTGCCAACTTGTACTTCCCCAGTGCTTAGTACAGTGCTCTGCACACAGTAAGCGCTCAATAAATGTGATTGAATGAATAAATGAAAGACTGAGGAAGAACTTTTGTAGCTGTATGGTGAATAGTAACCACTTAGGGTAGTTCTCTGAGGAAGTGGAGTTTAATGAAGTGTAGCCCTGCCTCAAGGCAGTGGACTGGATATGATGACCTCTGGGGGTCCTTGCCACCGGGGCAAGAAAATATTGACAAACTGCACGGTGAAGAGACATTTGCAGGAAGAGACAGGCATGGGGAAATTCAACAACAAAGAACTGGGTAGGCTATATGGAAAAAGTTTCCAAACCTCCTTTGACACTGAGCTTTAGTCTTGGTGGTCAGTATTGAGACACTGTGTATGGTGAGTCATTTTCAGAAAGAGGCGCCTCTGGGGAATTTCAGCAATAAGGACTTGAGTAGACTTTGGGGAGAAAATTGAACTTGAACTTTGAAATTGAACTTTAAGTCTTATTATTAAGTTATTGTTAACATTGTATAATGTTAACAATAAGAATGGGGCAGGCTGAACTGAAAAGTTTCTTCTTGTCTTTTGTCCTGGCTGCAGGGTCTGGGTGGGGCGATAGGAAATGTAAATTAGGAAACGGAATGCCAAAGGCACAATCGATAGCTTCACAACCTACAGTTTCAGAGTATACAATGGCCACAGTGACCTCAGTCCTGAGACCGGCACAAAACCCACAATCTCTTTGTGCCTTAGTTTCTGTCTAAGGTGAAGACAGTGTGCAACATTCTTGTTTTTCCAAGTTTACATTAGAGAACCCTTCACTTTAAAGAACAAATTTAAAATCCCCCACCCTCAGAAGGCCTATCTCTACCACATCATTACGAGGCAGAATAAGAAATTTCAAAATTGCAAACGATTCAAATTAAGGAACCAGAAAAAAAGGGTACTTCTGCAAATTTCTGGTTCCATATTCTTTGGGAGATGTGCAGAATCTGGTGCAGAGAGGGACAACCTGCAGTATGATGTTTCATACCCAACCCTCAGAGACATTGGTACAGTACTGGCTTAGAATAGAGAATGCCATCCCAGAAAGAACACCATATCATCCAGCACCTGAGAGTTTCTCCATGGTCTCCCAAGTGTCTGACCTTGCTTAGCCTGGGACATCTGCCAGTCTCACAGTTGAAATAAAGGGACCTAGAGAAATCCAGAGTGTCCCAAAAGACTCTCCAGCATGGTGCAGTCTGAAGTCTCGTGGGTCTAGGGAGGCCCAAAAATGAGGAGGAGAGGAGGAGGAGGAGGAGGAGGAGGAGGAGGAAGAGAAAGAGCAAGAGGAGAAGCAGGAGCAGGAGGAAGAGGAGGAGGAAAAGGAGAAGGAGGAGGAGGAAGATGATGAGGAAGAGGAAGAAGAAGAAAGAAAGATTTTGACAAGATTTGACATTTAATTTTGCCTGGAAATAGTGTATCTTTGTTGATTTTTTTTAATGGAATGGTTAGATTTCTGGTTGATGATTCCTCTTTTATTGTGGTTTTGGCCCCCGACTACTGCTCTACAGTCACAATATTTCTGTGTTTGCCTGTTGTAGAGTTTGCTCACTATGCTGTGAGTTTTTTTAGAACAGGGACTAAACCTAATCACGACTCTATCACTCTTCTAGTGCCCAATATGCCCCCTACACTTATTCATTGAATACATGGAGTTGAGGAGAACCCCAAGGCTGTGGCCCATCTCCCACCACTGGGAAATAGCGGGGGTCAGTGCACATTCATATCTGCCAGCTTCAATAGATAAAGCCATTTTGAGAGGCAGCCCTGACCCTTGCGTCTTCTACTTGTCATTCACCATGGTTACCTTGGTGCCAAGTTAGTGAGATCTGGCTCTGGGATGGAGAGAGACAGAGGAATTCAATCAGCCCTCTTTCCAAAGATAATCAGTTCTCTTACAGATTTCATTAGAAAGAATTATTACATAACACAAACAGGTCAACAGCATTTTGCTCTGTCAGACAATTATCAATTTTAAAGACATATTTCTGGGATGACTCTACTCAGTCAGGAAACTGCAGTGTGTCAGACCAACAACAGTAAAGGGCCTTGAAAATTATTCTCCCTACATGGGCTTCCATCTCTCTTCTTCTCCCCTCCTCACCCACACCACACTGTGCTTGCTCATAGACAGACCCCAGCCTTCCTCTTTTTGTAGGATATATTCTTGATATTCAAAACCTGTCAGTGGTGGAAACATTGAAATTCCCAAGTAGCTTCCAGCCGTGGACTAATGCTCTAAGGAAGTAAGTCTGGCCGGCCACTCTTGGCTATTTCTCCTTTACTGTGACTGGGGGGTGGGGGGGCGAGGGCAATCTCAGTGACAGTCCTGTGCCTCCTCAGTTGCTCTGCTGCTTGTTCACTGTGGTTCTTGCCTTCCCCTCAGACCACCTGGGTCTGAACTGGCCTCTCTGTGGGGGACAACTGAAGTCATTGTTTTTTTAATCTTTGCACTTGTCTTCAGTGGCTGAGCTCCCAAGCTCTTATTGCTGAAAGGAGAAAGTTCTAGATTTGCTGTATGGACCAAACTAGACACAAGGAGATGTACAAATTGATAGTTTTTACCCTTCAGGTATTGTCAAACCACAGGAAATAAGGAGATGGGAAGGAAGGAAAGCACTGTACCTTCCAACGCTTCAGTTGAGCAAACTGAGGCCTAGAAAGATCACAAAGAGATGGTCATGGAAGACCTGCTTCACTGAATGGGGTGTTGCTCACCAGGCCCCAGAGTCCTCACAGTGAACATCAAGGGGGGCTCCACAGGAGGAGGAAACAGAACTGGTATCTTCCATACCAGTAACTGAGGTGAGACTTGATCTTTGGTGAGTGTTGGCCAGAGATAGAGTGGAAGGGGATGGCTGCCAGCAAACCAACGTTTCACCTCTCTAGCTCACAGGCGCCTCATTCAGAGATGAGGAAAGACACTATTTCCCTAGCCTAAGGTTGCTGGGTGGAGAGTGAGGTAGAGGGAGGGAGGGAGAGAAGGAAAGAGAGAGAAAGAGAGAGAGAGAGAGACTTGGCCCTTTTTGAACTTTCATGCGGACCTTATGCTTGGAGGTTTGTTGATTCACTGAGCACATGTGGAGAATAGTTCCAGTAATCCATATCTATACAAACAGCTCTTTGGTTTTGAACAAGACGCCTACCTCTGTATCCACTGTACTATGACAAATTGGAACACCAGGCAACACAGGAAGGAAGGAGGAGCCTTCTGATGTCTCTCTGTCAAGGTTTAATAACCTGCTGCATCTCCCATGAGAACACTCTCCTAAATTCCTTCACTCCTTTAGCTACTTGGTAAATATCAAACCAATTTTCAGGGTTACGGGGCATCAACAACTTAGTCTCTAACAGGTGCAGAGAGAGGGGGTGGGGGTCGAGGGAAGGAGAGAGTAGGCGAGGACTTGTGAATTAGCAGTTTAGAACTTGGCTCCAAAGGTAGTAACCAGGGTGGTCTATGGAGGATTTCGAGAAAGGTTGAGATGTTGAGATCTTGTTTAGGAAAGAGTCTGACTTGGTTTGAGCAAAGAACTTTAGGAACTTAGGTTTCCTGCCATAAGGAAGCTGTGTAAGGTAAGTGATGGGGAACACCTCCCAGTTGGTCTTGGGGCTGACTTTTAGCTTGGCATGGTTGGATTATTGATCCTGGATTGGACTGCGACACAGCCCCTCACATATGCTCCTTGGCCAGTCTCAGCCACTTTCCATTAGTGTTGGTCCATTGGAGGGGACAGAAAAGTCAAGGTGGCTTGCTGGCAAGGTGAGGAGGATAAAGTTGTTGGGGTATAAGGGTTCTACTGCCAACTCTATGATCTTAAGGAAAGGATTTTCTTTCCAAAGCGGTGGGAATGAATGCCCTGTCTAGAGAGAACTGACTCATCCAGGCATGGTTGTTACAGCAGATGAGAGCACTGAGACTGTGTCTGGGCAGAGAAAGGGACGGACTGGCTGCTTGCAGCTCTAGACCTCCTGGGGCACAGTATCTTCATTTCTTGATGAGAAAGAACATCTGCTGCCTTCTTCCTCCTGGTATGTAAGGAAGGAGAGAGACAATGTTGGGAAAGTGATCTGTGGGGGCATTTGAACTCTGGCTGCTTGCATACTTAATTAGAGCTTGGTCGCTTATGGGGGTGGGATACCGGAATCAATCAATGATATTTATTGAGCACTTACTGTGGGTAGAGCACTGTACTAAGCTCTTGGGAAAATACATTACAATAGGGTTGCTAGGCATGTTCCCTGCCCTCAAGGAGCTTGCAATCTAGTAAGGAAGGCAGTAAAATAAATTACAGAGTGTAAGGACATGTATATGTGTTCTAGGGGAGGATCGGGGGTGAGTATCAAAGTGCTTAAGGGGTACAGACCCAAGCACATAGGTGACACAGAAGGGAGGGTGACTAGGACAGGGTAAAGAGAGTTTAATAATGATGGCATTTATTAAGCACTTACTATGTGCAAAGCACTGCTCTAAGGTTAGTTCACAAGTTCACAAGTTAGTTCACAAGTTAGTTCACAAGTTAGTTTACTATTCACAGGTTAGTCAGGGAAGATTTCTTGTAGGAGATATGCTTTTATTCATTCATTCAATCAATCATATTTATTGAGCACTTACTGTGTGCAGAGCACTGTACTAAGCGCTTGGGAAGTACAAGTTGGCAAAATATAGAGATGGTCCCTACCCAACAACGGGCTCACAGTCTAGAAGGGGAAGACAGACAACAAAACAAAACATATTAACAAAATAAAATAAATAGAATAGTAAATATTTTAGTAGGGCTATGAAAGTGGGGAGAGTGGTGGTCAATCAGATATGAAGGGAAAGGAGTTCCAGGCCAGAGAGAGGTCATGGGCAAAGGGTCGGCATTAAGATAGATGAGTTTGAGGTACAGTGAGTAAGCTGGTGTTAGAGGAGTAAAGTGTATGTGCTGAGTTGTAGTAGGAAATCAGTGAGGTAAGATATGAGGGAGTGAGGTGATTAAGTGTTTTAAAGCCAATGGTAAGGAGTTTCTGTTTGATGGGGAGATGGATAGCAACCATTGGAGGTTTTTGAGAAGTGGGGAGTTATGTGCAGGACATCATTTTAGAAAAATGATCCAGGCAGCAGAGCAAAGTATGGACTGGAGTGGGGAAAGACAGGAGGCAGGGAGGTCAGCAAGGAGGCTGATGGTGTAGTTGAAGCAGGATATAAGTGCTTGAACTGGCATGCTAACAGTTTGGATGGAGAGGAAGAGATGGATTCTAGAGATGTTGTGAAAGTAGAACCCACAGGATTTGGTGACAGACTGAATATGTGGGTTGAATGAGAGAGATGAGTCCAGGATAATGCCAAGGTCATAGGCTTGTGAGACAGAGAGGACGGTGATGTTGTCAACAGCGATGGGAAAGTCAGTTGGGAAGATAAGGAGTTCTGTTTTGGCCATGTTAAATTTGAGGTATTGGCAGGACATCCAAGTAGAGATGTACCGAAGGCAGAAGGAAATGTGAGACTGCAGAGAAGGGGGGAGGTTAGAGATGGAGAGGTAGATTTGGAAATCCATGCCAAATGAACTAGTATCTGGGACTCCAAGTCAAGGGGCTCTAGACTTAGGTGACCAAATGATGCTGCATTAATTTGACCTGAAAGCAAAGGCTAAGATGCTGTCAGGAGTTTATCTGTCAGGGATGAATCTGGTGCATGAGGTCCCAGGCACAACTCACTCCAGGCCAGACACAGTGGAATCTGGTGACTGAAGTTGAGTTATGTCCTAGGGTCAGAAGAGCAGAGAGGAGCCCCACCTGTTACTTCCACTCAGATCACTGGTTGTTCTGACTGCTTCTTGAACCGAATCCCTTTATTCAGATGACTACCAGATAAAAGACCTTGATTATTCCCCTCTGTTGTCTCATCATCGCTAGGGCCCTGATAAGAAGATCTGGGTTCTAAAACTCTAGAAATAGGGCTTTTTCTCCTCTTCCTCCTTTTCTCCACAATCATCTTCATCATTTTATATTGCTGAATCTCCTTTCTGGATGGGCCCTGCCCTAGTGTTTCAGTGGTTCCAGAAATACAAACTCACCAAAGATCATTCTCCTCTTTGTGGAAATGGGTAATAGGAGGGAAGCCTTCCTGAAGGGGACAGGCAGATTTGAGAGGAGGTGGGGCACTCTGCAGTATCAATGAATCAGACAGGGAGAAAACATGTGCTCCTTACTTTAAATTCAATCTTTCAATGGTATTTACTGAATGCTTACTGTGTGCAGAGCACTGGACTAAGCTCTTGGGAGAGTAGAGTACATTGACCCTGTCTGATTCATTGGCCTCTAGGCTTATTTCATCCGAAAGCTGCATGTGTTCTGATTTTGAGATAGGCTTCGGCGGTTCATTTTAAAAGGTTCCTGCATCACAGGGCAAGGAAGGGTGCTGTCCCTTTAAAAAAAAAACAGAGACAAATGGAACTCTGAGAGTGCCATTGATTCTGAGGGGTTCCAAAATTCTCCAACACTTTCATTTGATCTGAGAGAAGGCTGATCTGGTTGGTTGGTCTTCCAATATCCCTAGATACTGGTGAAAAGAGATTACCCCGGGATAATGGTATTTGTTAAGCATGTACTGTGTGCCAGGCACTGTACTAAGAACTGGGGTGGATACAAGCAAATCGAGTTGGACACAAACCCTGGTCCCACATGGGGCTCACATCTCAATCCCCATTTTACAGATGAGGTAACTGAGGCACAAAGAAGTGAAGTGACTTGCCCAAGGTCACACAGCAGACAAGTTGCAGAGCCAGGATTGGAACCCATGACCTTCTGACTTCCAAATCTGTGCTCTATCCACTGCTCATTGTGGCCAGGGACTGTGTCTACCAGCTCTGTTTTATTGTTATATTATATTCTCCCAAGAGGTTAGTACAGTGCTCTGCAGACAGTAAGTGCTCAATAAATATGATTGATTCATGGGGCTATCTTGCTTATTTGAGGAATCTTGGGGTGGCAGGGGCATGCTTTCAGATCCAGTCATGTACTCAAATCACCCAATCTCTATTTTGAAGTACTCAGCTTGCCTCTTTGACTGGGAGGAAAGCAACTAATTTTATAGGAAGCAGAGTTCTGATGATAAATGCTCTTGAGATTTGAACTTGATGAACACCATGGTAGATGGAAGGTCTCAAGCTCCAAAAATCACTAATCTTCTTTCTCGAACAGAGTTTGAGTTCGTCACAGAACTTTGTGACATAAATGTGATTGATTCCAGGAAGGAAGAGAGGTACGTATAAGAAAGGAGATAGAAGAAGAAATTGAAAGAATGAAGAAAGAGAAAAAAAGCCCTTGAACTTGTTCTTCAGGTCTCTGTAGACCTGGGCGAAAATTGTTTCAGAGTGGTAAGAATGAAATGAGACAGGAGGTCAGACAAGCAGCAGCAGGGAACACAGTTGCAGCTTTCCAGAAGCCTTTCCCACAGGTTCCATGCACTAGACCCAAGTCCAGACTCTTCCTCATAGAGCAGAGCATGAACTTACTGCAAGGGAGCCTTCAACAAAGTGCATGGTGCTCTTTGATGAGAACCTTGGTCTGCAGGTGCCTCTATCTGGTGGCTGCACTGAGCTGAAGCTTTTGAAGCACAGTGGCCAGCTTGATCATGGGCACTGGGTCTATCGGGGCAAAGGAATTCTTTCTCACAAGAGCCCTTAATGTGGCTAAGCCTCATTTTACGGCCAGGGAAACTTGCTTATCTAACTCGTGGTCATGTGATGGGTTGGATGTGGAATTCCTTAGCTCCTGCCTCCCTCCACCATGTTCTGGGGATGGTGCTGCCTCTCCCCAGATCCCAAACTTTCTGGACCAATGCCGATTGGCTCAGGACCACCCCTGCTGCCTGTTCTGAAGGGATATCTCTCTGCTTTTCCTTCCTAATCTTTCCAGCTTCAAGGACGTCAGCCTAAGGTCCACGGAACTCGCCTAGCCAGGCAGGCCGCTCACAGGTCTTCTAGTTCCCAGCATGCAGTGCTGGCAACCGTCTGCTGCTATGGGCACCTTTCTGGAAACCAAAAAGCAGTTGGCAGGGCAGGTCCTCCTGCTGCTGTTGCTCCCTGCTGCTGTGGCTTCAAGCAGCGATCCTGAGCAAGCAGTCAACTTGAGAAAAAGAGCTGAGGACTTGATGAAGGCCTCCCCTTTGATAGACGGGTATGTGCAGTTGGCTCTTTCTTAATATGCTGTGGCAGTAAGCTAGACCCCATCACACCAGGCATGGTTACATGCTGTGAGTAGAAGTGGCAGAAGCATCAGATATTACAGAATTTGAGAGTTTTAAAGACTAGCCCTTTTCTCCAGTGTGTTTCCAGCCTGATGCAACTATCTCCTCCTCTGGAGCTAGGAAGAGATGGGATCATTAGCCCTATCCTAAAGATAGAAATATTGGAAAGCAGAAAATAACTGATGTCAATACAGAGCTGCAAGGTAAGTCTGGAGCCCAGGATACTGGCCATTAACCCATCTCACCTCACCTGATTGGCTTTGACCTTGACTTCACTACCTGGGTTGCCCACAGATTCTGTCCAACATCGGCTCGATACATTCCCTTTGGCAAAAACTGAGAGAAGTGAACCTTGCATAGGCAAAATGAGTTCTGGTGTAGGGTGGGGAACAGAGACCAAGTTCTAAGTTTCCTGTAGATATTCCCTTCAGCCAGATCAAAGTTAGGATCCCCTGCCCACCTCTTCAGACAGGACAGACTGACAGCCAGGCCTATCTTCAAAATCCACACAAAAATCTAGAAATAATGTGTCAGACCAACCGACCACAGGAACTCAGATGGAGCCCTGTACTGAACCCTTTAAATAGAGGCTAACATCTGGAGACTAAGTGAGATTAGCCTCTCTAAATTAACAGAATATTTCTGGGTCCCAAGTCCAATTTAGAAAGTGCCTAATCATATACAATAAAGAAGACACTACCTCAGAGGAGATCCCTGGGCCTTGAATGCTGATGTGACAGATTCTGGTATTTTTCACCCAGACTCCAGAAACTTTATTTCCCTTCTCCAGCTACAAGAAGCTTCATTGGGCCTGACCAGAGTGAGAGACAGGGTTCATTTTGAGCTTCTGGTCTAAGCTCTCCTGGATTTTCATCTCCATACTCCAGGAAAACTTTGGAGCAGCAGTTGACTGCAAGAGAAGCTCCAGTTTCTCCAACAGACCAACCAGAAGAGGAAAAATTTATAAGGAGAAAGAAGGGAAAGTTGAGGGAGAGAGAAGGAAGGAGAGAGAGAATATGGAGGGGGAAGAAGGACTAGGAAAAGGGAGTGGGGGAAAGAGATTGGAATGAGCCAGACTTCTTGGAAAAGGGGGGACCTATAGAACTGGTGGCGATGTGGGGGGGAGGTGACTTTAATAAACCAAACTCAGAAGCAGGGAGGGAGGATGAAGGGGAAATGAAAAGATCAGTGTTTGCTTTGAGGAAAGAAACTCTTCTTGCTGTTTTTCTCTCCCACAGGCACTGCTTTCAAGAAATTTCTGTTTCAGCACTCTGCTGGCTTCCAAAGGAGGGGCAAAGAATCTGGGGGAGTAACATTTACTGCTCAGTTTCTTAATCTCAGCTTTCCCTTGTTTAGACATAATGACTTCCCACTAATTCTGAAGTGGCATCTTCAGAACAAACTGAATGGCACTGATTTACACACGTATGAACGAAGCCACACCAACATCATGAAGTTGCAAGCCGGGCTGGTGGGAGCTCAGGTATGTTCTCAGACTATCTCCTGACACTCCCACAGCATTCTCCTCTTTATTGCCTTCCCCAGACTGAGTTCACATAGAGTTAAAGGACTTGGTTCTCTCTGGCAGCCTGGCTGGTTTGTTAGTCCTAGTTTCCACTTGAGGAAACAGGATCCAAGTCTGATCCCAGATCTAGGCCATTTTATTCTTTTACTCTCCGGACCAGGGCATTAACAGTTCAAAAAAGCAGAGAAGCAGTGTAACCTAGTGGAAAAACGATGTGTCTGGGAGTCAGAGAACCTGCGTTCTCATCCAGGCTCCACCATTTGCCTGCTGTGTGACCTTGACCACACTTAACTCCTCTGTGCCTCAGTTTCCTCAACTGTAAAATGAGGATTCAATGCCTGTTCTCCCTCCTACTTAGATGTGAGCCACATGTGAAACAGGCACTGTGTCTGACTTAATTAACTCATATCTACTTCAGCACTTAGAACAGTGCTTGACACATAGTAAGCACTTACCAAATACCATCAACAACAAAAAAAAGAAAATAATTTCTTTCCCACCCCATCTCTCTCCCCCTCCTCCCCGCAACTTTCTCCCTTTGTCTCTCACTGTCCCTCACTCTTGCCTCACCCACCATCTATCCCTTGCATACACCCTCCCTCCTGCCCAGAACTCCCTACCCCTTCATATCCGATAGACCACCACTCATCCCATCTTCAAAGCCTTACTAAAATCTCATTCCCTCCAGGAAGTCTTCCCTGCCCCAGCTCTCATCCTCTGACCATATTTTCCCTCTCTACTGCCTCTCCCATGCACTTAGTCCCATCCCCTAAGCACTTAGATACTCCCTCCCACCCGGCACCACCACAACACTTATGTACATATCATTACTCTCAGTTGCTTCCCCCATCTGTAATTTATTTTAATGTCCCCTTAACTACACTATAATTTCCTTGAGCACAGGGATCATGTCCACCAACTGTATGGTACTCTCCCAAGAGCTGAGTACAGTGATCTGCACATAGATCATACTATTGATTAATTGATCGATTCCTTTCCCTCCTAGTTCTCTCTCATGCATGTTCACACACACACACACCCTCACCTAATAATAATAATGGTATTTGCTAAGCACTTACTATGTGCCAAGCACTGTTCTAAGCACTGGGGTAGATACAAAGTAATCAGGTTGTCCCATGTGGGGCTCACAATTTTAATCCCCATTTTACAGATGAGGGAACTGAGGCTCAGAGTAGTTAAGTGGCTTGCCCAAGGTCAAACAGCAGACAAGTGGCAGAGCCGGGATTAGAACCTACGTCCTCTGACTCCCAAGCCCGTGCTCTTTCCACTAAGCCATGCTGCTTCTCACCTCAGTCTTTTCCCTCCAAGCCCTCACAAAGGGAGGGTGCTGATGGGCCAACTGGGGGGGATGTGGCTGAATGCAGTCAAGCCTGGTCCCCAACCTCCTCTGATCTTGGAAACCTCCAAGGACATTGTGCCTTTGTGGGGAATTCTCTTGAAGAGAATCTTGTGAGTTCAAATTAAACCACCCCAAGAGACCAGACTCCACCCAACAGTTCAGTACTTTGTCTTGTCTCTTTCTGTTTCTGGCTTCCGTCTTAATACATAGTCATATTTACCGTTTTCCTAGCAGGTAATCCAGTTAGTCAATTAGCTTATGGAAATACCTCTGTTTTGCCGAAATGTAGGCCTCACATTGGATAGTCCTTGCTTTTTACAGACCAGTTTTGAATTCCCTGTTAAAAGAAAAAACAACAAAAAACAACTACATGTGGGTTTGGGTGTTATCTAGGGGAGCATGACACCAAAAGTAACCGTTGCAGTTAGCACTGACTCAACATCTGCTGGACTTGATAGTGTGCTGCTGCTGTAGCACATTCCTCCTTGGAGTCAGGAAAGGGAGCTGTAAGACAAGCTGGTAAATTTCAGGCCCAGTCCTTGCCCTGCTCTGCAAATGGTTCAGCTTTTAAGTAGACATCTGGTTAACACCTAGGAGATGAGCCTCTCCCTAATTGGGACCAATGGATGGAGGAGATAAGGGAGAAGGAGAGAGGTGGAATATGGAGTAGGAAATAGCTGGCAAAACTGTTGGTTTCTAATTCCTTCTCAGGGAATTGAAAAGGGTTCAGTAAAGAGTTAAATCCCAGGGTCCTGGGTGGAAATGGACCAATTTCAAAACTATGGGTAAGGAACTGGTGAACTGGTGATATATAGCTCTGCTCTATTGTACTCTCCCAAGTGCTTGGCACAGTGCTTTGCACACAGTAAGTGCTCAGTAAATACCGATCGATTGATAGATTGACTGATGATTGACTGACAGCTTCTACCTCCCTAAGATGCAACCAGATTCGGAAGGGTCTGGAACTATGGGCTAAAGAACTTGAAGTCCTGAGGCTGGAGAAAGAAGTCTTGTGTTTTTCTCTTAGTAAATACTATGTTGTGTTGTCACCTAAAGCAGGACCCCACTTTAAACCTACATATGGCATTTGCAAGAAGACCAGATGCCTGAGCACATGAGTTGGTATGTGTCCCTGCTAGAGTCCTCGGTGTCTGATTTCTGGCTTTCTGGTTCTTTTTTCAGTTCTGGTCGGCCTACGTCCCATGCAGCACCCAGAATAAGGATGCCTTGCGCCTGACTCTGGAGCAAATCGATGTCATCAAGCGCATGTGTGACAAATACAATGAGCTGGAGTTTGTGAGCTCTGCTGAAGGTGAATCTTTTGGAGATAGCTGCTTCTAAAGAAGGTCCTGGAAGGAAAGGGGACAGTATAGCTAACATGTCTCTGGGAAACTGAGTCCCTTTAGCCAGGTCCCTGGGCTAAATGGACTCCCTTGACTTCTGAAAGTTAAGGGAAATTTGTACTTTTCGGGGGGCAGAGCATCCTCCTCTCTGACTGATCCACCAGTCAGGTATTATATAAAAACTTAATGGGGATGCTATTTCTTAAAGGCCTAGTAGTCATTCAAATATTAGATTGGCTCCACATGACAGAGAAATGGAACAAGGTGTGAGTGGGAATTCTGTCTTTTGCAGGATCATGATAAAAACTGCCTGTGGGGCAGGCTTTTTCATAAGCATCCAAACTGTTCTTAATTTGGGTTTAGAACGGACCCTAGCCAAACAATTGACTGTGCTGTGGAGTGCTGAGTCAAGCCAGTGGACTCTTCTATCCACCAGCCCACTCTGCGGACCTAGAACCCTGGAAATCATGGGTGGCATTGCCTGGCACTGTTCAGATGACACCCCTTCCCTTCCCCACACCCCAGGCAGAGAAAGGAAGGTGGGAATTGGGGAATAGAGAGTGTGGGAACTGAAAGCAGACTCAGTAACCTCTTTTGACCCTCCCTCTCTCTTCCAACGCCAGCCCTCAACCAAAGCAAGAAGATCGCCTGCCTGATCGGAGTGGAGGGTGGCCACTCCATTGACAGCAGCCTGCCGGTCCTGCGGACATTCTACGAGCTGGGGGTGCGCTACCTGACGCTATCACACACCTGCAACACACCTTGGTAATGGGGGCCACAGTGCTTGTAATTATTCTGAAAAATAAATGTGTGATCAGAGGAGGGGAAATGATTTTGCCATGAAGAATATAGTCAGTTCAGCTACAGCATGTTCGTTTCCTTACCCCATTCAGATATAACATGATCAGGGTTGGCTTCAGATAGTGAGTGAGAGAGGCAGCAGCTTCGGGATTAGAGTGGGTGGCCACAGTTGAAAATTTGAAGGCACCCAGCTTTTCACCACCCTAGTTGGTAGCGACACCTGGGTTAACAGGGACTTGGGAGGAGAATGCAATCAATCAATCAATCAATGGTATTTACTGAGTGCTCATTATGTGCAGAGCACTGTATTAAGCACTTGGGAGAGTACAATGCAACAAAATTAGCAGACACATCCCCTGCCCATAACGAGTTTATAGTCTGCAATGGCTCTGGAACAAGCTGGAGGGGTGGAGAGGGGGCGGGGCAATCTGGGGACTTCCTGGAGCAACACAACAGGTTTCGTGGTTCAGGAGAACTTCCATAAGGCGAACTTTATAAGGAACAAGAGGGAGCTAAATGTCTGAACTCAGCCCTAGACACAAAGGAAGTATTAGAGAACAGCCCATCCACAACACATGTCTGTTGTAGGTGGCATACGTCAATCTATAAATTGGTACAAGGACAATAGGTGTAGGAAAAAATGGCTTGGTGCATGGCAGTGTTCAAGGTGTGATGCTGTTCCCCTTCCCCAACTCTGTCTCCCCCTCACTGTACTGGACAGTATAGGAATTTGTGTTTCTGTAACTTTTCAGTATTCATTTCAATAAAACAGCAACGAGTGGTCAGGAGACATAGCGGAGGACAGAGCAACAATACAGGCATTTGTTTCAAAAAATGTCAGGCATGGTGGTATCTTCAAACCATCTACCCTGTAATTTATTAATTCCCATCATCAGTGGTTTTTGGTTTTGTTTTATGGTATTTGTTAAGCTCTTACTATGAGCCAAGCACGGTACTAAGCACTGGGGTAGGTACAAGCTAATCAGGTTGGACACAGTCCATGTCCCACATGGGGCTTACAGTCAATCCCCATTTTACAGATGAGGTACCTCATTTTACAGATGAGGCAACAGAGGCACAGAGAAGTTAAGTGACTTGCCTAAGGTCACAAAGCAAAGTGGCAGAGCCGGGATTAGAACCCAGGTCCTTCTGACTCCTGGGCCCATGCTCTATTCTCTAGACAACACTGCTTCTCAAAGCAGCATGAGATGCTTCGGTGATGAAATGGTTATGACAATGCGGTTTTCCAAAACACAAGGTTCTTAGACTACCACTTTGTAATAGAAATGACTGAATTGTCCTTGCTTTCTCAGCACTTGGTGTTCTCTTTCTTGAGTTGGTCAGGTCCCAGGCGTTGGCTCTTGCTTGAAATGGGCCATAAATCTGACCACGCAATTGTTCCAGGTGGCAAGCTCACTGCTCATAGGGCAAGACCAAGAAAGTTGGAAGCTTCTCTTTGAGAGGCATATTTTATCTCTTCCACAAAGGGGAATCGGGGTTAGTAGCCAGATGCAAAACCCTCCTAAAATCACATCTCTTCCTCTAAGCCCTACATTTCCCCTACCCGTCCTCCCTTCTGCATCACCTATGCACTTGGCTGTGTACCCTTCAGCACTCTGATACTCATCCCAACCACACAGCACTTATGTAAATACTCCCATACTCTGCTATTTCCCATATCTGTAATCAATTTTAATGTCTGTCCCCCCATGTAGACTGTAAGCTCCCTTTGGGCAGGAATCCTATCAACCAACTCTCTTATATTGTCCTTTCCCAAGCACTTAGTACAATGTTCTGTACATGGTAAGTATTCAGAAAATACCACTGATTGGCTGATTGATTAGTTCCTGCATCTAGGCTGATCCCTCAATCAATCAGTAGTATTTATTGAATCTCTGCAGTGTTCAAGCCGTCACCAAAACCTGCCGGTCTCAGCTCCGCAACATTGCCAAGATCCGCCCTTTCCTCTCCATACAAACCGCTACCCTGCTCGTTCAAGCTCTCATCCTATCCCGTCTGGACTACTGCATCAACCTTCTCTCTGATCTCCCATCCTCGTGTCTCTCCCCACTTCAATCCATACTTCATGCTGCTGCCCGGATTTTCTTTGTCCAGAAACGCTCTGGGCATGTTACTCCCCTCCTCAAAAATCTCCAGTGGCTACCAATTAATCTGTGCATCAGGCAGAAACTCCTCACCCACAGCTTCAAGGCTCTCCATCACCTCTCCCCCTCCTACCTCACCTCCCTTCTCTCCTTCTACAGCCCAGCCCGCACCCTCCGCTCCTCCGCCGCTAATCTCCTCACCGTGCCTCGTTCTCCCCTGTCCCGCCGTCGACCCCCGGCCCACGTCATCCCCCTGGCCTGGAATGCCCTCCCTCTGCCCATCCGCCAAGCTAGCTCTCTTCCTCCCTTCAAGGCCCTACTGAGAGCTCATCTCCTCCAGGAGGCCTTCCCAGACTGAGCCCCGTCCTTCCTCTCCCCCTCCTCCCCCTCTCCATCCCCCCGGTCGTACCTCCTTCCCTTCCCCACAGCACCTGTATATATGTATATATGTTTGTACATATTTATTACTCTGTTTATTTATTTATTTTACTTGTACATATCTATTCTATTTATTTTATTTTGTTAATATGTTTGGTTTTGTTCTCTGTCTCCCCCTTCTAGACTGTGAGCGCACTGTTGGGTAGGGACTGTCTCTATATGTTGCCAACTTGTACTTCCCAAGCGCTTAGTACAGTGCTCTGCACACAGTAAGTGCTCAATAAATACGATTGATTGATTGATTCAGAGCACTGTACTCTTAAGCATTTGAGAGAGGTTTAAGAGAAGCCAGAGAGCCATTCTGCATTTCTTTTCTTTTGTTCCACTAAGGGTGGAAACTTCATCCAAGGAAACTCACCACTTCTACCTGAACGTGACTGGGCTGAGCAGCTTTGGTGAGGTGAGGATCCTGACTGCTCTGCCACCTCTGAAGAGAATGGGTTTGGTTCCAAATGCTCACTGAGGCTAGTGGGGAGCCCTGGGAGAGCCGTGCTCCAGAGGCACGGCCCAAGAGGGGAAGAGAAGGCCGGGGGAAGGTGAAAGGGAAACGTTATCTAAGGGGAGGAGGCCGTCTGAGGGAAAGGCCTGCAAGCAAAAGTCAAACTGGTGGGATCCTCTGATAACATATCACTAGTTGTCTTCAGAGGGGGTTCCATGAAGGCTCCCTGCCAAAGAAGGGCCAGTTGGAGACTACTCCATTGATTGACTGAATTTATATAATTTCCCCTGCACTTAAAGCCTGAGGGCAAAAGCCATCAAGATGGTTTGTAGCATATTTAAATCATCTTCCAGAAGCAATGATAACCCAAAAGCCAACCAGCCCCAGTAATCAGCACAGTTCAGGTTATTACCCCATCTGACCAGATGCATTTAAAAAGATGATTTTTGGTAAATTACCCTAAAAAATTACAAAGGTAAGACTCCATGAGGCCAAAGCAAACTGGAAGCTCTCCACATATGGATTTAGCCACCTCCAGCTCCATAAAGCCTAAAGTGGAGGGTGTTGCTAGGGTCCCACCAGGCAGGTTATGCGGCATACTAGCAGTATGAAAGGCTACAGACCACCTTAGCAAGGTTCCTAGTTGTTGTACAGCCTAGACGACAGACAATACATGCTGGTTGAGGGGCTGGCAAGGTTAGCAGGAGTTTAGCAGGGGAGGGACATAGCCCATTTCTCTTCTCTCACCTATCTCCATCCTGATGGGAGAACTCGTAGAGTGTACTACATCTTTTAATGAAATGAATAGACCTCAATCAATCAATCAATCAATCGTATTTATTGAGTGCTTACTGTGTGCAGAGCACTGTACTAAGCGCTTGGGAAGTACAAGTTGGCAACATATAGAGACGGTCCCTACCCAACAGTGGGCTCCTCTCCTCTCTCCTTGTTCTGCCATCTTAGGAAGTGGTGAAGGAAATGAACCGCCTTGGCATGATGATTGACTTATCCCACACATCTGAAGCCACCGCGAGGCATGCCCTCCGCATCTCCCGGGCTCCAGTCCTCTTCACTCACTCTTCAGCCTACTCAGTATGCAACCATCCCCGGAATGTGCCAGATGAAATTCTGCTGCAACTGGTGAGCCCTCAGTAATTAACAGTGAACCCTTGGGTTTCACTAGGATTCTTCTTCCTGGATTCCACTCTCTGCTCTCCCCTCCTCCCCAGGATGCTTTTGCTTTCTCCTACTGCCCCTGTCTGGATGGAATTAGTTTCCCCCTTGCACACATTAAAAAACTGAGACCCAGAGAGGTCAAGTGACTTGGCCAAAGTCACGCAGTAAGTTGGCGGCAGAGTCAGAACTACACTCTCAGTCTCCTGATGGGTAGGGAGTGTCTCTATCTGTTGCCAAATTGTACTTTCCAAGTGCTTAGTATGGTGCTGTGCACACAGTAAGCACTCAATAAATCTGATTGAAGGAATAAATGAATGAATGAATGAATCCAGGGTTCTGGCTGATTATCTTGGAAGCCCTGGGAAGAGGGAGGGAAAAAGGGTTATTTACCCAGTTGTTTTCTCCTCTGAAGCTGCTATTGGTCAGTCATTCATTGCCAGGTATCATTATTATTATGGTATTTGTTAAGTGTTTACTATGCGTTGGACACTGTTCTAAGTGCTGAGGAGGATTCAAGTCAATCAGGTTGGACACAGTCCCTATCCCACATAGGGCTCACAGCCTAAGTAGGAGGGAGAAGAGGTATTTAATCCTCATATTAAGAGAAGCAGCGTGGTTAGGAGAAGCAGCATGGTTCAGTGGAAAGAGCCCGGGCTCTGGAGTCAGAGGTCATGAGTTCGAATCCCGGCTCTGCCACATGTCTGCTGTGTGACCTTGGGCAAGTCACTTCACTTCTCTTAGCCTCAGTTACCTCATCTGTAAAATGGGGATTAAGACTGTGAGCCCCCCTGGGACAACCTGATCACCTTGTATCCCCCCAGCGCTTAGAACAGTGCTTTGCACATAGTAAGCGCTTAACAAATGCCATAATCACCATCATATTACAGTTGGGTAAACTGAGGAACAGAGAAGTGAAGTGACTTATGCAGGGTCATAGAGCAAGCAATTGGCAGAGCTGGGATTAGAACCTAGGTTATCTGACTCTCAGGCCCTTGCTCTATCTTCTAGGCCATGCTGCTTCTCTAATCATATTTTAATCACATTTTCCACCTTCCTCAATTCACCTCAGCAGGAACATGAACCTTCTGACCAGGTTATCTGGGCAACGGAGCTGAGATCAATTGTGGACAAGTCCTGGGGGATTGGTTATTTTGGGGGTTTGTAGGAGACAGTATATTTGCCTTAAAATAATTTGGATAGCATGATCTCCAGGTCCTTTTCCTTTTCATGCACCCATCATGACTGGGGGTATGATTTCCCCATCCTGCTGTGTTCCCCTCAGTATAAGTATCAATGTCAATGGTTTTTATCAATATTTATTAAAGATCTGCTCTATTCAGAACAGGGGTGCCAAGTTTTCATTTTGAGGGTGGGGGCCAATGGCCAGGAGGTTTTGTTTTATATGAGAAGTAATGGGGAGTCATTAGAGATGTTTGAGGTGAGGAGTGATGTGCTCTAATAAGTGTTTTAAAAGATTATTGTCTCTGAGGCTACACTTAAGGATAGACTGAAAGGGGGTGAGGCTCGAGACAGGGAGACCAGTAAGGAGTCTGTTATGGGAATCCAACCAGGAAGGGCTTGAACCAAGGTGGGGCCTTTAGGGTGGAAAGAAAGGGGCAGAAATATTATAGAAGAATCAGCAGAATTTAGAGACAGATAACATGGGAGGTACTAAAGGGCAAGGAGTCAGAGGTGATTCAAGCTTGGGAGGCATGGAGGATGGTGGTGGTGTCGACAAGATAGGAAGAGGAGAAGTTTTAGTGGGGAAAGTGAGGAGTAACCACAACCCTGCAGCCCCTGTGGCAAGGTTGGGATTTTGGGGAGGGTTCTCCAGACCCTTTACTCCCCAGTTTCCCAGGAGTGCAGAGGAGGCATGTGGGTTTACCCTTACGTGCTTTAACTCTGCCCTCTCCTCTGCCCGGCAAAATTATTTCTCCATGCTTATTGACACCCATGCCCATTGGTTGCTCTCACCAGTTATTCCAGATGTTCCTCCCTCCTCAAACCCCTTTCCTCCATCTTTTGCCCCTAATAACCTGGCCACCTACTTTATTGAGAAAATCAAAACTCTCAGACCTGATCTTCCCTGCCATTCCCTAGTCCCTCCCACCTCCTGCCACTTCTTCAACTCTCCCATCTTTCCCAGAGGTATCTTGAGGAGATCGCTTGTCTTCTCTCAAAATCCACCCCCTCCACCGACGCATCCGACCCCATTCCTTTGCACCTTATCAAAACACTTGCCCTCTCCCTTTTTCCCTCCTTAACTGCCATCTTCAATTGTTCACTCTCCAGTGGCTTCTTCCCCACTGCTTTCAAACATGCTCATGTCTCCCCTATCCTAAAAAAACCTTTCCTTGACCCCACAGCTCCCTCCAGTTATTGCCCCATCTCCCTCCCACCATTCCTCACCAAACTCTTTGAGCAAGTCATCTACACTCGCTGTCTCAAGATCCTCTCTTCCAATTTTCTCCTTGACCCACTTCAATCTGGCTTCCGTCCCCTTCACTCCACAGAAACCACCCTCTCAAAGATCATAAATGATCTCCTTTTTGCCAGGTCCAATGGCAGCTACTCCATCCTAATACTCCTCAACCTCTCAGATGTCTTTGACAGTCGACCACCCACTTCTGGAAACATTTTCTAACCTCTGCTTCACTGATACTGTCCTCTCCTGGTCCTCCTCCTATCTCTCTGGATGCTCATTCTCTGTCTCTTTCTCTTGCTCCTCCGCTGCCTCCCACCCCCTAACTGTGGGAGTCCCTGAAGGTTCAGTTCTGTGTCCCCTTCTATTCTCCATCTACTCTCACTCCCTTGGAGAACTCATTAGCTCATGTGGCTTCACCTACCACCTGTATGCGGATGATTCCCAAATCTACATCTCCAGCCATGATTTCTCTCCCTCTCTGCAGTCTTATATTTCCTCCGGTCTTAAGGACATTTCTTCTTGGATGTCCTGCCAACACCTCAAACTTAACATGTCCAAAATAGAACTCCTTATCTTCCCACCCAAACCCTGTCCTTCCCCTGACTTTCCTATCACTGTAGACAGCACCACCATCCTTCCTGTCTCACGAGCCCATAACCTTGGCGTTATCTTTGACTCCTCTCTCTCATTCAACCCACCTATTCAATCTATCACTTGCCTCATCGATTCCACCTCCAAAATATCACTAAAATCCATCCTTTCCTTTCCATATAAACTGCTACCATATTAATCCAGTCACTTATCCTATTCCCCCTTGATTACTGTACCAGACTTCTTGCTGACCTCCCTGCCTCCTATCTCTCCCCACTCCAATCCATACTTCACTCTGCTGCCTGGATCATTTTTCTACAGAAATGCTCAGGACATGGTTCCCCCACTCCTCAAGGACCTCCAGTCACTGCCCATCCACCTCTGCATCAAACAAAAACTCCTCACTACTGGCTTTAAACCACTCAATCTCCTTGCCCCCTCCTACCTCACCTCACTACTCTCCTACAACCCAGCCCATACATTTCGCTCCTCTAATGCCAACCTTCTCACTGTACCGAGATCTTGTCTACCTCACAACCAACCTCTTGCCCACGTCCTGCCTCTGGCTTGGAATGCCCTCCCTCTTCATATCTGACAGACAATTTTTCTCCCTGCCTTCAAAGTCTTATTGAAGACACATCTCCTCCAAGAGGCCTTCCCTGACTAAGCCCTCCTTTCCTCTTCTCCCACTCCCTGCTGCATCACCCTGACTTGCTCCCTTTATTCATTCCCGGGGCCCCAGCCCCATAGCACTTACGTACATATCCTTAATCTATTTATTTATATTAATGCCTCTCTCCCCTATAGATTGTAAACTCACTGTGGGCGGGGAATGTGTCTGTTTCATTGTTATACTGCACTTCCCAAGTGCTTAATAATAATAATAATAATGATGGCATTTATTAAGTGCTTACTATGTGCAAAATACTGTTCTAAGTGCTGGGGAAGTTACAAGGTGATCAGGTTGTCCCATGGGGGGCTCACAGTCTTAATCCCCATTTTACAGATGAGGTAACTGAGGCACAGAGAAGTTAAGTGACTTGCCCAAAGTCACACAGCTGACAATTGGCAGAGCTGGGATTTGAGCCCATGACCTCTGACTCCAAAGCCTGTGCTCTTTCCACTGAGCCATGCTGCTTCTCTGTACAGTAGAGTACAGAGAACAGTAGTACAGTGCTCTGCACAAATAAGTGCTCAATAAATATGATTGATTGATTGATAAGACTATACATGAGTGACCCACTTAGGGGACATGTGCGCTTGCCGTCAAGCTTGTTCTCTAGATTTGGCTAGGCCTTAATGCAGACCCCTAGCACTCCCTCTGAAATACTCAATGCAAATGGAACCAGGCCAGAATTCTCCCATCCAGTCAGCCTATTCAGGAACCATCCAGTTAATAGTCAAAAGCAGAGTGTGACCTTGACTCCTCTGCTAGATTGTAAACTCCTTGAGGGCAGGGATCCTGTCCACTTACTCTATTGTACTCTCCCAAGTGCTTAGTATGGTTCTCTGCATAGGAAGCACTCAATAAATACCACTGATTGATTGATTGATTGATTCATTCATTCATTGAATCGTATTTGTTGAGCACTTACTGTAAGAAGTACAAGTTGGCAACATATAGAGACGGTCCCTACCCAACAGCAGGCTCACAGTCTAGAAGGGGAAGACAGACAACAAAACAAAACATATTAACAAAATAAAATAAATAGAATAGTGAATATGTACAAGTAAAATAAATAGAGTAATAAATATGTACAAACATATATACAGGTGCTGTGGGGAGGGGAAGGAGGTAAGGCGGGGGGGGATGCGGAGGGGGAGGAGGGGGAGAGGAAGGAGGGGGCTCAGTCTGGGAAGGCCTCCTGGAGGAGGTGAGCTCTCAGTAGGGCTCTGAAGGGAGGAAGAGAGCTAGCTTGGCGGATGTGCGGAGGGAGGGCATTCCAGGCCAGGGGGATGACGTGGGCCGGGGGTCGATGGTGGGACAGGCAAGAACGAGGCACAGTGAGGAGGTTAGCAGCAGAGGAGCAGAGGGTGCGGGCTGGGCTGGAGAAGGATAGAAGGGAGGTGAGGTAGGAGGGGGCGAGGTGATGGAGAGCCTTGAAGCCAAGAGTGAGGAGTTTTTGCCTGATGCGTAGGTTGATTGGTAGCCACTGGAGATTTTTGAGGAGGGGAGTAACATGCCCAGAGTGCTTCTGCACAAAGATGATCCAGGCAGCAGCGTGAACTATAGATTGAAGTGGGGAGAGACAGGAGGATGGGAGATCAGAGAGGAGGCTGATACAGTAATCCAGTCGGGATAGGATGAGAGATTGAACCAGCAGGGTAGCAGTTTGGATGCAGAGGAAAGGGCAGATCTTGGCGATGTTGCAGAGGTGAGACCAGCAGGTTTTGGTGACGGATTGGATGTGAGGGGTGAACGAGAGAGCAGAGTCGAGAATGACACCAAGGGTGTGGGCTTGTGAGATGGGAAGAATGGCAGTGCCATCAACAGTGATGGGAAAGTCAGGGAGAGGGGAGGGTATAGGAGGGAAGATAAGGAGTTCAGTCTTGGACATATTGAGTTTTAGATGGTGGGCAGACATCCAGATGGAGATGTCTTGAAGGCAGGAGGAGACATGAGCCTGAAGGGAGGGAGAGAGAGCAGGCACAGAGGCACTTCTCTGAGGCACAATTGATTAATTGTCCTTGCATGAGAGGGTAGTAAGAGGGGAAGGGAGTGGAAGAAGTAGATTGCATAGCAAAGTGGAAGAAAGGAGTACCAAAATGTTCCTTCCCTTGGGAAAGTTGGGAATAAGTGTCCTTAGCATCCATGGCCTTCCCCCTAAGAGCATTAAAGGGGTTCAGCCTGGGCAGCCTGGTGGAAAGGACAAAGAAGAAAATTGTAGAGCTCCAGTCAGTCGGCCCCAGAAAGAAACAAGGAGAAATCCTCATGCCCTGCCCTGAACCCTCTACAACTGTAAGCTCGTTATAGGCAGGAAACATGTCTGCTAATACTGTTATAGTGTACTCTCTCAAGCAGTTTGTTCAGTGCTCTGCATCCATTGATTGATTGAAACCAGGCAGCTTCCATCTGCCCTCAGGTTTCCCTTCAATCAGAAAGGCAGCATTCCCTTTGTTCCAATGAATGTCTGCCTTAAGGGGCAGAGAGATTCATGGAGACCAGATTCCAGCCTCTGAGAGGGACCAGTCTAGCCCAAGGCAGGGCCTTGCAGGCATGTGAGCATTTTCAGGACTGCCTGTGTCTTCTTCCTTTTCAGAAGCAAAATGGAGGCATTTTGATGGTGACCTTCTCCATGGGTGTGATCCAGTGCAGTCAATCAGCCAACATCTCCATAGTGGCAGGTTTGAAGCCAGTCCTCTCTGCCTTTCCAACTACCAGTTCTGTAGGAGGTCCTCTGGGCTTCTACCTCTCCACTCCTCTCTGGCTCTATCTATGTCTCTATACCAGTTCCATCATCCTAAAAGCTGTTAACTTCTAAATTTGTTCTGGGTTGGGCCGGGGTGGGGGGGGGGGGGGGGCTTTTCTCAGGAAACTGAGACACGGAGAGGCTCAGTGACTACTTACCCAAGGTCACACAGCGGGCCAGTGGCTGTATTGAGATTAGAACTTGGGTCTTGGGTCTTCTGACTGTCAGTCCTGTGCTCTTTCCTCTAGGCTATGCTGCTTTCAAATTGTCAGTTCAATGTGTATTGGCAGCCAAAAAGGCAAACGAAATGCTGGGCATCATCAGGAAGGGAGCAGGAAACAAAACAAAACACAGAGATGTTAATAATTGTGGCATTTGTTAAGCGCTTACTATATGCCAAGCACTGTACTAAGTGCTGGGGTAGATGAAATCATTCAGTTAATCGTATTTATTGAGTGATTACTCTGTGCAGACCACTGTACTAAGCGCTTGGGAAAGTACAATCCATCTAAAACTCAATATGTCCAAGACTGAACTCCTTATCTTCCCTCCCAAACCCTGCCCTTTCCCTGACTTTCCCGTCACTTTAGATGGCACTACCATCCTTCTCGTCTCACAAGCCCACAACCTTGGTGTCATCCTTGACTCCGCTCTCTCGTTCACCCCTCATATCCAATCCGTCACCAAAACCTGCCGGTCTCACCTCCACAACATCGCCAAGATCCGCCCTTTCCTCTCCATCCAAACCGCTACTTTGCTGGTTCAATCTCTCATCCTATCCCGACTGGATTACTGCATCAGCCTCCTCTCTGATCTCCCATCCCTCGTCTCTCCCCACTTCGGTCTAGACTTCACGCTGCTGCCCAGATCATCTTTGTGCAGAAATGCTCTGGGCATGTTCCTCCTCTCCTCAAAAATCTCCAGTGGCTGCCTGTCAAGCTACACATCAAGCAAAAACTACTCACTCTGGGCTTCAAGGCTCTCCATCACCTCGCCCCCTCCTACCTCACCTCCCTTTTCTCCTTCTACAGCCCAGCCCGCACCCGCTGCTCCTCTGCTGCTAACCTCCTCACTGTACCTCATTCTCGCCTGTCCCCCCGTCGACCCCCAGCCCACATTCTCCCCCGGGCCTGGAATGCCCTCCCTCCACACATCCACCAAGCTAGCTCTCTTCCTCCCTTCAAAGCCCTACTGAGAGCTCACCTCCTCCAAGAGGCCTTTCCAGACTGACTCCCCCTTTCTCCTTTCCCCCTCCCCATCCCCCCCCACCCTACCTCCTTCCCCTCCTCACAGCACCTGTATATATGTTTGTACAGATTTATTACTCTATTTATTTTACTTGTACATATTTATCATTCTATTTATTTTGTCAATGATGTGCATCTAGCTTTACCTCTATTTTTTCTGATGACTTGACACCTGTCCACATGTTTTGTTTTGTTGTCTGTCTCCCCCTTCTAGACTGTGAGCCCGTTGTTGGGTAGGGACCCTCTCTATATGTTGCCAACTTGTACTTCCCAAGCACTTAGTACAGTGCTCTGCACACAGTAAGCACTCAATAAATATGATTGAATGCATGAATGAATGAATGAAAGAATAAGCAGGCACATTCCCTGCCCACAACGAGCTTACAGTATAGACTGGGGAGACAGACATCAATATGAATAAATAAATTACAGATATGTACATAAGTTCTGTGGGGCTGGTAAGGAGGGAAGAACAAAGGGAGCAAGTCAGGGTGATGCAGAAGGGCATGGAAGAAGAGGAAAGGGGGGCCTTGTCTGGGAAGGCCTGTTGGAGGAGATGTGCCTTCAATAAGACCTTTGAAGCGGGGGAGAGTCTGTTGGATTTGAAGAGGGAGGGCATTCCAGACCAGAGACAGGATGTGGGCCAGGGGTCATCCTCAGTGAGACAGATGAGACCGAGGCACAGTGAGAAGATTAATACATGTTGATTAGGTCAAACACAGTTCCTGTCCCACATGGGGCACAATCTAAACAAGAGTTAATCCCTATTTTACAGATGAGGAAACTGGGGCCCAGAGAAAGTAAGTGACCTGTCCAAGTGGCAGAGCTGGGATTAGACCCCTGATCCTGTGATTCCCAGACTCATGCTCTTTCTGCTAGACCACAAGAGTTTTGTCATATATAGCCAGGGTATACCAGGAATACTGCATGCAACTAGTGTCACTACCTTTTAGAAGAACACACTTGAACTAGAGATGCTATGGAGAATGGCAATTAAGGGCAACTAATCATGGGATGGAGCGGCTTCTATATGAGGAGATAATTTGAAAGAATTAATACTCTTAATCTGGAAAGACAAAACCTGGCAGTAAATAACTGAACTACACACAAACCTATACAAGCATGGAGGATGTGGTCAGGGTGAATATCACAACACTGGGATGAGGAGAGACTCATTGAAGCTGTAGTCTCAAAACAAACTAAAGGAAAACCATCTTTGCACAAACAGATGGTATTTAGAATTGGCTTATAACAGGGAGTTGTGCAAGGTGTAAATATACATACATGGATGAAAAGTCTGTAACAGGTTACCCCAGCGCTTAGCACAGTGCATGGCACAGACTAAGCGCTTAACAAATTCAATCTTTCAATCTTTCA
This sequence comes from Tachyglossus aculeatus, assembly GCF_015852505.1. Lineage (NCBI taxonomy): Eukaryota > Metazoa > Chordata > Mammalia > Monotremata > Tachyglossidae > Tachyglossus > Tachyglossus aculeatus. The sequence goes on along the minus strand of NC_052101.1, from coordinate 85,844,991 downwards.
AATTCATCTTTCATTCATTCAATTGCATTTATTGAGCACTCTTCATTATCATCATCATCATCTCATTAAGTTGGATGTCAAGAATGACAACCATTACACAGTTCCTCCAGGGATCTTGCTGCCACTAATGGAGAAAGAACATCAAGCTAGGTAGACCATTGGTTTGGTCCAGTAATGACATTTCTTATGTCCTAAAGTTCAGTCCCTGCCATCAAAGAGCTTGCAATCTAATGAAACAAGTAAATACATTTTTAATGGCATTTGTTAATTAATTCATTCATTCATTCACTCAATTGTACTTATACAACCATAAACAGACACATTCCTTGCTTACAGTGAGCTTGCAGTCTAGAGGGGGGAGACAGACATTAATATCAATAAATAAATTCCAGATATGTACATAAGTGCTGTGGGGCTGGGAGGAGGGGAAGAACAAAGGGAGCAAGTCAGGGTGACACAGAAGGGAGTGGGAGAAGTGGAAAGGCGGGCTTAGTCAGAAAAGGCATCTTGGAGGAGATGTGCCCTCAATAAGACTTTGAAGCGGGGGAGAGTAATTGTCTGTCAGATTTGAGGAGGGAGGGCATTCCAGGCCAGAGGCAGGACATGGGCCAGGGGTTGGCAGCGAGATAGACGAGATCAAGGCACAGTGAGAAGATTAGCATTAGAAGAGCGGAGTGTGCAAACTCGGTTATAGTAGGAGAGTTAATGAGCTGAGGTAGAAGGGGCAAAATGATTGAATGCTTTAAAGCCAATGGCAGGGGGTTTTTGTTTGATGAGGAGGTGCATGGGCAACCACTGGAGTTTCTTGAGGAGTGGGGAAACATGTCCTGAGCATTTTTGTAGAAAAAAACTTTACTATGTTCCAGGCACTGTACTAAGTGCTGGGGTAGATACAAGCTAATCAAGTTGGACACAGTCCATGTCCCACATGGGGCTCAATTATCTTGGATCTACCCCAGCATTTAGTGGAGTGCCTGGCACATAGTAAGCACTTAACAAATACTATTTTTAAAATATCATAAATACAGAAAGATATCTGGAGTGATTAAAACAACCAGAGTCAGAAGAGCTCATTTGAGAATACTCTAAGAAGGAGGTAGGTAGGTCCTTAGACTTTTTTTAAGAATCATGGATTTTCTTTCCTCCTGAAGTTGAAGAGTCATCTTTTCCCTTTGTTCTAGATCATTTTGACCATGTGAAGAAAGTGGCTGGAGCAGAATCAATCGGAATTGGAGGGGACTACGATGGGGTTGCTAAGTTAGTGCTTCCTCCTGTTTCCTTTGTTGCTGTTCAGCATGTGCCCCACACATCATGCAAGTTGTCTCTAGTTCCCTTTGGAAACAATGCTGAAGGAAATGGGGAGAAATTGCAGAACTGGGTGTTCTATCTTTACATTTTTTTTGTAGTAGAAGCAGCACTAGTCATAGTATTTATTAAGTGCTTTCTTGTGCTGAGCACTTTACTAAGAAGTGGGAAAGAATACCCAGGTGGGAATTTGACACAGGCCCTGTCCCTCGGGGGTTTACAATCTAAAAATATAAGGGATGAGAGGGGATTGGAGACAGACATATAAGGAGAGATGAAACAGAGGCAACATAAAGACATAGACAGATACACAAAATAAGAAGAAAGATCAGTAGGGTACTGTGGCTAGAGGAGCAGAATTTCAGGCTCCGTGTCTTTAACAGTTAAAACCACAACCACAGTGACAATAAGGGGAGCAGCCACCACAGTCTTCCCGGGGTTTTGTGGAGGTAGCCCCAGGCTGCAGCTGTTTTTCTCTTACCTGCCAGGGTAGCACAAGGCAGGTGGGGATGGAGGTTTCTTGGTGACACAAAGGGGAGGCGGTGTGGGTTCTCGGGGATGTGGTCTGGTGGAAGAGGGCTCCAAGGGCCCTGGACATCATGGTGGGAAAGAGACAAGGTTCTGGGTGGATTTGTTTGGCTGTTTGAGAGAAAAAGAGAAAGACAGATGGGCGGGGGGGGGGGGGGGGGGGGGGGGAGAGAGAGAGAGAGAGAGAGAGAGAGAGAGAGAGAGAGAGAGAGGCTTAAATCCCCATGGCCCAGAATGCATAGGGCATGTTGGGAGCATGGATCCCGGGGGTCATGGTGGAAAGGTAGCAGAGTTCCCAGTAGAATTGCTTCTGTTCACAAGTCTAGTGAGCTGCTTTGCCTTCTCTGCTCAGCTTTTCCTTCCCTATTTCCTCCTCATTTCAGTGAAGCTGGACTAGTTCTACTGTCACACAGAATGGAGACTTGCGTGGGCCAGTTCTCACACTGATAGGAACTAGGAAATGAAGGAGATGACAGGAGCATCTGGAGGTGGAAGGGGGAGGGGAAGAGAGCACAGCTTGGGCGGGGTGGGGGTGGGGGGCGGAAAGTAGACAACCAGTTAGGGTGTGGGAGGGTTCAAGGACAGAAGTTCCACCTTAAATATCTTTCCTCTACCTCCCACCCTCAACCATCAGAGCAGAAGTTAAAAAGCCAAATCAAGAAATAGGCCCTTAAAATCAATTTCAAGATCTTCCCTAACCAAGCTTGTCTCCTAATCACAAATCTGTCTCCTCCCTCTCCTGAGGACTATTGGCACTCATTCTGTCCAGCAGATTGAAGTGCTCTGCACACAGTAAGCACTCAATAAATACCATCGAGCAATACACAAAGGCTTTAAGTACTCTCTGCCAAGTAGGTAGATGGCCTGAAATTGGGTCCCTGCCTATGTAGGCCCCTCTGCAGACTCTCTGAGAACAGTGGGATGTTTTCCATTCACAGGTTCCCAACAGGCCTGGAAGATGTCTCCAAATACCCTGATCTGATTGCAGAGCTCCTGAGGCGAGGCTGGAGTGAAGAGGAGTTGAAGGGAGTTCTGCGGAACAACCTCCTGCGGGTGTTCAAGAGAGTGGAACAGGTAAGGCCTAAACCAGAGTCCACACCAAACGGCCTTCCTTTCTGATGCCTTGGGGATCCACCTACTTCCTTGCTTTGGGAGAATTTTGCCCTATGGCAGCCAGAGGGGGCCTGATAATCTGGCTGACATTGGGACTTGATTTCTGCTCTCCCTGAGATTGTGGGGTGGAAGGTGTCCCAGAGACTGGAACTGCAGAACCCTAAATGGCTGTCTATCAGTCAGTCATAGTTCATGAGCGCTTACTGTGTGCAGAACACTATACACAAAGCGCTTGGGAGAGTCTAAGGGTGGCTGTGTGAATGGTGGGTTCTCGGGGTTCCATAGCCAGGAGGAGCAGATTCCTCCAGCTCCTAGGCCCCTTTCCTTTCCCTGATCAGTCAATCAATAGTGTTTTTTGAGCACTTACTGTGTGCAGAGCACGGGACTAAGCGCTTGGCGTGTACAGTATAGTAGTGTTGGTAGACACGATCCTGGCCCTCAAAGAACTTACAGCTTCTTTCCTCCTCTCACTCTCTCCCTTTAAGCCTTTTGGAGTCAGCTGGGCTACTGAGAGGGGAAATGTCAAACTGCAAATTGATGTCTATTGTTTATCATTGTATTGTGCTTTCCCAAGTGCTTAGTACAGTGCTCTGCACACAGTGAGTGCTTAATAAATACGATTGAATGAATGTGTGGGTGGTACAATACATGCAAGGCAGGCTCTCCAGAGAGGGCCAGAACCAACCAAACTCCTAAGGGTCTTGTTAGCTTAGTAAAGACCCCCAAAGTCCACTGCCCTGAAGACTCCCAAGCTAGACCAATTTCAATTAGAGTACAGAAGGTTTGGACAAGATATAAACTGGGATGGACTGTTGAAAGTTCTTCAGATCTTTGCATTCAACTCCCAGCTAAGCAATAAGAATCAGCTGATGTGAGGCCAAGGCTCGAAAGCAGTATGTGAGGTGGAACTGGGGAGAACTCACTGGTCTTCCAGGAAAAAGATTGCATTGGACAAAGCATATATATGGCTGGGTGACCATGACTGTGACCTTGTTGTCATTATTACTATTATCATTATTATTCTAATATGGGCTGACTTGGTCCATTCCCCCAGGCCAGGAGGCCTTCAACGCCTCCAACTGCTAATGGCATGTGCTTAGCATAGTGTTCATTCATTCAATCGTATTTATTGAGCGCTTACTGTGTGCAGAGCACTGTACTAAGTGCTTGGGAAGTACAAGTTGGCAACATATAGAGACAGTCCCTACCCAACAGTGGACTCACAGTTTAGAAGGGGGAGACAGAGAACAAAACAAAACATTAACAAAATAAAATAAATAGAATAAATATGTACAAATAAAATAAATAAATAAATAAATAGAGTAATAAATACATACAAACATATATACATATATACAGGTGCTGTGGGGAGGGGAAGGAGGTAAGGCGAGGACGATGGAGAGGGGGAGCAGGGGGAGAGGAAGGAGGGGGCTCAGTCTGGGAAGGCCTCCTGGAGGAGGTGAGCTCTCAGTAGGGCCTTGAAGGGAGGAAGAGAGGTAGCTTGGTGGATGTGCGGAGGGAGGGCATTCCAGGCCAGGGGGATGACGTGTGCCGGGGGTCGATGGCAGGACAGGCGAGAACGAGGCACGGTGAGGAGATTAGCGGCAGAGGAGCGGAGGGTGTGAGCTGGGCTGTAGAAGGAGAGAAGGGAGGTGAGGTAGGAGGTACAGTAAGCACAGTAAGTCCTCAGTAAATACCACTGATTGATTGATTAACAACTGTGAATTCTTCTAGGTTCGGAGGGAGAGTGTGGCTGAAACTCCCAATGAGGCAGAAATTCCAGTTGAGGAGGTGAAGAATCCCTGCCGCACGGAAAAGGAAGATATATTAAGTTTGTACCCTAGCAGCAATTCATTTGTCCTGACAGCAATGCTCACCCACATTGGGGGTGCACTCATGACATTCCTGCTCCTATCATATTAAGTTATGATCCCCTGGGCGGAGAGCTTGGCTCCTGCCTTTTGGGAAAAGTGCATTTCCCCACTGATTTATCTCCTGGTCTCTTCTTAGATAGTAAAGGCCCTCTAATTTGTTCTCAGCCTCCCTAGGTGGGAGGCCATTCTATCTCCCTCTCATTAGGCTCCCAACTGCCTAGGCTGAGTCCTTAGGGGGCAGTTCCACCCAGTTTTTCTACATACCTCTGAAAATGTTGCTACTAAAATGGGCCATAGGACTCTAATGACCGAAGTCAAATAAAATTGAGGATCATGTCCTAGCTTTGTTGCAAATGTTAAAGAAGATTAGAGAAGCAGCGTGGCGTAGTGGATAGAGAGAACAGTGCTTTGCACATAGTAAGCGCTTAATAAATGCTAATAAATGCTATTATATATATAGAGCATGGGCCTGGGAGTTGGAAGGTCATGGGTTCTAATCCCAGCTCCACCGTTTGTCTGCTCTGTCACTTCGAGCGAGTCACTTCACTTCTTTGTACCTCAGTTACCTCATCTGTAAAATGGGGATTGAGACTGTGAGCCTCACATGGGACAAGGGACTGTGTACAGCCTGATTTGCTTGTATCCACCCCAGCACTTAATACAGTGCCTGGCACACAGTAAATGCTTAACAAATACCATTATTATTATTATTTTATAGTTGAGGAAACTGAGGCACAGAGAAGTGAAGTGACTTGCCCAAGGTCACACAACAGGAAAGTGGTGGAGCTGAGATTAGAACCCAGATCCTCTTACTTCCAACCCTGCGCTCTTTCTACTAGACCACACTAGACCACAAAAATGACTTTTGTGTGTGAGTTGAATAATAATGATGTGGGTATTTAGCCAGTGCTTACTATGTGCAAAGTGTTGAGATATGTATGAGGTAATGAGATCAGATAGTCCCTGTTCCACAACAGGCTCAAAGTTTAAAAAGGAGAACAGGCATTTATCACCATTTTACAGATGAGGAAACTGGGGCCTAGAGAAGTTAAGTGACTGAGAACCCCATTTGGGACAGGGACTGATCTGATTGCATTGCATCAATCACTTAGAACAGTACTGGGCATATAGTAAGTGTTTAACAAATACCAGAAATATTATTTAAGTGGCGGAGACCATATGAGAAGCTCTTTTCACTAGGCCACACTGCTACTGTATTTGAAAACCAAACTAATTTCCAGTGGGTCTTAGCCACCAAATTCTTCAACCATGCCTGTATGAAAGGAATTTGATCCTTTTGGTTTGGGTCTGCATGCGCAACAAATTGCAAATAGCCCATCACTGACCTTCAATGGGCTAAGTAAGAGGAAAACTCTGCCTGTTTGGGAAGAACTTCCACAATCTTGGCATCTGCTGATCCCTAAGGACACATAATGCAACATTAACTATAAACCTGACACAGTCATTCCTCATGTGTCAAGGTCAAGTATTCACAATACCACCATTTGTTTAGGGACTGCAGGTGAAGATATTTTGGGATGTGATTTTTTTTTTTCTGACAAGCCATGAATTCGTTTGTCAGGTTTCTTGCTCAGCCAAAACAGTGGTGTTTGGTCACCTGGAGAGTGAGGAGATTCTGTTACAAAGCCAAACTGTCGGTATGTGTGGTCATCACTAGCTGACATTCCCAGCTCCTTGGCCTCATATTCTTTGAAAGTCACCATCCATTTGGAATGTCCCTGTTCAGTGATTGTCTCCCAGCCTGTACACCCATCAAGTCACATGATGCGTTGGGCCCACAGCATAATGTGATGATGTCACTGGCTGGACTGGAGGCCGAGCACCCCACCCCCCATTGTCCCTCCCACCTTCCCTTCCCAAACCCAGAGCAGCTCTCCCTGCAGTCCTGTGGGAGTCAGGGTCTGCAGTTTGGGTCACCCAAAGGTTCTAGGGCTGGGCCGGCCCCTCCTGCTCCGAACTGAAGTCTTCTTCCACTTCCATCTGCTTATACAATCACCTCCTCCATGAAAAAAAACCCTTGGCTCTTACCACAAACACCCATGTGTTGTGAAGCAGCGCGGCTCAGTGGAAAAGAGCCCGGGCTTTGGAGTCAGAGGTCATGGGTTCAAATCCAGGCTCTGCCAATTGTCAGCTGTGTGACTTTGGGCAAGTCACTTCACTTCTCTGGGCCTCAGTTCCCTCATCTGTAAAATGGGGATTAAGACTGTGAGCTCCCCATGGGACAACCTGATTACCTTGTAACCTCCCCAGTGCTTAGAACAGTGCTTTGCACATAGTAAGCGCTTAATAAATGCCATCATTATTATTATTATGTGGCAGTGGATGGGGCAAGTGAGCGGTCCACTGTGTTTTGAACTAATAATAATAATAATAATGGCATTATTATTATTATTATAACTAGATCCAGGAGAACTCAGGTCATTTAAATGCAAGGAATTAAGACGCTCCGGGACAGGTTAGCAGGATTTATTTAAGGGGTTAATATAAATATTATTAATACTAATGGTATTAGTTAAGCACTTACCTTGTGCCGGACACTGTACTAAGTGCTGGGGTGGATATGGGCAAATTGGGTTGGACACAGTCCCTGTCCCACATGGGGTTTACAGTCTTAATTCCCCTTTTACAGATGAGGTAACTGAGGCCCAGAGAAGGTAAATGACTTACCCAAGGTCACACAGCAGACAAGTGGCAGAGCCAAGATTAGAACCCAGGTCCTTCTAACTTCAAGGGTAGTGCTCTATCCTCTAGGCCATGCTCCTTCTCTAACAGCTGTTTGTTACTGCAGCATGGCCTAGTGAAAAGAGCACAGGCCTGGAATTCAGAGGTCGTGGGTTCTAAAGCCGACTCTGCCACATGTCTGTTGGGTGACTTTGGGCAAGTCAGTTCGCTTCTCTGGGCCTCAGTTACCTCATCTGTAAAATGGGGATCAAGATTGTGAGCCCCATGAGGGACAGGGACAATGTCCAACCTGATTACCTTGTATCTGCCCCAATGCATAGAACAGTGCTTAGCACATAGTAAGCGCTTAACAAATACCACGGTTATTATTATTATCATTACTGGAAGGGGTCCAGCAGACATGGCAATAACATCCCACAGGAAACAATAGTCCCAACCCAATCCTTACTAGACCAGTTTACCGGGGTTACAACATCACCATGTTCTTTCTCCGGATGACGGTAGACGGAAGCTGAGCTAACTTCTGGGCATTGGCTGGCAAATCTTGTAGCCTGTGGCCATATGGGGGCTTCTTGACTTTGTAGCAGCAAGTTTTCTATCTCCTAGTCTGTTAAGTATCTATTTTCCCGAAATCACAAGCTACATAGTCTTGAATACAAAGTCACAAACGTTTAGCAGCAATATCATGGATATGTAGTTGTGGACTTGGCTTAGCTAGATATGGAGGCCTAACAGAGTCTAGCTAAGAATGGGAGCCTCATGGCTCTTCCTATAATTGTCTTCCAGATTACCCATCTCACCTTTGCCTCCTTTGCCCCAGAAACTGAGTTCGGGTGGGGTGAGGAATGAGAATAAACTGGGTACCTGGGCAGATGGCGAGGTGGGGGCTGAATTGAACCTGGCAGAAGAGGTTCCCTGCACTCCTAACGCTACCACCAGCCCACTTCCCCAGGCAATGCTCACTTCTTACAGATTTTCCCTGGCAGTGCAGGCAGACGTGCCCCTGCCCTCGCCTCCACACCTGGAGCCCTATAAGGATGACTTTGGAAACAGGGAGTACTCCATCCACCTGCCCTGCTTATGGGCACCATGCTGCTCCTACACGTTTCCCACCCAGATCTGGGAAATTTCATTTTCTTATGAGAATGCTGTTTCGTTGACTTCCGGTTAACTTTCACCACTGCTAGGCACTTATAGGGAAAATATAAATCTGACGTTAAGAATATCACATCGAAGTGTCAAGAATAGACGAGTGATTAAGAGTAAGAGTAAAACCATGATAACTACAATCTACTAACAATTTTAATGTTATAATTATTTCAAAATCACCATACATCAAAAGTTCTGAATAGAAAGGCTTCCCTGATAAAGCCTCCAGAGTTGCAAACTTTTCAAATTTTTTACCACTACTGGGCTGCCACCCCCTGGACAGAGGGCTCTAAGGCAGCTGCCTCCTTTGTTAACCATCTGAATTAGAAGTAGTAATAGTAATAATAATAATAATAATAATTGGCATTTGTTAAGCGCTTACTATGTGCAAAGCACTGTTCTAAGCGCTGGGGAGGATACAGGGTGATCAGGTTGTCCCGCATGGGGCTCACAGTCTTTAACCCCATTTTACAGATGAGGGAACTAAGGCCCAGAGAAGTTAAGTGACTTGCCCAAGCTCACACAGCAGAGATGTGGCAGAGTTGCTTACTGTGTGCAGAACACTGTTCTTAGCCCTGGCAGAGAGTATACAAGTGGGAATTAGACACTGACTCTGTCCCTCAAGGAGCTCACAATCTTTGAATACCGCTGGGGAAGAGCCCTCTTTTCCTTTTCTTCCACTCTCTTCTGACCTTCTGTGTCACCCTAACTTACTCCCTTTACTCACACATCCCTCTCCCAACCTTACCACACTTAAGTACATATCCGTAATTTAATCTATTTATTTATATTAATGTCTGTCTCCCCCTCTAGATTGGAAGATCGTTGTGGGCAGGGAATGTGTCTGTTATATTGTCATAGTGTACTCTCTCAAGCACTTAGTACATTGCTCTGCACACAGTAACCCTTCAATAAATGTGATTGATTGATTGATTGAAGAGGACATGAGACAGACACGTTTGGAGCACTGAAACAATAAAATGTTAAAACGGAACAAGAAACAAGGTCAAATACCCAGTAGACCGAATGAAAAACAAAACCAGTAAGAAGCTGTGGCTGGAGGAGCAGATTTTCAGGCTCCTCGTGATTCAGAGCCACAGCAATGGCTACCATGGCCCCCAGACTTCCCGAGGTTTTGCGGAGGCCTCATGCAGCAGGTGCTATTCTCTTTCTTGCAGGGGCAGTGGAAAACAGGATGGGGTGGAGTCTCCTCGATGGTGCGGAGGGGAAAGTGGGCTGGTCCCCAGGGAAGCATCGTGGTTGGAGCACAGAGTGTGCCAGGAACAGGCAGAGAGTTCCCCAGCCCCCGTGGTGCTGGGGGACTGAGGACATGCAGGAAAGCGAGGCTGTATTTACCAAATGTTTCACTTGGCTGGTGGTGAAGAGGGTTCAAAGAGTTACAGCAGTGGACCTGCCTGTACTCTGAATATACTTTTAGTGTCTAATATAAGTTGGCACCCATACACAATCGGGCCTCTCTTCAAGGACGATCACATGAGTTGACTTTATTGGGAAGCTTTATTCTTCATTCATTCAATGATATTTATTGAGCGCTTACTGTATGCAGAGCACTGTACTAAGCGCTTGGGAGAGTTCAATATAACAATAAACAGATACATTCCCTGCCCATGATAAATTACAAGGAACTCTTTGGTGTCCTATCTTGGGAGTATAACTACTTCTGCCCCCTTAGGAGTATTGTTCCAACAAACAAAGAAGAATATGTCTCATTGCCAATTGATTTCAATCAATCCATCAATCAGCATTTTCTGAGCGCTTATTCTGGGTAGAGCAATGTATTAAGTGGGAGAGTGTAATAGAATTAGTGTACAAGATCCCTGGTTTTAAAGGTTTTGCAATCTAGAAGAATGTTAGATAGGGGGCTGGAGGGGGCGGCACCACCTTGTGCCCTCTTTCTCCTTCTGTTGGTCCAAGTCAGGTAGGGTAACAAAGCAAAAACAGAAACAAATCTCCAGAAATTCATTTTTTGGAGGTTGAGTTCGAGAAGTTGCAGTATCTACAGACAGACAGCAGGTGGCGCTTCCTCTACGACTACAGCAAGTCCGCGCTCCAGAGTCAATCTGCAGGAGGTCTGGCATGGGCCATCTCTAAGTAAGCATGGAGTGTCCCACAGGAGAATTGAGGTCTGGGGTCATCTTCTCCATTTCCCCACTCCCCAGTCTAGGACAGTATGAAATTTATGTTGATCGTCCAGACCAGGTGTTCCCTTCCTGTACTTCTCCCACTCAGACAGCTCAACGCCCAGGCTGCTCATACCCAGCACCAGGAAGGACACAGGAGTAGGGTCTGCCCACCTTTTCCTGGCCAATGTCACTTCTGAACTGGCGGGTAGTGGGGTGGGAGGTGAGAGCAGAGCTACAAGCAAAGAGAATGTGTCTTCGCTACCTCTATTGGAAGCCTGAAAGATGCTCAAGGGACTGGCCCAAATAATAATAATAATAATAATAATAATAATAGTAACGATAGGGAAGCAGCATGGATTAGTGGCAGGATTATTCTCAGGAGGATGGGCTCTCTGGAGTTCAGTGGTCACTGATGGTACCTGAAAAAAAAACCTTGAAGCACATGATGTCACACATCACTCCAACATGTAACCAATTATTAATCATATTTACTTAGGGCTTACTTTGAGCAGGGCACTTTACTAAATGCTTGGGAAAGTAGAATAGAATATGAATAGTAATAATGTTGGTATTTGTTAAGCACTTATTATGTACCAACCACTGTTCTAAGCACTGGGGTGGATACAGGGTAATCAGGTTGTCCCACGTAGGGCTCACAGTCTCAATTCCCATTTTACAGATGAGGTAACTGAGGCACTAAGAAGTTAAGTGACTTGCCCAAAGTCACACAGCTGACAAGTGGTGGAGGAGGGATTAGGACCCACGACCTAATCTTTTAGACTGTGAGCCCACTGTTGGGTAGGGACTGTCTCTATATGTTGCCAATTTGTACTTCCCAAGTGCTTAGTACAGTGCTCTGCACACAGTAAGCGCTCAATAAATACGATTGATGATGTTGATGATGATGACCTCTGACTCCTAAACCCGGGCTCTTTCCACTAAGCCACGCTGCTTCTCTAGAACAGAGTTAGTAGACACATTCTCTACTTACAAGGTGCTTACGGTCTAAAGGAGAAGACAGACAATAAAATAGATTGTGGATATCTATTTTTTATGGTAATTGTTAAGCACTTACAATTTGTCAAGCACTTTTCTAAATGCTGGGGTAGATATAAATTAGGTTAGGAGACAGTCCCTGCACCACATGGGGTTCAGAGTCTAAGTAGGAGGGAGAACTGAGGCACAGAGAAGTTCAGTGACTTGCCCAAGCTCATACAGTAAGTAATTGGCAGAGCCAGGATTAAAACCCAGGTCCTCTGTCTCCCAGACCTGTTCTCTCTGTACATGTGTCATAATGGGAAGCAGCATGTTATAGTGGAAAGAGCACAAACCTGGGAATCAAAAGACCTGGGTTCTAATACCTGCTCTGCCATTTGTCTGCTGTGTGACTTGAGCAAGTCACTTAATTTTTCTGTGCCTTAATTACCTCATCTGTAAAATGAGGATTAAATTCTACTCCCTCCTACTTAAACTGTGAGCCTCATTTGGGACAGGGATTGTGTCCAACCTGATTAACTTGTATTTAACCCCATGCTTAGAACAGTGCTTGGAGCATAGTAAGTGCTTAACAAGTACCATAACTATTATTATTATTATTATTATATCACACAGTCACACTTTTTTGCAGAAATCCACCCGATTTGTCCAGAAACAACTCAAAACTAGAGTGTCCCTCTGGAAGACCCTGATTTTTCTCCCTCTCCTGACTGTTCTACAGACATCTAGTTCACCACCCAAGGCGGTGTAAGCTCCAGGGGCCAAGGAGCAGTGGAGGGATGCTGTGCACTGAAAGTACACTGAGTAAAAAGCATAAAAGCATCTAAGCACCAAAGTGGAACTGGACATGGGACAATCCAATGGAAAGTAGACTGTCCATTGGAAAATCAGACAAATGATCACCCTCGTCTAGAGTGAGGTGGGGCTGGCTCAGTGGAGATTTCTCGAGGTCCTGCATTACCAAAAATTTGGACAAGGAATTGCCTCTAGGAGGAGCCTTGATCTTTGAAGGAAGAAAAATTTTCATTATTATTATTATTATTATTATTATTATTATTATTATTAATAGTAATAATAATAATAATAATAATAATAATAATGGTATTTGTTAAAGCACTTACTATGTACCAGGCACTATACTAAGCGCTGGGGTGGATACAAGGAAATCAGGTTGGACACAGTCCCTGCTCTGCACGGGGCTCACAGTCTTAATCCCCATTTTACAGATGAAGCAACTGAGGCACAGAGAAATGAAGTGGTTTGCCCAAGGCCACACAGCAGACAATTGGTGGAGCCGGGATTAGATCCATGACCAGGCCAGTGCTCTATCCAATAGACCATGTTGCTTCTATAATAATTGTTAAATGCTTACTGTGTGCCTAGCACTATATTAGGCACTGAGGTAGATACAAGCAAATCTAGTTGGACACAGTCCCTGTCCTATATGGGGACAATCAATCCCCATTTTACAGTCGAGGTAACTGAGGCACAGAGAAGTTAAGTGACTTGCCCAAGGTCATACAGCAGAAAAGTGGAGGAGCCAAAATTAGAACCCATAACCTTCTGACTCTCAGGCCTGTGCTCTATCCCTACACCACTGTGCTTCTCCCATAATAACTATGGTATTTGTTCAGCACTTACTATGTGCCAAGCACTGTTCTAAGTGCTGGGGTAGATACAAGGTAATCAGGTGTCCCACGTGGGGCTCACAGTCTTAATCCCCATTTTACAGATCAGGTAACTGAGGCACAGAGAAGTGAAGTGACTTGCCCAAGGTCACACAGCTGACAAGCGGCTGAGCCGGGATTAGAGCCCACATCCTCTGACTCCCAAACCGCGTGCTCTTGCCACTAGGCCGTGCCTCTTTGCTATGATGGTATTTGTTAAGCACTTACTATGTGCCAAGCACTGTTCTAAGCTCTGGGGTAGATGTAAGGTAATCAGGTTGTCCCATGTGGGCTCACAGTCTTAATCCCTATTTTACAGATGAGCTAAGCCTCAGTTAAGTGACTTGCCCAAAGTCACATAGCTGACAAGTGGTGGAGTCAGGATTAGAACCCACAACCTCTGACTCCCAAGCCCATGCTCTTTCCACTAAGCCACACTGCTTCTCTAAAAAACTTGGTTAGATGCCAAGACGTCAGTGGCAATGCCTTAACCATATACGTGTTGTAAAGGCCACTAGGACCTCTTCCATCCTTCTCAAGGGGAGTGCTAACCTTCTCTCCTTTCATAGAAGTGAAAAGCTGAGCTCCATTGGGGTCTCAGGGACTCAAAGCCCCAGGTGACTGCTGGGACCACTGAGTCATATTCAGTTCCTGTTGTCCTGGGGCTGAGAGCCCAAAATTTCTGATCAGAGAACAGGCCAGGTGTAACTCTGGGGCCATCTTTCTGCCCCGCCCAGGGTTGGGCTCTAACAATCCACCCTAGGGGCTCCATGCCCGAGCCACTCCCCAGAAATCAAGGGCCTTAGAATTTCAGCCTCACCCCATTTCTCTGGGCTTGCGAGTAATACACAGCCAAGCCACACTTTTTTCTCCAGATACGAGTCACTTGTATAATGCAAATCTTCCATATTTTCTGAGAAACAACACTGGGGAAGGGGACTGTTCTGTACAAGCACATCACCTGCACACAGGCTTTGCAACTAAATTTGGCAGATGTGACTAATTTGGAAACATAGACTCCCAGCTGTGTGCATGTCTGTGCATTCACCAGCACTAGTTGATGACTCATTATGTGAGCTGCGTGTGTTATTATCCCAGGTTTGGCAGTGAGCTACCAATGAGAATGAAAATGAGAATTGGAAATTCAAGTCATATCATGCGGGGGCATGTATTCTCATTAATGTTCCCAGTGGCCCTCTGCCAACCGCCCAGATTATTTTTTTCTGATATGAAGATATTTTAAATGACTACACGGAGCCAGGCTCTGCCAGCGGCCTTGAAGTCACCCTGCTGGTGGCTTCAGGGCCAAGAGGGAGGTGCTGGGCTTGCCTGAAGGGAGGGTTGGCTGTGTGGAGATCTCTCCGGGTCCACCTGTATTACTGAAATATTGGACCAGGAATTGCCACTGTGAGGAACCATGATTTCTGAAGCAGTACAATAGATAGGGGCCAGAACTTCCAAGCCCACCCTCTGAGTGCCTCAGCAGGCCCTCTGCTCTACCTCAGTGTGTGAACTGGAGACCCTCTGGAAATAATAATAATAATAATGATGGCATCTGTTAAGCGCTTACTATGTGCAAAGCACTGTTCTAAGTGCTGGAGCACTGTTCTGAAATCTGTGGAGCCCATGTCACTGATCCCACAGGAAGAAGCAACACTGTCTAGTCGATAGAACATGGACCTTGGTGTCAGAAGGACCTGAGTTCTAATCCTGATTCAGCCACTTGTCTGCTATGTGACCTTGAGCAAGTCACTTCACTGTTCTATGCCTCAATTCCCTCATCTGTAAAATGCGGGTTGCACAGCAGATAAGTGGCGGAGCCAGGATTAGAACCCATGACCTTCTGACTCGCAGGCCGTGCTCTATCCACTACACCATGCTGCTTCTCATAGTAAATGCTTAACAAATACGATTTCAAAAAAAAGAGAAAAATTGCAAGTTGATATTTTTCAGATAATTAAGTTCTTAGGGTAAAATTACCCCCACCCCCTACCCCGCCTTGGCTGGGGGTGCCCACAACAGACGGGTGAATGCCCAGCCCCAGGGTCACACGAGGAATCAGCAGCAGGAGTCGGGCAGGAGCCAGTAAGCCCCATTCATGTCATATACTTGACTCCTTCATCTTTCCACTGTGTCCCCACACAAGGCATCCTGGGGAGAGAGGTTGGGAGGAGTCACCCAATCAAGGGCTCCCACCATTGCAAAAGAAAACAATAATAATTGTAGTATTTGTTTAGCACTTACTACGTGTCAAGCACTGTACTAACTGCTGGGAAAGATGCAAGATAATCAAGTCAGACACAGTTCCTGTCCCACACAGAGCTTACAATCTAAGTAGGAGGGAGAACAGGTACTAAATCCCCATTTTACAGATGAGGAAACTGAGGCACTGAAAAGAAGTTAAGTGACTTGTCCAAGGTCACACAGCAGACAAGTGGTGGAGCTGGGATTAGAACCCAGGTCCTCTGACTCCCTGGTTGAGCTCTTTCCACTAGGCAATGCTGCTCCCGTACAGAAACACACACATCTCCCCACCCCTTGCCCCAATTACAAATAGAAATACAAAAGAGTCCCCTAGTCTGAGTTTGCTGATTTTCCTCCAGAAACTGGGGATCACACTCTGTATCCAGAGTGGAGTGAGGAAATGGAGTGAGGAGGAACACCCCATTTCTCCCTGTCACCATAACCATCATCGTCATCATCATCACTAACAATTACTGATCAGCTACAATGTGTGTAATGCTGTTATTGGGAATATACATAGAAAAATAAATGCTGGCCATGCTGTTCAACAGGAAACTGAGCCAAGAGGAAGAAACTAAGTCTCTCTGGAGTTTGAGCAGGTCAGATGGATCTCATCATCTCTAACCACTGCACAATCTCTACCCTCACCAACTCTGAAATCTCTCTATCTGACCACAACCTCCTCACTTGCCTCCTCTCCCACACACCTCCTCCCCGTAAATCTGTACTATTCCCCCACAGAGACTTCTGATCCCTGGACCACATCCAATTTTCTCAACTTATCATGTCCCATTTAGCCTCCATACCCAAACTACCCACCTTAGATGACCAGGTCATGGGTTCTAACCCCGGCTCTGCCACATGTCTGCTGTGTGAACTTGGGCAAGTCCCAACTTCTCCGAGCCTCAGTTACCTCATCTGTAAAATGGGGATTAAGACTGTGAGCCCTACGTGGGACAACCCGATCACCTTGTATCCCCCACAGTGCTTAGAACAGTGCTTTGCACATAGTAAGTGCTTAACAAATGCCATCATTATTAAATAGATGTTCTCAGCACCACCCTCTCTAATAATAATAATAATGTTGGTATTTGTTAAGCTCTTACTATATGCCAAGCACTGTTCTAAGCACTTGGGTAGATAGAAGGTAATCAGGTTGTCCCACGTGGGGCTCACAGTCTTCATCCCCATTTTACAGATGAGGGAACTGAGGCCCAGTGTCCCGCCGTCAACCCCCCGGCCCACGTCATCCCCCTGGCCTGGAATGCCCTCCCTCCGCACATCCGCCAAGCTAGCTCTCTTCCTCCCTTCAAGGCCCTACTGAGAGCTCACCTGCTCCAGGAGGCCTTCCCAGGCTGAGCCCCCTCCTTCTTCTCCCCCTCGCCCCCCACAATCCCCCGTCTTACCTCCTTCCCTTCCCCACAGCACCTGTATATATGTATATATGTTTGTACATATTTATTACTCTATTTATTTATTTTACTTGTACATGTCTATTCTATTTATTTTATTTTGTTAATATGTTTGGTTTTGTTCTCTGTCTCCCTTTTCTAGACTGTGAGCCCACTGTTGGGTAGGGACTGTCTCTATATGTTGCCAACTTGTACTTCCCAAGCGCTTAGTACAGTGCTCTGCAAACAGTAAGCGCTCAATAAATATAATTGATTGATTGATTGAAAGTGACTTGCCCAAAGTCACACAGCTGACAAGTGGCAGAGCTGGGATTTGAACCCATGACCTCTGACTCCAAAGCCTGTGCTCTTTCCACTGAGCCACGCTGCTTCTCTACTGAACTCACCTCACTTGCTCCCCTGTCCCTTCGTCAATCACGTACCACTAACTCACAGCCCTGGCTCACCTGCACAGTCCTCCTCCTTTAACTCTTATGCTCGAGCCGCAGAGTGCTGCAGGCAGAAATCTAAATATCAGGCTGACTTTGTCCACTTCAAGTTTATCCTTGCATGCTTTAACTCTGCCTCCTCTGCCAGGCAAAACTACTTCTCGACCCTTGTTGACACCCATGCCCACTGCCCTCGCCAGTTGTTCCAGAAATTCAACTCCCTCCTCAGGTCCCCTGTCCCCACGGCTTCCCCCCTCCCTTGCACCCCAGTGACCTGGCCACCTAATTTATTCAGAAAATTTACACCATCAGGTGTGAGCTCCCTAAAATTACCCCTGCCCCTCCTCAGTCTCTCCCCCTTCCAGCCCCGCCTTCAACTCTCCTATCCTTCCCAGCAGTATCTCTAGAGATCTACCTCTTCTCAAAAGCCACCTCCTCCACATGTGCTTCAGACCTCATTCCTCCTCACTTTATCAAAGCTCTTGCACCCTTCCTTCTTCCCTCTCGTACATCCATCTTCAACCGTTTGCTGTCCTATGGCTTCTTCCCCACTGCTTTCAAACATGCCCATGTCTCCCCTATCCTAAAAAAACCCTCCCTTGACCCCACGGTTCCCTCCAGTTATCACCCCATCTCCTTTCTACTATTCCTCTCAAAATCCTTGGGCAAGTTGTCTATGTCCACTGTCTCAAATTCTTCTCCTCCAATTCTCTCCTTGACCCTGTCAAATCTGGTTTCTGCCTCCTTCACTCCACAGAAACTGCCCTTTCAAATTTCCTTCTTGCCAGATCCTTCTTGCCAGATTCTCAGATTTCCTTCTTACCAGATCCAACGGCCTCTACTTCATCCTAATCCTCCTTGTCGTCTCAGCTGCCTTTGACACTGTGGACCACCCCCTTCTCCTGGAAATGTTATCCAACCTTGGCTTCACTAACTCTGTCCCCTCCTGGTTCTCTTCTTATCTCTCTGGCCATTCATTCTCAGTCTCCTTTGTGGGCTCCTCCTCTGCCTCCCACCTCCTAACTGTGGGAGACCCTCAAGGTTCAGTTCTGGGTCCCCTTTTATTCTCTATTTACACCCACTCCCTTGTAGAACTCATTTGCTCTCTTGACTTCAACTACCACCTCTACGCAGATGATACCCAAATCTACATCTCCAGCCCTGATCTCTCTCCCTTTCTCCACTCTCACATCCCCTCCTGCCTTCAAGACATCTCTACTTGGATGTCCTCCCATCACCTCAAATTTAACATGCCCACAACAGAACTCCTTATCTTCCCACCCAAACCCTGTCCTCTCCCTGACTTTCCCATCACTGAAGACGGCACCATTATCAATCCCATCTCACAAGCCCTTAACCTTGGAGTTATCCTTGACCCTTCTCTGTCATTCAATCCACATATTCAGTCCATCATAAAATCCTGTCAGTCCCACCTTCACAACATTGCCAAAATCCGCCATTTCCTCTCCATCCAAACTGCTAGCAGGTTAATACCATCACTCATCCTAGCCTGCCTGAATTACTGCATCAGCTTCCCTTACTGACCTCCCAGCCTCCTGTCTCTTTACTGTCACTCTTCACAACATTCATTTTTCTACAAAAATGTTCAGGTAATGTCACCCCCTCTCCTCAAAAAAACTCCAGTGGTTGCCCATCCATCGATTCATCAAAGGTAAAACTCCTCAACATTGGCTTTAAAGCACTCAATCACCTTGCCCTCTCCTACCTCACCCCGTTTCTTTCCTTCTACAACCCAGCTCCACACTTCACTCCTCTAGTGCTAACCTTCTCACTGTGCCTCCATCTCACCTGTCTCTCCTCTGACTTCTAGCCCACATCCTGCCTCTGGCCTGAAACACCCTCCCTCCTCAAATCCACCAGACAATTATTCACCCCCACTCCAAAGCCTTATTGAAAGTACATCTCCTCCAAGAGGCCTTCCCAGACTAAGCCACACTTTTCCTCATCTCCCACTCCCTTCTGCATTGCCCTGACTTGATCTCTTTACTCTTCCCCCCGCCCAGCCCCACAGCACATATGTACAGCACTTATGTACATATCTGTAATTTAATTTATTTGGATTGATGTCTGTCTCCCCGCCTCTAGACTCATTGTGGGCAGGGAATGTCACTGTTTATTGTTGCATATTGTCTTTCCCAAGCTCTTAGTGCAGTGCTCTGCACACCGTAAGTGCTCAATAAATACGATTGAATGAATGAATGGATAACTTTTGCCAGGAAAGAACCAAGATTGGGAAGGAGCCTAATTTTATGGCAGGATGCATGGGTAGCATGAGAGAAAATCTTTCTTTGAGCTCCAGTGAGCCAGCAGCAGCAACCAGTAATACCTTCCAGGGGCCAGGGTGTAGCAACTGTAGTGGCTGAGTCTAGAACCAACCAGTGAGCCGGGCTAGGACCCTGAAACTACTGGCCAGTGTACAGTGCCTGATCCAAACTGACTTCACCATATGGCTAGCACAAACTCAGTTTTTAGTAGTAGTAGTAGCAGCAGCAGCAGCAACAGCAGCAGCAGCAGTTGTAGTCATAGATGTCTCTATCGTGTGCCTACAGATGCAATCATCTATATTAAGCACTTGGGAAAGTAATAATAGCAATAATGGGATTTTTAAGAGCTTCCTCCATGACAAACACAGGGGTAGATACAAGATAGTCAAGTCAGATACATTCCCGGCCCCACATGGGTCACACAGTCTAAGTAGGAGGGAGTAGGATTTAATCCCCAGTTTACAGTTGAGGAAACTAAGGCCCAGAGACATTAAGTGACTTGCCCAAGGTCACACAGTAAGCAATTGGCAGTCAGGATTAGAACCCAAGTGGCTGTTTACACTCATCATTAGCACTTGTGTAAATATGTATATTTGCCTGGTGGATAGAGCATGCCCCTGTGAGTCAAAAGGACCTGGGTTCCAATACTGGATCTGCCACTTCAGTCAACCAATCAATCGTATTTATTGAGTGCTTACTGCATGCAGAGAACTGTACTAAGCTCTTGGGAGGGTACAATATAACAGACACATTCCCTGTCCACAACCAGCTTACAGTCTAGAGGGGGAGATAGACATTAATATAAATAAATGAATTGTGGATAAAATGCTGTGGGGCAGGGAGGGGGATGGATAAAGGAAGCAAGTCAAGGTGAAGCAGAAGGGAGTGGAAGAAAAATAAAAGAGGGCTTAGTCAGGGAAGGCCTCTTGGAGAAGATGTGCCTTCAGTAAGGCTTTGAAGTCCAGAAGAGTAATCGTCTGTCGTCTGGATCCTCAAATCGTCTGGATTTGAGGAGGGAGGGCTTTGCAGGCCAGAGGCAGGACGTGGGCAAGGGGTTAGCAGCGAGATAGACTAGATGGAGGCACAGTGAGAAGGTTAGCATTAGAGAAGCGAAGTACATGGACTGGGTTGTAGTAGTATAATGAGGTGAAGTAGGAGGGGGCAAGGTGATTGAGTGTTTTAAAGCCAATAGTGTGGAGTTTTTACCTGACGTGGAGGTGGATGGGCAACTACTGCAGGTTCTTGAGGAGTGGGGAAACGTGGACTAAACGTTTTTGTAGAAAAATTATCCGGGCAGCAGAGTGAAGTATGGACTGGAGTGGGGAAAGACAGGAGGCAGGGAGGTGAACAAGGAGGCTGGTACAGTAATCAAGGCACTGAATCAGTCATTTGTCTGTTGTGTGACCGTGGGCAAGTCACTTAACTTCTCTGTGCCTCAGTTACCTCATCTGTAAAATGGGGATTAAGACTGTGAACCCTATGTAGGACAGGGACTGTGTTCAACCTGATTAACTTGTATCTACCCCAGCACTTAGTACAGCGCCTCACACATAGTAAGCATTTAACAAATACCATTAAAAAATACTTATTCTAATTCCAGTGCTTGTGAATATTTTTGTCTATCTCCCCCCAAGAGTGCAAGTTCCTCACAGACAGAGAGTGTGCCTTGTGTGTTTATTGTTCATTTCCTACTTAATACTTAGTAGGTGTTAAATAAATACCACTCCAATATTGCAGAATTAAATCCAAATCCAATTATCTTTCCTTGTGGGTTTCAGGAGCTATTTCAGAGAAGACATTTATCCTATCTCCAAACCTTACCTCTACTCTTCCTGCTGATGCACTCACCTAATCAAAATGAGGACAATTGAAATGTCACTTATTTTACAGTTTCCCCAATCTCATATAATACTTGAGAAGCAGCGTGGCTTAGTGGAAAGAGCATGGGCTTGGGAGTCAGAGGATGTGGGTTCTAATCCTGACTCCGCCGCTTGTCAGCTGTGTGACTTAACTTCTCTGTGCCTCAGTTACCTCATCTGTAAAATGGGGATTAAGACAGTGAGCCCCACGTGGGACAACCTGATTACCTTGTATCTACCCCAGCGTTTAGAAGAGTGCTTGGCATATAGTAAGCACATAACATATAATAATAATAATAATAATGATGGTATTTGTTAAGCGCTTACATATGCCATTATTATTATTATTTCCTATTCATTTTCCTCAACCTGGGCAGGTGGACTACAGAAGGGCCTTAGGTTTTTTAATTGGTTTTTGTTTTTAGTGTGGAATTTCTTGACAAAGGTATTCATGATTCTTCACTTATATGGCACCATTTTTATGGTAATCCTGTCTATGTTGTCTTTCACATACCGTGCCACATCCCTGCCTGGAGTCTGATCCCAGTTTTTCCTCTAGGGTTTATAATCTGGAAGCACTTTATTTTCACTTATCCTAAGTCTCAGTGATGTCATTCCTATGGGTCAGTGTGGCCCTGGTCAGAGACCCCCAGACCAGTAAATTCAGTAGTCCAGAGTGGGAGAAGTGAACTCTAGGCAGCAACCTTCCTTCTAATTCTTAGAACACTCACCCCAACTGAGGCTGGGGATTCTTTATACCCCACTAGGCAGAGAAGCAGCAAAGATAGAGCACGGGCCTAGGAGTCAAAAGGACCTGGGTTCTTGTCTGCTGTGGGGCCTTGGGCAAGGCACTTCACTGCTCTGTGCCTCAGTTATTTCATCTATAAAATGGGGAGTAAGACTGTGAGCGCCATGTGGGATATGGACTGTGTCCAATATATCTTGTAGCTACCCCAGTGCTTAATACAGTTCCTGGCACATTAAAAAAAAGAAATAGGCACTTGGAAACTCACCCCACCCCCACAGCACTTATGTACATAGCCTTATACTTTGTTGTTTCCCCTACCTGTAATTTATTTTGATATCTATCTCCCTTACTAGATTGTACACTCCTTGAGGGCAGGGATCTTGTCTACCAACTCTATTGTACTGCCCTCTCCCAAGTACTTAGCACACAGTAAGCACTCATTAAGTACCATTGATTGACTGATCTCCACATTACAATGTGGCCACTTCTGGGACGTAGTCAAACTTAATGGCTTACTGGGGAGGGGAAGGTTTTGCTTTGGTTTGGTGCTCTGAAGGATTTTGGGAAGATTGGGATTTCCCAGCCTAGCAAGTACAAGGGCAAGGCTCTCAGGAGAGGGACCAAGGTTGGTTTTCTCCCTCACAGGGCCAGCCACCTTGTGACTGTGGGCAAGTCATTTCTCTGTGCCTGCTTCCTCATCTGTAAAATGGAGATTCATTCATGCATTTAATCGTATTTATTAAGCGCTCACTATGTGAAGAGCACTGTACTAAATGTTTGGGAAAGTACAATACAACAATAAACAGTGACATTCCCTGCCCACACCGAGCTCACAGTCTAGAGGCAGGGAGACAGACATCAGTACAAATAAATAAAATTACAGAGAAGTACATAAGTGCTGAAGGGCTGTGGCGAGGGGGTGGGGGGAGACAAAGGGAGCAAGCTGGGGCGATGCAGAAGAGAGTAGGAGATCAGGAAAAGTGGGGCTTAGTTTGGGAAAGCCTCTTGGAGGAGACATGCCTTCAGTAAGGCTTCGAAGAGGGGGAGAGTAATTGTCAGGCAGATTTGAGGAGGGAGGGCATTCCAGGCCAGAGGCAGGATGTGGGCCAGGGGTCAGCGATGAGACAGTCCCAGATGCTAGACAGAAGAGATGGAGGCACAGCGAGAAGGTTAGCACCAGAGGAGTGAGTATGCGGCCTGGGTGGTAAAAGGAGAGACGGGAGGTGAGATAGGAGGGGACGAGGTGATGGAATGCTTTAAAGTCAATGGTGAGGAGTTTTTGTTTGATACGGAGGTTGATAGGCAATCACTGGAGAGTTTTGAGGAGTGGGGTGACATGCCCTGAACGTTTCTGTAGAAAGATGATCCGGGCAGCGGAGTGAAGTATGTACCAGAGTGGGGAGAGACAGGAGGCTGGGTGGTCAGCAAGGAGTCTGATGCAGTAATACAGACGGGATAGGGTGAGTGATTTCATTAATGTGGTAGCAGTTTGGATAGAGAAGAAAGGGCAGATTTTAGTGATGTTGTGAAGGTGGGACCGACAGGATTTGGTGACGGATTGAATATGTGGCTTGAATGAGAGAGAGAGGAGTCAAGGAAAACGCCAAGATTACGGGCTTGTGAGACAGGAAGGATGATGGTGTCGCCTACAGTGATGGGAAAATCAGGGAGAGGACAGGGTTTGGGTGGGAAGGAACTCTGTTTCAGTACCTGTTCTCCCTCCTAGTTAGACTGTGAGCCCGGTGTAGGATAGGAACTGTGTCCAACCTGATTATTTTGTGTCTGCCCCAGCCTTAGTACAGTCCTTGGAACCTAGTAAGTGTTTAACAAATACCACAATTACTATCGTTACTGTTCTGGGTTTTCACTTCTGACTTTTTTGAGCTGAAGGCATCTGTCCGGTGTCCTGGCCTTAGCAGCCCAAGTTGGAGGACATGGCACTACAGCGGAGAGGGCCTGGGCAAGCCTTTTAAACTGACAGAGGAGGTGAAGGCAAAAGCCAACTCTATTGGACTGTCCCAAGTGCTTAGTACAATGCTCTGTGCACAGTAAGCACTCAATAAATATCATTGATTAATTGATAGGTGAGGTGGAGCGGGAGGATTCCAAGATCCTTTCTGTGCTTCTTCTCCCTACCTCTTCCCCTCGTTCCATCCCTTCCCCCTCTTCGTTTGTATTTTTTTAATGGCATTTGTTGAAGTACTTACTCCGTGCCGGGCCCTGTACTAAGTGCTAAGGTAGATTCAAGCCAATCAGGTGGGACAGTGCATGTCCCACGTGGAGCTCACAGTCTCAATCCCCATTTTACAGATGAGGAAAACGAGGTCCAGAGAAGTGAAGTGACTTGTCCTAGGTCTCTCGGCAGACCAGGGATTAGAACTCAGGTCTTCTGACCACTGGGCCCACTCTCTTTTTTTCTGGCAGGCCACGCGGCTCCCCGTTCCCCACCTCTTTCGCACGGTCCTGGGAGTCAGAAGGACCTGGGTACTAATCCCGGATCCACCACTGGTCTGCTGCATGACCTCGGGCGAGTCAATTCACTTCTCTGGGCCTCAGCTACCTCATCTGTAAAATGGGGATTAAGATTGTGACCCCCCAGGTGGGACAGGAACCGTGGCCAACCTGCTGAACTTGTATCTACCCCAGCGCTTAGTACAGTCCTCGACACACAGTAAGCGTTTAACAGACCCCTTAATTACGACTATCATTATGATTATGATCTCGTCCATCGCGTGCGAGGGTGGCCCCCCGCGCGGACCACCAGCTCGCAAGTTCACTTCCTCGCAAAGTGCTCGACTCGCCGGTCAAGGGTAGGACCGCCGGCAAACTCCGTCCCCCTCTCTCCTTCCTCCCTGGGCGGTCCCAGGCGGGGGGCGGGCGGGCGGAGGAAGTGAGCGCACGGGGGAGGAATGCGGGCGGGGCCGGGCCGGGCCGGGCCGAGCCGAGCCGAGCCGAGCCGAGCGGGGTTGGCTAGGGGCAGCCGAGGCCGGGCCGGGCCGGGCCGGGTCAGGAGCGGGGTCGCCGCTATGCCGCACTTCACGGTGGTGCCGGTGGAGGCTCCGCGCCGGGGAGACTATGACAACTTGGAGGGGCTGAGCTGGGTGGATTACCGGGATGCCAGCCACGGCGGCGACGAGGATCCCTACGACTCGCTGGGCTCGGACGGTGAGGGCGCGACCCCGGGCCCTGCGGGGCCCTCCCGAGAGGCTCCAGCCTTGCCGCCGCTGCTGCTGCTGCTGCTGCTGCTGCTGTCTTCCTCCCCTCTCCCCAAACTTTCGCCAACTCTCCGGCGGGCGGGCGGATCCACCAGTCGCAGCCCCCGCCCGCCCGGCCCTCTTCCTTCTTCCCTCCCATCTCTCCTCCATCTCTCCTCCCTCGGGCCGGGGCTCCGGCGGGGTGGGGACAGCGATGAGCCCTGGCTGGGGCTGCAGACGTGGCCGGGGAGGGGCGGGCCGGGCCCGGCCGCCGCCCCGCCTCTGTCGCCCAGTGGCGCGGAAACTCCGCGGGGGAGGTTTGATGCTTGAGGTCCCGGGCCGGGAGGCGGGCGCTCGTGGAGAGGCTCCCTCGCCGGCCAGCCAGGGGTTGCAGCGTGGGGTTGGAGCCAGGGGTTGGGAAGCAGCGTGGCTCAGTGGAAAGAGCACAGGCTTTGGAGTCGGAGGTCAGGGGTTCAAATCCCGGCTCCGCCACTTGTCAGCTGTGTGACTTTAGGCAAGTCACTTAACTTCTCTGTGCCTCAGTTACCTCATCTGTAAAATGGGGATTAAGGCTGTGAGCCCCCCACCGTGGGACAACATGATCCCGTTGTAACCTCCCCAGCGCTTAGAACAGTGTTTGCACATAGTAAGCGCTTAATAAATGCTATCATTATTATTATTATTAAGGACGGGGCCGGGAGTCTCCTCGCTCCCTCACCCATACCCTTCCTCCTCCTCCTTTCACCGAATAGACCGGCCCCAGGGCTCGTTCCTGCGGGGAGCCTGGTTCCCCCTTTCGCCTCCTCCCCGTCCCCCTCAACCACCTCTCTTCCCCTGCTGCGCCCCATCGCTGGAGCCTTAGGGGGTGGAAACGCGCAGGGTCGTTAACCGAAGTCTCCCGGGTCTCCTCGAAAACCGGCCGCATATCTCGCCGGCGGCTACAGTTCTTGTCCTGGAGAGGACCGGACCGCCGCTTGGCCGGGAAGGGCAGATCCGCTTGATGATTCATATAGCCGCACGCCTCGATACCTCTAGGGAAACCCAGGGATGGAGAGTCAGCCGTCAGTCGGTCCTGAGGCCCAGGGGCTGCGGAGAACTCCTCTGGGATTCCATGGGATTGCCCGAGTCCAGTTACTGAGCCAGAGTCAAGTGTACGAGAAGTGCAGAGAAGGCCAAGAAGGAGAAACGTGCATCGGAACAGACGCCTCACCCCCATGGCTCCACTGGAGTTTGGCCCCTCAGATCCACCAGTGGTGTTTATGGATCCTTGATTGGGTGCGGAGCCCTGGAATGAAACAAGCGCTTGGGAAAGCATCCTATATTTGCTTAGCACAATCCCTGCTCTCGGGGAGTTTACAGTCATCGGCCCATCATTTGAGGAAAAAGATAAAGCAGCTATTCTTGTTGATCTTCATCAGGGACTATGACAGCAGAGAGTTCACCCTAGTTGGGAGCCAACTGGCGTTGGGAGCCAAGAATTCAGAAGAGAGACCTACACCTTGTAATTTCCCTATCCAGAGCTCCAATGAGACCCTTTCCATCATAATAATAGTAATAATAATTATGGCATTTGTTAAGCACTTACTATGTGCCAAGCACTGTCCTAAGCACTGGGGTAGATACAAGGTAGTCAGAGTGTCCCACATGGGGCTCACAGTCTTAACCCCCATTTTACAGATGAGGTAACTGAGGCACAGAGAAGTGAAGTGACTTGCCCGAAGTCACACAGCAGACAAGTGGCGGAGCCGGGATTAGAACCCATGACCTCTGACTCCCAAGCCCGGGCTCTTTCCACTAAGCCATGCTGCTTCTGTAGACAGACAGGGTACAGCCTCTGTCAGGGTCTGCATCTGAATATATTGCTCAGTCCAAGTGGAGGGAGGGAGGGTGTGTGTGTGTGTGTGTGTGTGTGTGTGTGTGTGTGTGTGTGTGTGTGTGTGTGTGTGTGTGTGTGTGTGCGTGTGCGCACGCGCGCGCGTGCGTGCGTGTGTGTGTGAGGTTTTGGTGACGGATTGGATGTGAGGGGTGAACGAGAGAGCAGAGTCGAGGATAACACCAAGGTTGCGGGCTTGTAAGATGGGAAGGATGGTAGTGCCGTCTACAATGACGGGAAAGTCAGGGAGAGGGCAGGGTTTTGGAGGGAAGATAAGGAGTTCAGTCTTGGACATATTGAGTTTTAGATGGCGGGCAGACATCCAGATGGAGATGTTCTGAAGGCAGGAGGAGACCCGAACCTGAAGGGAGGGAGAGAGCAGGGGCAGAGATGTAGATTTAGGTGTCATCAGCGTAGAGATGATAGTTGAAGCCGTGGGAGTGAATGAGTTCACCAAGGGAGTGAGTGTAGAAACAGAACAGAAGGGGACCAAGAACTGACCCTTGAGGAACCCCTACAGTAAGGGGTTGGGAGGGGGAGGAGGAACCTGCAAAAGAGACTGAGAATGAACGACCGGAGAGATAAGAGGAGAACCAGGAGAGGACGGAGTCTGTGAAGCCAAGGTTGGATAGCGTGTTGAGGAGAAGGGGGTGGTCCACAGCATTGAAGGCAGCTGAGAGGTCGAGGAGGATTAGGATAGAGTAGGAGCTGTTGGATTTGGCAAGCAGGAGGTCATTGGTGACCTTTGAGAGGGCAGTTTCCGTGGAATGTAGGGGACGGAAGCCAGATTGGAGGGGGTCAAGGAGAGAGTTGGTGTTGAGGAATTCGAGGCAGCGGGTGTAGATGACTCGTTCAAGGAGTTTGGAAAGGAATGGTAGGAGGGAGATATGGCGATAACTAGAAGGAGAGGTGGGGTCAAGAGAGGGTTTTTTTCCCACTACCCTGCTGGTTCAATATCTCATCCTATCCCGACTGGATTACTGCATCAGCCTCCTCTCTGATCTCCCATCATCCTGGCTCTCCCCACTTCAGTCTATACTTCACGCTGCTGCCCGGATCATCTTTGTGCAGAAACACTCTGGGCATGTTACTCCCCTCTTCAGAAATCTCCAGTGGCTACCAGTCAACCTACGCATCAGGCAAAAACTCCTCATTCTCGGCTTCAAGGCTCTCCATCACCTCGCCCCCTCCTACCTCATCTCCCTTCTCTCCTTCTACAGCCCAGCCCGCACCCTCCCCTCCTCTGCTGCTAACCTTCTCACTGTGCCTCGTTCTCTCCTGTCCCCCCATTGACCCCCAGCCCACGTCCTCCCCCGGCCTGGAATGCCCTCCCTACGCACATCCGCCAAGCTAGCTCTCTTCCTTCAAAGCCCTACTGAGAGCTCACATCTTCCAGGAGGCCTTCCCAGACTGAGCCCCCTTTTTCCTCTCCCCCTCCCCATCCCCCCGCCCTACCTCCTTCCCCTCCCCACAGCAGCTGTATATATGTTTGTACAGATTTATTACTCTATTTATTTTACTTGTACATATTCACTATTCTATTTATTTTGTCAATGATGTGCATCTAACTTTACCTCTATTTTTTCTGATGACTTGACACCTGTCCACATGTTTTGTTTTGTTGTCTGTCTCCCCCTTCTAGACTGTGAGCCTGCTATTGGGTAGGGACCATCTCTATATGTTGCCAACTTGTACTTCCCAAGTGCTTAGTACAGTGTCTGCACACAGTAAGAGCTCAATAAATACGATCGAATGAATGAATGAGAGAGAGAGAGTGTGTGTGTGTGTGTGTGTGTGTGTGTGTGTCTGTTGGAGGTGGAGGGGGAGTGGCTCTGGGAATTTGGGGCTGGCTGTATCCAAGTAAGTGGAAGAAAATATAGAGACATGGAAATGAGGCTCTGAGCTCACCTGGAGGAGGTGGAGTAATAGTTTTAAGTGTTTACTATGTGCAGAGCACTGTGCTAAGTGCTGGGAAAGAACACAAGTGAGAATTAGACACTGTTCCTATCCATGGGGTGTATGTGGGGGGAGGTGGGGGAGGCTTACAATATGAAATTAAGCTCAACTGGCCCTCTGGTCCTTGATACTGAGCTTCCAGAAAGCACGTTTGGGCAGTCAGGGGCAGGAGGCATCTTAAAGGTACTCTTTGACCCCTGTGTATCTCTTGGGGGCAGGTGAGCAGCCTTTGGGGCCCGTCTTCCCTGTGGCTAGATCTGCAACCTGTAGGCAGCAGAAACTCATAATCCCCTCCTCAGACAATGCACAAAGAAATGGACACACATAGGGCCTAACCTTAGTTACCCAAAGACAGGATAAAGCCTCTTGCCTTCCAAATCACTGCTCTAACCCCTGGAAGTCTTAGCCTCTCTCCTTGAAGGTACAAGTGCAGTAGTGGAAGCCACTACTTCCGTCTCACTACTAGAGACGGTCCCTACCTAACAACGGGCTCACAGCCTTGGGGAAGCAGCGTGGCTCAGTGGAAAGAGCGTGGGCTTGGGAGTCAGAGGTCATGGGTTTGAATCCCAGCTCCGCCACTTGTTAGCTGTGTGACCTTGGGCAGGCCACTTAACTTCTCTGTGCCTCAGTTACCTCATCTGTAAAATGGGGATTTAGACTGTGAGCCCCAAGTGGGACAACCTGATCACCTTGTATCTCCCCCAGCACTTAGAACAGTGCTTTGCACATAGTAAGCACTTAACAAATACCACCATTATTATTATTATTATTATTATTATTGTTTGGGCATCGGGAAAATCCTTCACCTCTTGTCCCTTCCAGCTGCCATGTTATACACCCTAAAATAGTGAAATAGGGTGGTGA
This sequence comes from Tachyglossus aculeatus, assembly GCF_015852505.1. NCBI lineage: Eukaryota > Metazoa > Chordata > Mammalia > Monotremata > Tachyglossidae > Tachyglossus > Tachyglossus aculeatus. The sequence continues at coordinate 85,814,649 of NC_052101.1, read as the reverse complement.
TAGTGTACTTCTTCCCTAGGGTTGATGGGACAGATGAAGGGAGAAAGGGGGAGAGTAGGAGACTGGTGTGGGCAGGGATTGTCTCTCCTTATTGCTGAATTGTACTTTCCAAGCGCTTAGTACAGTGCCCTGCACACAGTAAGTGATCGATAAATATGATTGAATGAATGAGAAAACAGTCTTGGACTTGGGTCTTTTTCTCAACTAGCTCAGACTGCACTCCCTGGCTTCTTGTCCCTGTGGCAAGATGTCTGTCATCTTCCTCTTCTCCCCAGGTGAAATTCTCTCCCTCCCTCTCCCCCCATTATGGAGGGAGGGACATCTATTCTGATCATTTGTGGTTTTGTGCACAACTGGGTGGTTGGCTGGCCACTGGGAGGAGAACTCTTCATGGCTTCCACTACTGCACCTGTACCTTCAAGGAGAGAGGCTAAGACTTCTAGGGGTTAGAGCAGTGATTTGGAAGGCAAGAGGCTTTATCCTGTCCTTGGGTAACTAAGGTTAGGCCCTATGTGTGTCCATTTCTTTGTGCGCTGTCTGAGGAGGGGATTATTAGTTTCTGTCGCCTACAGGTTGCAGATCATGGCCACAGGGAAGAGAACCAGGAAGGGGAGCTGAGGTGCCTCAATTGCAGATTGGGGAAAGTTGTTGATTCTCTTGTCTTGTCTTATGCCGTCGAGTCATTTCCGACCCATAGCGACACCACGGACACCTCTCTTCCAGAATGCCCCGCTCTTCATCTGCAATCGTTCTGGTAGTGTATCCATAGAGTTTTCTGGGTAAAAATACGGAAGTGGTTTACCATTACCTCCTTCCTTGCAGTAAACCTGAGTCTCCTCCCTCGACTCTCTCCCATGCTGCTGCTGCCCAGCATGGGTGAGTTTTGACTTGCAGCAGATTGCCTTCCACTCGCTAGCCAGTGCCCAAGCTAGGATTGGAATGGGTAGGCCTCCGCTTGACTCTCCCTCCCATAGCGGAGACTGGTAGAGTACTGGAAACTCTCCAGGTGCGACCCTGAGAGGGGTGTTGATTCTCTAGGTACAGAAAAAAGGAAACGATCAATTCTTGGAGCACAGGAACTTGCTCCTGAATTTGGAGCAACAAATGGCCTGAGGTAGACAATCCTAGATCCTGAGTCTTAATATCTCCGTCCTGGCTGTACTTCCTCCATTTAAACCAGCCCCATATAAACCAAACCACATTGGTCAAACCGAGTCACAGTGTTTAAAGGGAAGAGTGGAAGGAGCACGAGCCTGGGAGTCAGAGGAACTGCTTTCTGAACTGCCTCTGCCACTTCATTCATTCAATCGTATTTATTGAGGGCACTTGCCTGCTGTGAGACCTAGGGCAAGTCCCTTAACTTCTCTGTGTCTCAATTTCCTCATCTGCAAAATGGGAATTCAATACCTGTTCTCTCTCCTATTTGACTGTGAGCCCCCTGCGAGACAGGGACTGTGTCCAGCCTGATAATTTTGTATTTATTCATTCATTCAATCGTATTTATTGAGCACTTACTGTTTGCAGAGCACTGTACTAAGTGCTTGGGAAGTACAAATCGGCAACATATAGAGACGGTCCCTACCCATCAATGGGCTCACAGTCTAGAAGGGGGAGACAGACAACAAAACAAAACAAGTAGACAGGTGAAACAAAGCAAGAAGACAGATTCATTGTGGGGCAGCCGCCTCCTAGAAAGAGGGGGTTGTGATGGTCAGAATATGCTCTGAATATCTTTATGGTAGGAGGTTGCTGCTTATTTTAGGGCCCAGGGCTTTCTATGGTATCTGTGGTATTCGTTAAGCATATAATAGGTGTCGCGCACTGTTCACATGGGGTAGATATGAGTTAATCAGGTCAAACACCATCCCTGTCCCACATGGGCTCACAGCCTAAGTAGGAGGGGGATCAGGTATTGAGTCCCCATTTTACAATTGAGGAAACTGCAGCCCAGAGTGGTTAAGAGACTTCCCAAGGTCACGCAGTAGGTAACTAAGCAGTAGAGCCGGAATTAGAACCCAGGTCCTCAAACTGCTAGGCCCTTGCTCTTTCCACTAGGCCATACTGTTTCCCTTCAGCATAAGTGCCCTCTGGGAGGCCCAAGCAGGGTTGTCTTGGGCAGGGAAAGGCAAACAACCAAGCCAGTCAGTCAGTCAATGGTATTTATTGAGAGCTTCCTGTAGTCAGAGTACTAAGCACTTGGGAGAGTGCTACCATGCTTGGCACTTACTAAGCGTTTAACAAATGCCATAGTTTTTATTGGCCCACCTCCCTTCCCCTGTGGGAGCAGATAAATGCAAGAAGGCTAGCACCATCCATGTCTGATTTTTTTTTTCAGTTGCCTATTTTGTGAAGTTGCTATTTAAAAGCTAAATCTGAGCAAGACTGGACAGTATATGCTGTGTTGTGGACAGAGATGTCTGGCCATGGGGATTCTATGAAACATTTTCAATAATAATAATAATAATGATATAATAATAATAATGATGGTATTTGTTAAGCACTTACTATGGGCCAAGCTCTGTTCTAAGCCCCGGGGGGCTTGGGGGGAGAATACAAGGTAATCAGGTTGTTCCATGTGGGGCTCACAATCTTAATCCCCATTTTACAGATGAGGGAACTGAGGCACAGAGAAGTTAAGTGATTTGTCCAAAGTCACACAGCTGACAAGTGGCGGAGCCCAGAACCTCTGACTCCCAAGCCCAGGCTCTTTCCACTGAGCCACGCTGCTTCTCACAGTGGCAGTTATTGATCAATTACTGTGTGCAGACCACTGTACTAAACTCTTGGAAGGGTACAATATAATAGTGCAGGTAGACACAATCCCTGCCCACAAGGAGCATAAAGACTAGAAGGGGAGGCAGACATTAAAATAAATTACAGATGGGTATGGGGTGGATGAAAGTCAGAATGCTTTCAGTTTTGACCTTTTGCTTTCTGCCGTGACTTCTCTGTCCTGTTTTTATTCCCTGCTGCATCACTAGCAATTAGTACAGTGCTCTGCACATAGTAAGTGCTCAGTAAATACCATTGATTGATTGATAAAGGGACAAGATTAATTGCCAGGTTACTTACAGCTTCCTTCTGTTTTTGAGTCACTTCTGGGGAAGGTTGCGGGTGTGAGATCCACATCAGTCCTGGTCTCTTCTCTCCCTCACACTCATCTTCAGCCCCCCAGCCTCTCAGCTTTTCCTTCCTCCGCTCCACACATTTCTTGCCTCCAAAGGAGCCTTCCTTCAGAGTTTTCTTCTCACTGGTTGCTTTCCCCATCTCATTCTCTTTCCACAGCATTCCAGAGTATTACTACAACTTCTCTTCCTGGTCTCTTCTCTGACCCATCTGAAACCAAACCCCAGCCTCAGCCTGGGAGTCTGACTGCCTTGCTGCCGATCCAGCCCCGGTATATTCTTTCTTTCCTGTAAGGGTCCTCATGTCAAAGGAGAGCCCTTCTTTTCTAGGTCCTGGTGCCCACAGTCAAGGAAGCTGTATGATTATTACTCCATGATCCGCTTAAATTCAGCACTCAGAAAAGCCTCATGCTAAGTAGAGATTAAAACACTTCACAGCCTGATTGGCCAGGAACGAGCAATTGGGCATTAAAACCAGCCACCCAAGGCAAAAGTCAAAGTTGCTCTTAATTTATTTTTAAACACTTCTGCAAGCAGGATGGGGGACACACAGGGTGCTGGCGATCTGAAGAGTCTTGTTGGTGAGTGGCTTTTCATCTTCTTTTCTTTCTTTAGAACAGCTGCCCCTAAATCACTGAGGAAGACAAAGTTGTAACAATCTAGCATAGGTCTTTAAGAAAGATAAAGTGACAGCTTAACTTGTCCCCTGCTGAGCACACTTTGTACTTCATCACTCTGTTGAAGAGGGCCAGGCCTTATCTTATGACATCCTTGAAATGTAGTCTGACCTAGAAAGCTAGAAAGCCAAGATTATTTCTTATGTCAGACTGGTTTCCTTTCACATTTTCCTTCTGGTGAACTGAAAGAAGATTCTGCCTTCAGGATCTCTTTGGGATTGGTGTCTGTCCTTAGGAGCAAGGCCTTTTAAATAGACAGCTTCTGTTGCCAGGTACTGAGCACAGGGCACATTTTCCTTCAGCTGGTGGCGTGAACAGAGGGATGGGGCAGGGGTGGTTGGGGACAAGTTTATCTCCGACATGGGCTGTGGCTCTAGAGTAGCTTTTCATTTTTGGCATTGATGACAGTGATAGTTGCCACCATGGCTGTCTCAGGGCAGACACATGGTCAATTAATCATAGAGCTACTTATTTTCACTAGGCCAGGGTGTAACCAACCTCCTAACTAAATGAAATTTGTCCTCTATTTTATTTACATCTGTAGAGACTTTCTAAATATGAATAAAAGTCTTGTAGTCGGGTGAAAGTCGAAAGTGATGATTATTTGTGGAGTGAGCTGGGGTTTACTGAGAGTTTGTAGTGTTCTGTTTTTGACCAGTATGGATATGCTGAAGTTTATGTCCTTGGACTAACTACTGGGGGTCACTTCAGGAAGCCAATGACCTTTTGCTCAGTTAATTTGAAATCCTGTTCTCCTTTGCAGTCATTTTCTGAGTTAAAATGTTCTAAACACAGTGTTCCCATGACTGAGCTGGGCCTGAAGGCGCTGCCTAGCTGACCTGCCCACTCTTACCAGGGCTGGGAATGGGATGTTGTTATTGTGTGCAGGTGCAATTGTAGGTGTTACAGATGGATTCATTACTTGGAAATGTCAATTTGGAAGGATATGGGGTTTGACAGTAACCTTTTTCCCACTTGCCTCCTGAGACCTTTATTAGGTTTGTGATTGTCCAAGCAACGCTGTCCTGAATTGGTAAATGTCTTCCTAGAGCTGGAGGAAAATATTCTGATTACTTCTTCCTTTTGGCTTCCTTTCAGTGCTTAGGAAAGGGCTCCGTTTAAGGGCCAGGGGTTTGAGGGTGTGGGCCACTTAGTGGGACCTGTAGTCACTTCCAGAATTCATGCAAAGCAAAATGTATTGTCCGGCCAGCTAGGGGAGACATCAGAATGCACCTAGAGCTGTTTGGAATTTGATTACTATGTTTCATTGGCTTTCCAGGCAGTTCAAGCACGTAATCCCAGTTGTTATGGTAATACATTACAGAGGAAAAACAGCAGGACAAACAAAAGCAGCAGTGATTTAAAGGTGGGAAACTCCGACTCTGGAGTCTGTGCTGCCCTTTGGTTCCATGATTCCTTTTTGCAAAAATTCTCTCTCCACCGGAAGCCCACTGGGCAGTGACGGAATGGCGGCAAACCTAGCAATTATGTAGCCGGTGGGAACATAGGCAACATAGGCCCTTCCAAAGAACCCCTTCTTTGGAAGGGGTTTAACAGGAGACTGTGGAGGGGCAGGGCACAGTGAGGTGAGTGGGATTTGGGCTTTGCTGAAAAGGCAGACATTCCCACCCACACATTCTGACTCTCCTTTCAGGTGCGGTCTGAGCAGAACTGCATTTTTAATGGAAAAGTTCAAGACTCTAGGAAGGGTTTCTGGGGTTCAGACAGCACGTGTCTTCAGAAAACAGAGTGCTCAGGAGTTCAAACTTGTTGGGGACCTGCTCACCCCTCCTGTGGCTGAATAACTGGTCTGGCATTGGGTGAAGCATGCTCACTTTGGAAAGTGCCCATTATGCTGAGCCTGCTTGGCCTTGTAATCAATCAAGTAGTCAATCCATCAGTGATGTTTATTGAGTGCTTACTGTGTGCAGAGCACTGTACTAACTACTTGGGAGAGTACAACAAAGTCGGTTAGACATGTTCCCTGCGCACAAGGAGCTTACAGTTTAGAGCGGGAGACAGACATTAACATGAATACATTATGGATATGTACATAAGTGCTGTGGGGCTGAGGATGGGGCGAATATCCAGTAGTTTTTAAATCGTACAGAGCCAAGTGCATTGGCAAAATTTCATTCTGCTTTCAGGCCTTAAGAGCCACATCAGTGAGCCCAGGCCCTGGACCTGAAACGAACGAGGCAGGGTTTACAAGATATCAGGCTAGGGGAAAATAAGAAAAGTCCCCTGGCACTAAATCTGTCCTCCTAGAAGCAGTAGATGCTTCTGTTCCAGGTGGACTGGACTGCCCAGACACAACACACAAGAGCTTCCTCTGGAGGCCTCTGCCCCTGGCACCGGCTAATGGTGGTCACTTTCTTCCTTCTTTGAACATGTCTGCATACAAATCCATACCCTGCATCCACCCACCCATTCCCTTTGTGCTGTGTCTCACGGTGACATAGTAGGTGCAAACTAGTAGATGAGGCACCAGATTTGGAGTCAAAGATCCTGGGTTCTATTCCTGTGCTTGCGTATGGCTCCCTATGGGACCAGAGACAAGCCAAATCTCTCTGAGCCTCACTCTCCCCAACTGTACAATGGGCAAAGCTCTGTATGTAGATGGTGTGGGGCAGTGAGGCTGAGATTGAGTTCATTGCCCAGCCAACTGAACCCCAGAACTGTCAGTTACTGCCTGTTCACCCCATTTCATTTCCACAACACAAGTGGGGTAGGGAGGCGGGGCATCTAAGCCCTGTTATACGCTCTTCATTTCATGCTGCTCAGGAAGAGTGCAGGGAGGTATGGGACATGTTGGGACATGCTGGAACATTTTTCAAATTGTTGATGACTGTGGATCGAGCCAGGATCTGCATTCTGGGACAGAAAATCCAGTGGGAGCCAGGGCCTGGAGCGAGGAGAGGGGAGCTTCATAAGCTATCACTCAATCAGCCAAAGAGCAAGAGTTTGGCTTCAATTTTCTGGATTTTTCAAGGAAATTGACAGGTGGAGGGCGGGGTTGCTGAAAGAGGGTGGTAACTGAGGCCAAAGTGTATTTTTAGGCTTCAGTGATGTGGATCGTTCTTGTGTGTAGACCCAGCCGGTGGCACTAGCCACTTACACACCTAAACTGAGAACAGGCAGTGTACCCAGCCGCCCACCCCTTCTTGTTTTGGATCCTCCTCTGTAACAGCCTCACCGCATCACTGATTTCTATAAAAAGGATCATAATGTCAGCCTTGGGTGAGGTGTCCAGGAGGGAAAATCTGATCCCAAGAACAGCTGATCTGGCTGGTCTGATCTCAATCTCCCTTCCAAATCGATCCTGAGAGGAGTCTAAAGATCGCCTCTGAAATGAACATCTGACCAGAAGAGAAGGGAATCGGAGGGAGTGAGCAGGGACTTTGAGAGGAACTTAAAGGGGCTTTCAGGAACTGGCCCTGTGGATGAGAGGAAGGAAGCCCATGGCTCTATACACAACTTCTGAGTTGCTCATGGTGGAGAGGTATGCGGTCCTGATCCTCCTGTTCTTTTCCCAATGGAGTCAAGTAAATTGATCTCCAGACCTTTTTCCTCCTCCCTCCTTGGGCACCCTGTCCATCATTTCCTCCTCCCGTGAGAGTCTTCCCCTCCCTCCCCCACGCCTCCTCCTTCTGAGGCAGCTGCTTGGGTGACAGAGTCAGTCCCCTGCAAGTGCAGCTCTTGGTCGTGGGATGTTCAATGTCTCATCCAGAAGTGTGTGATCCGTTTTGTCCATTGAGCAAGGAGAATGATGGGAAACCAAGCCCTGGACCCAGGGAAAGCAGTTGAGAGGAGAGGTGAGCCAGAACGGATGGGCCAGAACAAAAAACCAAGGGCTTCCGGAGGGTGAGCAAGGGAGAGAGACACTTGTCGAGTTCTCCGGCAGCGGATGTGTTCATATCATGTGCTGCTGTGTTTGACAATCGCTCTTTGATTTTAATGGACCTAATGGGATATGTGTGTAGGGCTTCAGAGCTTAATCTAGAAAGTGGCACACAGCTTGAGAGCCTAAATGATCTCCAAATTGGAAATGTATTTAAAAATCTCAGAATGCATTGTAGCACTCTGGGAGCAGTCCTGGGACCTATGGTGCAATGGTTAACCAGTTGCTGATTCTGAAATATGACTGATTGAACAGCACGGCCAAACTTTGCCCTGCTTTGGTTTAAGGTCTCAATCATTCAAAATTTCTGATTAGTGTGTTTAATTCATGAAGCACAAACATCTGGTACCTCAGCAGAATCAAGGTTCGTCCTTGAGAAGGGTGGTGATTGAAAGGGGGGCTAACCGCCCCCCTCCCCCCAGTTAAAATGAGTTTTTCTGTGCTATGCAGCAGATTGCTAAATTACATGTTGTATGTGTGCTAAACTATAGTGGCTGGGATCTATATAGCAGTGAGACCGGACAGTAGGCAAGAATTGGGGCCCTCGGGGTCTTGTTACCATGAAAATCCATAGTTTCGATCTCTCCCTGCCTTATTGGGGGGTGATAATTCAGTCCTTTTCATAGATCCTTGGCTGCAAGATTTTAAAAAGCGAATTGCAGAAACAGTTTAGAGAAACCTCACAGCCTTCATATGGCGATCTGTCATGTTTAAATGCCTATTGTTGAATTGTGATAGTATTGGAAAAAGTTGAATCGGCACCCATGTAAAACTGTGGCATATAGTTTGAAGAGTCTCTTGCACACACAGAGAGGTTGGAGAAAGTACAGTAGAATCAATTTTGAGTTGACATGCTCTGTGCTTATTTTTGAAAATAAAATAATAATAATAATGGTATTTGTTAAGCGCTTACTATGTGCCATGCACTGTTCTAAGCACTGGAGCACTGTTCTAAGGCTGACATAAAATGCCTTGACACTAATTTAATTACTGATTGAAATTGGTTTTAAGTCCCAATCCATTTATATTTTATTCATCCTGCCCTGGTTTATGAAGTAAAATACCTATATAGTCCAGCTGTATACAACATCCAGTCTTTCCTATCTCTCAAGCTAGATGGTTATATATTTATAGAAGCACTGTAATAAAATTCTCTGGGGAAAGTCAGGCACAATTCATTGTAACAAAGATTTTATCACTTTTAGAACTTTAGACAATTGAATTATATATTTATTCTCTTTTTATAAGCAGCCTAAATGCAGTAAAGGAGAAAAGAAAAAATTGAGAGTTGGTTTGAAGTTTTGCGGTCAGGAAAATTGGGAATCTATGAAAAAAACGAAGCATCAGTGGTTTGACATAGTACATGAGCAGATTCTTTTGCAACTTTGAAAGTGGAGGCTTTTAAATTCAGACTTTTACGCAACAAATCTTTCCTGTGAGCCCCTCCAGGGACAGAATCTGTGTCTAATTCCCAGTTGTTGTAGTTTTTCCCGGTGCTAATTCTCACCTGTTGTACTCTTTGCCGATGTTCAGTAAACAATAATGAATAATAATAATTTATTACTACTACATCATTACATAACCAAGATAGTAATAATAATAATTCATAATGATTAGGGCATTTTTAAGCACTTGGGTAGAATACAAGGCTGAGATTGGACACAGTCCCATCCCACCAGCTCTCACAATTTGTCTCATTCCTATTTTACAGATGAGGAAACTGAGTCCCAGAGAGGTCAAGTGACTCACCCAAGGTCACACAGCAGGCCAGTGGTGTAGCTGGGACTCGAATGTGGGTCTCCTGACTCTCAGTCTAGTGCTCTTTCAGTTATACCATGATAGTTACCAAGAAAACTAATAAGGGGGCAGAGGAGAGAGCCTGGCGTCTATCAATCAGAGGTATTTATTGAGCACTTACTGTGTGCAGAGCACTATACTAAGTGCTTGAGAGAGTGCAATACAACAGAGTTGGTATCAATCAATCATTGATATTTATTGAACACTTACTGTGTGCAGAGTACTGTACTAAGTGGCAACAGAGTTGGTAGACACGTTCTCTGTGCACCATGAGCTTACAGTCTGTGGGGGTAGGAAGATGATCATTAAAATAAAATAGAGGTGGGGAACAGTAGAGTGTAAGGATATGAACATAAGTGGTTTGGGGCGGAGGTGGGATGAATAACAAAGTGTTTAAGGGGTACAGATCCACGTGCATAGATGATGCAGAAGGGAGGGTGACTAGGGTGGGAAATGAGGATAGTCAGGGAAGCCCTCTTGGAGGAGATGTGATGTTAATAAGGTTTTTGAGTGGGAGAGTGGTGTTCTGTCAGATACGAGGGAGAAGAGATTTCCAGGCAGGAGGGAGGGAGGGTGAGATCAAGGCCTTGGCAGCGGGAGAGCTGAGAATGAGGCAGAGTAAGTAGGTTGGCTTTAGATGAGTGGAGTGTCCAGGCTGGGTTGGAGTGAGAGAGCTGATTGAGGACCTGTGTATTATGATTATGATTATGGTTGAGTACATAAGCAGAGGTGTTGCAAGACACGGATGACGTGAGTGACCCCTCCGAGAGTAAAAAAAAAACCAGAAATGTGCCAGGTTCCTGTGGTTTTGCAGAATGCAAGGCTTGGGGCTCTCTGGCCTGTCACCAGAATGGGTAGGGCAGCAACATTTGTCTTTGAGTCCTGCAGAGGTAGAATGTTAACTCAGGTGGATGGGACTGACTGATGCCAAAGGTTACTCCTGCCCAGATTGAGGATCAGGAGGGTGACAGATTGAGGCCTGATTCCGGTGTCAATCAATCAATCAATCAATCAATCAATCGTATTTATTGAGTGCTTACTGTGTGCAGAGCACTGTACTAAGCACTTGGGAAGTACATGTTGGCAACATATAGAGACGGTCCCTACCCAACAGTGGGTTCACAGTCTAGAAGGGGGAGACAGAGAACAAAACAAAACATATTAACAAAATAAAATAAATAGAATAGATATGTACAAGTAGAATAAATAAATAGAGTAATAAATACGAACAAACATATACATATATACAGGTGCTGTGGGGAAGGGAAGGAGGTAAGGTGGAGGGGGAGAGGAAGGAGGGGGCTCAGTCTGGGAAGGCCTCCTGGAGGAGGTGAGCTCTCAGTAGGGCTTTGAAGCGGGGAAGAGAGCTAGCTTGGCGGATGTGTGGAGGGAGGGCATTCCAGGCCAGGGGGATGACATGGGCCGGGGGTCGACGGCGAGACAGGCGAGAACGAGGCACGGTGAGGAGATTAGCGGCAGAGGAGCGGAGGGTGTGGGCTGGGCTGTAGAAGAAGAGAAGGGAGGTGAGGTAGGAGGGGGCGAGGTGATGGAGAGCCTTGAAGCCGAGGGTGAGGAGTTTCTGCCTGATGCGTAGGTTGATTGGTAGCCACTGGTGATTTTTGAGGAGGGGAGTAACATGCCCAGAGCGTTTCTGGACAAAGACAATCCGGGCAGCGGCGTGAAATATGGATTGAAGTGGGGAGAGACAAGAGGATGGGAGATCGGAGAGGAGGATGATACAGTAGTCCAGACAGGATAGGATGAGAGCTTGAACGAGCAGGGTAGCAGTTTGGATGGAGAGGAAAGGGCGGATCTTGGCAATGTTGCGGAGCTGAGACCAGCAGGTTTTGGTGACGGCTTGGATGTGGGGGTGAACGAGAGAGCGGAGTCGAGGATGACACCAAGGTTGCGGGCTTGTGAGACGGGAAGGATGGTAGTGCCGTCAACAGTGATGGGAAAGTCAGGGAGAGGGCAGGGTTTGGGAGGGAAGACAAGGAGTTCAGTCTTAGACATGTTGAGTTTTAGGTGGCAGGCAGACATCCAGATGGAGATGTCCTGAAGGCAGGAGGAGATGCGAGCCTGGAGGGAGGGGGAGAGAGCAGGGGCAGAGATATAGATTTGGGTGTCATCAGTGTAGAGATGATAGCTGAAGCCGTGGGAGTGAATGAGGTCACCAAGGGAGTTAGTGTAGATCGAGAACAGATGGGGACCAAGAACTGAACCTTGAGGAACCCCCACAGTAAGGGGATGAAGTCTTTAGATGAAGGTAGGTCTGGTCAAATGGGAGTTGCATTCTGGGCTGGTTCCTACCACTTGGGAATAGAGGCAGATTGCTGAAGAAGAGGGAACGCACTGGAAGCGGTTTATTGGGCAGCTATCATCATCATCACGCAGTTGGTGCTCGATAAATAACATTGATTGTCTGATTGGTCAATCACAGTTTGAGTAGGCACACCAGGGAAGCAGTGTGACGTAGTGGAAAGAGCACAGGCCTAGGAGTCAGAGGACCTGGGTTCTAATTCTGGTTCTGCCACTTGTCTGCTGTGTGACCTTGGGCAAGTCATTCAACATCTCTGGGCCTCAGTTGCCTCATCTGCAAAAAAGGGATTAAATCCTACTCCATCCTACTTAGACTGTGACCTCCACATGGACAGGGGCTGTTTACAACCTATTTATCTTGTACCTACCCCAGCGCTTAATACTGTGCTTGGTGCCAAGCACAGTAGTTAACAAGTACCATAAAAAAATTGTAAGAATAAGATATGGTCCCTGGCCTTGAGGATTTTACAATCTAATCATAGAGATGGGAAAAGACAGGATACAGTCTTACTTAAAATTAAAATATTCAATTAGATAAAAATCCATCAATCATATTTATTGAGTGCTTACTGTGTACGGAGCACTGTACTAAGTGCTTGGGAGAATACAATTATAAGAGTTGATCAACATGATCTTTGCCCACAAGAAGCATACAGTCTAGAGGGGGGAGACAGACATTAATATAAATAAATAACTAATATGTCCATAAGTGCTGCGGGGTTGAGGGAGGGTGAATAAAGGGTACAAATCCAAGTACAAGTGCCTTAAAAAGTGCAAGTGCCTGGGCATGAAAAAACAGTTTATTTTAACGTCTGTCTCCCCCTGTAGACAGAAAGCTCCTTGTGGACAGGGATCACATCTACCAACTCTGTACTGGACTTTCCCAAGCACTTAGTACAGCTCTCTGTGCACAGTAAGCGCTCAATAAATACCATTCCTTGATTGCTTAAGAAATATACCTAAGAAAAATATTCATAAGGACTGGGGTAGCTATGGCCACTTACTCAATTTTACTTTCCCAAGCGCTTAGTAGAATGCCATCAATAAACATCATTGATTGGTGACCAGGCTCAAGATGGGGTTAATTTCCAAAGGCTTCTTAGTGGACAATTAATTGACCTTTAATAGAAGGTAGGAATGTGAATTGGCCTAGAGGCAGAGGGAAGGCGTCCTAGGTGGGGGAAATGGTCTGTGCAATATATTTTTTTAAATGTTCTTTGTTAGGCACTAACACTATTCTAAGTGCTGCAGTAGAATCTAGATCACTGGGTTGGATACTGTCCTTGTCTCAAATAGGACTCAATTTTAATCCCCATTTTAGATGAGGTAACTGAGGCATCGAGAAGTGAAGTGATTTGCCCAAAGTCACACATCAAACAAGTGGCAGAGGCAGGATTAGAATCCAGGTCCTCTGACTTCCAGACCCATGGTTTTTTCGCTAGGGAAATTTGGAGGTGAGCAAGTTAGCTTGGGCAAAGATTAAAGAATGAGCTGGGCTAGAGCAGAAGAAAAAGGCAGCTAGGAAGGTGGAAACCATTTGCTGGAGAGCCTTAAAGCCAATGAGAAGAGATTCTTCCAGCGATGATGGGAAATTTAGGAAGACATGAGGGTGCAAGAGGGATGATAAGGAACTCAGCAATTCATTCATTCATTCACTCAATCGTATTTATTGAGCGCTTACTGTGTGCAGAGCACTGTACTAAGCACTTGGGAAGCACAAGTTGGCAACATATAGAGATGGTCCCTACCCAACAGCGGGCTTACAGTCTAGAAGGGGGAGACAGACAACAAAACAAAACATATTAACAAAATAAAATAAATAGAATAGTAAATATGTACAAGTAAAATAGAGTAATAAATATGTACAAACATATATATAGTTGCTGTGGGGAGGGGAAGGAGGTAAGGCGGGGGGGTTGGGGAGGGGGAGGAGGGGGAGAGGAAGGAGAGGGCTCAGTCTGGGAAGGCCTCCTGGAAGAGGTGAGCTCTCAGTAGGGCTTTGAAGGGAGGAAGAGAGCTAGCTTGGCGGATGTGCGGAGGGAGGGCATTCCAGGCCAGGGGTCGGCGGTGGGACAGGCGAGAACGAGGCACAGTGAGGAGGTTAGCGGTAGAGGAGCGGAAGGTGCGGGCTGGGTTGTAGAAGGAAAGAAGGGAGGTGAGGTAAAAGGGGGCGAGGTGATAGCCTTGAAGCTGAGAGTGAGGAGTTTTTGCCTGATGCATAGGTTGACTGGTAGCCACTGGAGATTTTTGAGGAGGGGAGTAATATGCCCAGAGTGCTTCTGCACAAAGATAATCCAGGCAGCAGCCGGAAGTATAGATTGAAGGGGGGAGAGACAGGAGGATGGGATATCAGAGAGGAGGCTGATGCAGTAATCCAGTCAGGATGGGATGAGAGATTGAACCAGCAAGGTAGCAGTTTGGATGGAGAGGAAAGGGCGGATCTTGGTGATGTTGCGGAGGTGAGACCAGCAGGTTTTGGTGACAGATGGGATGTGAGGGGTGAACAAGAGAGCAGAGTTGAGGATGACACCAAGGTTGCGGGTTTGTGAGACGGGAAGGATGTATACTCCTCAGAGTATAGGAGATGGATCAGTCAATCAATCAAAGGTGTTTATTGAGCACTTACTGTGTGCAGAGTCATGTACTAAGTGCTTGGGAGAGTCCAATACAATAGAGTTGGTAGACCTGATCCCCGCCCACAAGGGCTTTACAGTCTCACCTGGAGTCTTGGCAGCAGCATTGGTGAGGGCTGGGGTGGGCAGCCTTACAATGAAACACAGAAGTTGAAGCTTAAGTTTTTAGAAAGCACAGTCTCCAGAATCTAGGAATAAGGACAGGGCAGCAATATGGGGGATGGGAAGGGATTGGACCAAACTATTCATCAATTTTACTTAGTTAATAGAGTACGGATGGAAGGTCTCTTTATCGTAGACAGGGGCAAGACCAAGAGCAAGTCATCTGTCTGATTTCAGAGGAGTAACTGAAAGTTTCCTGTGATGATAAATCATCTAGGAAAGTCATTTTATTTCCCTGCCCTCTGCCTGCCAGAAAGCTTTTTCATCCTTTCAACCACCCTAGGTCACCTTTTCATAAAAATTTCCAGAGAGGGAGGCTCCAAAGCCTTCCCTACGGTTATGAACCCTTCTATACAAGAAGACCTTTAAAATTCTCACCTAAATCCTTCTTTCTTCCATTTAAGCCTTGTTAATTCCCTGTTGTGCCCTGTTCTGGAAACAGAAAAACAGCTACTCACTTCCTCCCATTTAATGGCACGTCATATATTAAATCCTGCCTCAGTCTTCTCTTCTTTGAGCTAAATGAACCGCAATTCCTTAGGCCCATTTTGCAATCCATTAATGAATTTCTTTGGCCTTGGAGCCTCTTATTCTCCACACCCCTCTTCAGTTGTGTGTTCCAAAGTGGACATAGTACTGTAACAAAGGCCCAACACTCAGAACAGTGGACGGATAAAGAAAGGATAATTTATTTATTAGATTTGCGTTGTAAAGAAGGTAATGAGAAAGGCGAAGGCACCTGGTTCCTAAAGAGCTCTAGTCAATTCTCTGAAAACTGCATATTTAGCACAATGAATGCTGAAGGCCAATGAAGCTGGGAAGAGAGGCAAATAACAACAATAAAAATAATAATTGTGGTATTTGTTTGGCACTTACTATGTATCAAGTACTGTACTAAGCTCTGGGGTAGGTAGAAAATAATCAGGTCAGACATAGTCTCTTCCCCACACGGGGCTCATAGCCTATGGGAAAACATGACTGAGTATGTTTATTTTTAATTGTTGAATATTAAAATTTGCGCTAGCTCTGCCCCAGGCTTCATGCTAATTAGATCCTCGAAGGCCTTTGATTGGTTGCCACTTTGCTTGTTCTATGATGCGTAGTTGGATTATGAGGGACTGTTGCCTAGGAACCAGCCCAAGGTCTGAACTGGTCTTTAGGGCCTCGTGCCCCCAAGGGGTGACCACTCACTGGCCATGGCTAGCAATCGTCTTCATGAAGATTTGCCCCTGAGCCATACGGATCCACCTGGAAACAGAAAAGTTGTTTCAAAAAGTGATCTTGAACTCCAGCTGGCCCAGATTATGGGTAGGTTATATAGATACTTTTATCTTGACTAATGCATAAGCCTCCTTGCTGACTTCTCTCCTTCCTTGGATCTCTCCTCTCTCCAGTCCGTACTTCTCTCTGCTGCCTGAATCATTTTCCTAAAATATTCTGCATTTGTTTTCCCACTCCTCAAAACCTCCAATGATTGCTCATTCTGCTCCACATCAAGTAGAAACTCTTAACCTGTGACTTTAAGGCTCTTTCCCTTAATTTAATAAATACTCTATTTATTTATTTATTTATTTTACTTGTACATTTCTATCCTATTTATTTTATTTTGTTGGTATGTTTGGTTTTGTTCTCTGTCTCCCCCTTTTAGACTGTGAGCCCACTGTTGGGTAGGGACTGTCTCTATGTGTTGCCAATTTGTACTTCCCAAGCGCTTAGTACAGTGCTCTGCACATAGTAAGTGCTCAATAAATACGATTGATTGATTGATTGATTGATTTCCCTCCTACTTCACCCAGCCCACACACTCCACTCCACTAATGCCCAACTACTCTCGGTACTTCAATCTCAATTGTGCTTTTTCCCCACTCTCCACCCCAGCCCTCACTTTTCACTTTTCTCATCCTAATCTACTCACCATGCCTTGTTCTTATCTCTCACACAGGTGACCTCTTGCTCCCAACCTCCTTCCTGCCTGAAACTCTGTTCTCCTTCGTTCAATTCATTCAATCATATTTATTGAGCGCTTACTGTATGCTCTCCCTTTCTTCAAAGCCCTTCTGAAATCACATCACCTTAGGAGGTCTTCCCCAATTAATCTCTCATCTCCCCCCAACTGCTATTTCACAACTTCTGTGTCCTCCTTCCTCCCCTGCAGCACTTGCATACATACCTTACTTGCTCCCTTCTTTCTGAAAATTATTTTATCGTTTGTCTCCCTCACCTGATTGCAATCTCCTTTAAAGTAGTAGGGATCATGTGTACTAATTTTATTGTACTCCCCCAAGGACTTTGTATAGGGCTGTGCACCCCTTAGGTGCTCAATAAATACTGTTGATTGATGAGTAGATTAAGTTCAGCATGTGGCTTCTCATCACCGCAGGTTAACCTCTAGGGCAGGATGCCTGGAGCTTTATTGGCAATGTCTATCACATTGTCAAGTTTTGTAGCACTTAACTTATCTATGCCTCAGTTTCCTCACCTGTAAAATGGGGGTTAAATTCTATTCTCTCTTACTTAGAGTGTGAGCCCCATGTGGGACAGGGATTGACTCTGAAGCTGATTATCTTGTATCTACCCCAGTGCTTAGCCTAGTGTTAGACACATAGTAAACACTTAATAAGCACCAACATGATAAGTTATTATTCTTATCAGAGTTTGACAGTACTAGAGCTCTGCAGTATGAGCTGCATTCAGTGACAGTGAAAATAGTTCATTCATTCATTCATTCAATCATATTTATTGAGTGCTTACTGTGTGCAGAGCACTGTACTAAGCACTTGGGAAGTACAAGTCGGCAACATATAGAGATGGTCCCTACCCAACAGCGGGCTCACAGTCTAGAAGGGGGAGACAGACAACAAAACAAAACATGTAGACAGGTGTCAAAACCGTCAGAACAAATAGAATTACAGCTATATTCATTCATTAATTCAATCGTATTTATTGAGCGCTTACTGTGTGCAGAGCACTGTACTAAGTGCTTGAGAAGTACAAGTTGGCAAGTTGGCAACATATAGAGACGGTTCCTACCCAACAGTAGGCTCACAGTCTAGAAGACTATATGCACATCATTAACAAAATAAATAGAGTAGTAAATATGTACAAGTAAAATAGAGTAATAAATCTGTACAAATATACACAAGTGCTGTTGGGAGGGGAAGGGGGTGGGGCAGAGCCGGGGGGGGTTGGGAGGAGGAGAGGAAAAAGGGGGCTCAGTTTGGGAAGGCCTCCTGGAGGAGGTGAGCTCTCAGTAGGGCTTTGAAGGGAGGAAGAGAGCTAGTTTGGCGGATGTGTGGAGGGAGGGCATTCCAGGCCAGGGGGAGGACATGGGCCATTCCTTCCTTCCAGACCTCAGAATGTGGAAGGTTAGAGGACTTGAATAGAATAGCATCCTCTTTCTAGGCCAGAACGGGCTGAAGAAGGGGAACAAGGTAGAAACGCACAGGAAATGTCTAGTTAATGTTAGACTGTAAGCGTGTTTTGGGTAGGGAACGTCTACCCACTCTGTTATGTTGTGCTCTCCCAAGCACTTGGTACAGTGCTGTGAACACAGTAAGCACTCAATCAATACAATCGATTGATTTATTGTTACTAGGCAGGAGCGATCAATAGAGTGTCCAGATTCCCGCCTGGGGTCCATGGGTAAATACCCTGGACTCAGTGCCTGAAAGAGAGCCAGGAATGTCAAGAAGCAGAGCAAAGTGAAAAGAGACAACAGATGGGGGTGGAAGTGACCTGGCCCGGGATTGTCGGCCATCTCAGCCAAACCTCTGAGTCATCTTAGTCCTAAAAAGCCTCTGCTTCCACCAGCTGCGTCCCTGGAGCTTTCAGAACCACTGTATTAGTCCCACCTTCTACCCTCTTCCCATCCTCCCTTTGCCTAGTGATCATCTCTCCCTCTAATAGTACTAATAATGGAATTTGTTAATCAATCAATCAATCGTATTTATTGAGCGCTTACTGTGTGCAGAGCACTGTACTAAGCACTTGGGAAGTACAAGTTGGCAACATATAGAGACAGTCCCTACCCAACAGTGGGGAGACAGAGAACAAAACCAAACATACTAACAAAATAAAATAAATAGAATAGACAGGTACAAGTAAAATAGAGTAATAAATATGTACAAACATATATACACATATACAGGTGCTGTGGGGAAGGGAAGGAGGTAAGATGTGGGGGATGGAGAGGGGGACGAGGGGGAGAGGAAGGAAGGGGCTCAGTCTGGGAAGGCCTCCTGGAGGAGGTGAGCTCTCAGTAGGGCCTTGAAGGGAGGAAGAGTGCTAGCTTAGCAGATGGGCAGAGGGAGGGCATTCCAGGCCCCGGGGGTGGATGGCGGGACAGGAGGGCTGAGTAGGTGCGAATGAGGTTGTCGTTAATGTAACTTGGTGATAACAAGGGCCTTTTTCCCGGGGTGGGGGGAGAGTCAGTCAGGACAGGAAGGAAGGTCGCTTAAGTGGGGCGGGGGTGGAAGCAGGGGGCGTCTATGGCGGCGCTCGGAGGAGAGGAGCCTTCCCGGAACAGCGGGGGCCACGTGGTGTGATGGCGTGGGGGGGGGGGCGGGCCTCTCGGGAACGGTCGGCCATCGTGGGCCTCTCTGGTGCTCTGAGGAGAGGATCCTTCCGGGAGCAGCGGGGTCCATGCAGTGTGATGGCGGGCAGGCCTCTCGGGAACGGAGCCCCGGGCGTCTATGGGGGCGCTCTGAGGAGAGGATCCTATCGGGAGCAGGGGGGGCCACGCGATGTGATGGCGGGCGAGCGGGCGGGTAAGCGGGCGAGCTTACTATATGCCAGGAGCTGTGCTAAGCGCTGGGGTAGATATAAGATAATCAGGTTAGATACAGTCCCTGTCCCACATGGTGCTCACAGTCTCTGCTCCACAAGAAAGGGCTCTTACCTAACTCCACTCTGATTTTCCAAACCATAAACAATTCCTGGCATTTCGTAAACCACTTCCTCATAACCCATTCTGAGCCAAGTTTTCTTTCTTTCTGGATCTGACGGATCAGGAAGTCCTCACTTCCCCAGCTCTGTGTTTCCCCTTGAAGGGATGTTTTCTTCAACCTCTTCCCAATCTTGGTTAAAATCTTAAATACATTAAGTAGTTCTAGTTCGATGGGGCAAGACGGGGGGACAGGGGGCCTTTGGGCTGCCATCTTGAAGCTTTAAAAATGGACACATCAGCAGGTTGCACCCAGAGGTGAACGCAGGAAAAGAGTGATTCTGTCAATCAGTCAAATACTGGTATTCATTGTTTACCACGGGCAGAGCACTGTACTAAGTGCCTGGGAAAGTACAATATAATAGAGTTGGTAGATGTGAGCCCTGCCCACAAGGAGCTTACAGTCTACAGGGGGAGACAGACATTAAAATAAATGGCAGATAGGAGAAATAGTAGAGTATAAGTCCATAAGTACTGTGGGGCTGGGGTGGGTATCAAAGTGCTTAAGGATTCCCAACCAAGTGCATTCTCAACACCGGGGGTGACTGGTAAGGGGAATAAGGGCTTAGGCTTAGTTGGGGAAGGCCTCTTAGAGGAGATGTGATTTTAGGAAGGTTTTGAAGGTGGGGAGAGTGGTGGACTGCAATTTGGCTTGAATCCTTTCCTCTGGAGAGGGTCATTTTCTCCCCAGTCATCCTAAAAGTTGCTTTAGAAGGTCTGTGTGTACTCTCTGCCTAGATGTTTTCTTTCTTTCTAGCCAGGGTTCAATCTAGGGCTACACCCAAGCACTTAGTGAAGTGCTCGATACACCGTTGGTGCTCAATAAATATGATTGATTGATTGACTGAAGGAAATCTGGTCTGAGTCTGCCTTGTCCCAGAAGACCTAGTCCAGATTGGCAGGGCTCAAATATTGGTAGATGGGTTTCCATTTTGTAAAAACCCAGGCTCTGGGTGAGAGAGGATGCTTCTGAGAAAATGTTTTATTTCTCTGGCTCGTTCTTCCTAGGTTTAGTATTCATCCACTTGAACTAGCATGTGAACAATACACAGCTTTTTTCACTCAGACTACTCTGGTTATAATCATATGAAATTGCTGCTCAAAATCTAAAGCCAGCCAGATTGAACCCTAAAAGAACTACCGACTGGGCTACTTCTTTGGTTTGAAATGAACCTCCCCCGATAGGCAGGCAGTTGGCTTTGTTTCAGTCGTTTTGCTCTCCACATAGGCACAGGCATGCACACACAAAGCCATCTATTTAGGGAGACCCTTTAGTCACAGTTGTGCTCAGGGGGTTAGTTTGCTGTTTTTCAGTGTGCTCTCAGAATTGCTGAACTACCAGATCTCTTCTATATAGTTCCTGAAATCACCCAGATCTGAAATGTGTGAAATTCATGCTGGTCAAAGGGAAGTTCAGAAGCTAACCAGCTCTCTTCCTGGGGTTTTCTTCCATGTGAAAATGACTCTAACCCCAAGCACATCATAAACATTATTTCTCTTCTCAAATCATCTCTGTGAGGCCCATATTGGGTAGCGTGGCTAAATCCTGTTTTTACAAAATGGGGAAACTGTTCTACAGAAAGCTGTGACAGTTTACCTAGAATTGCTAAACCACTGGGATTAGTACCCAGGTTCACTGCCTTCTAGTTCACATTCTGTTCCAACGGCTTGCTTATCAGCCGGATCACTCAATCAGCCATGTTTATTGAGCGCTTACTGTGTGCAGAGCACTGTACTAGTGCCTGGGAGAGTACAATACAACAGAGCTGGTAGACACATTCCCTGCCCACAACGAGCTTAACGTCAGAGGGGAAGACAGACAATATAAATATAACCAGTGAAGATGATCGGAAGGTCTTTGCAAAGAGTAGAATGCTATGTAATTGCTTTATAAGGTGATGATTATCTCTTGTGCTGTAGAACCCGATGGATATCTTCCTGCATGATCACCCTATCTCGTTTAGTTAATTGTCGCTAATCGCTTGAGACAGTACCCTGGCACAGAAAGTGCCCGCTCTGTTGGATTTGTTTCTCAGTTTTGCTCCGTGCCAGTCAGACTCGATCCAGGCTCTGGGCTGACAATTCAGCATCATTTCCATCCCCTTTTCTCTAGTAATCATAGGCTCCTGCCCTTCTGCACTTAGGAAGGGAAGGGCCTTATATGCATTATATGTACATGGAGAAATAGGAGAATATTTTACCACTGGCTGTTTCTGTTACTCCCCTTACATCATTTAAGTAGGAATTAAGTCATTTAAATAAGATGCAGCGTGGCCTAGTAGAACGGGCAGGACTGGGAATCACGCAACCTGGTTTCTAATCCTGGCTCTGTCACTTGACTGCTGTGTGACCTTGGGCAAGGCTTTATGCCTCAGTTCCCTCATCTGTAGAAGAGGATCCAATACCTGTTCTCTCTCCCTCTTGGAATGTGAGCCCCATGTGGAAGAAAGAACTGTGTCTGATTGAATCTATTCTACTCCAGTGCTCATACAGTGCTTTGCATGTAATAAGCACTTTATTACCATTGTTATTTAAAGAAATGGACTCATCCTCTGAGTTCATTAATAGACATGTTTTCTGAGAACTCTTGACTGTTTTTGTTAAATCATTTACATATTGTTGAGGCCAGAAGTGCCCAAACTTAGCTTTCTCCCCTACATCTTCCTCCAGTTCCTCCATTGTCTATATATCTTCTCCTTTAGTAACCAATGTAGAGGTAAATTATCTTGCATATATACTTGAACTCAGTCCTGGGCGTATCTTATGTGGTTTCTGTTTATCTCTGCAGGTCATTGTAATCACAAAGAAAGCAGTCCCTTCCTCAGCCTGTCTGAAGCAGCCAAAGGAAGTGATCACCATGATAGAAACTTGGCTTTATTTGAGGTAAAAATGCAAATTTTGTTTGGGGATTATGACCTGAGTCTCTTAGGAATCAATTGGGTTTGAGTGTGGCCTGGGGGAAAACACCTGGACCTGGGAGTCAGGGAACCTTGGATAATAATAATAATAATAACAACAATAATAATAATAATGGTATTTGTAAAGCAGTTACTTTATGCTATGCACTGTTCTAAGTGCTGGGGTAGATACAGGGTAATCAGGTTGTCTCATGGGGCTCACACTTTTAATCTCCATTTTACAGATGAGGTAACTGAGGCACAGAGAAGTTAAGTGACTTACCCAAGGGCACACAGCTGACAAGTGGCAGAGCCAGGATTAGAACCCACGTCCTCTGATTTCCAAGCCTGTGCTCTTTCCACTAAGCCATGCTGAACAGTTCTTTGCACATAGTAAGCGCTTAATAAATGCCATTATTATTATTATTATTATTACTATTATTATTATTCCCTGGTTCTAGTCCCTTGGTTCCTTGGCTCTAGTCCCAGCTCTGCCATTGGCCTGCTCAGTGACCTTGGGAAAGTCACTTAACCTCTCTGGGCCTCAGTTTCCTGAATAACAACATAAACAACAATAACAATAATAATAGTAATTGTTAAGTGCTTATTATGTGCCAAGCACTGTGTTAAGCACTGGGGTAGATATAGGATAGTCAGGCCCCATATGGGGCTCACAATCTAAGTAGAAGGGGGAACAGGTATTGAATTTCCATTTTGCTGATGAGGGAACTGAGGCACAGAAAAGTTAAATGACTTGCCTGTGGTCACACAGCAGGTAAGTGGCAGAGCAGAATTAGAAGCCAGGTCCTCTGACACCCATGCCTATGCTCTTTCCAATAGACCACACTGCCTCTATAAAATGAGGATGCTAATATCTGCCTCTTCCTACCTCGGAGGAATGTTGGGAAGATAAAATGAGATCAATCAAGTGAAAGCACTTTGGAAAAAAACTGGCATTATACAAATCCAAGATATTATTATTAGAGAAGCAGTGTGGCCTAATGGAAAAAGCCTGGGCCTGGGAGTCAGAGGACTTGGGTTCTAATCCTGGTTCTGCCACTTGTCTGCCATGTGACCTAGAGTAAATCACTTAACTTTTCTGTGCCTCAGTTACCTCAACTGTAAAATGAGGATGAAGACTGTGAGCCCCATGTGGGACCAGGACTGTGTCCAACCTGATTATCTTGTATCTACCCATCGCCTAGTACAGTGCCTGGAACATATAGTAAGCCCTTAGCAAATACCATTGAAAAAAAAAAAAGGAGGAAAGAACCATTCTTAATAAGAGTCAATTTCAGTGGAAAACAAGGTGATATTATTGTCAGTGCCTCTGTCTAAGGTGCTTAAAGAGATCCCATGATACCAGTGTTTGGGGCTGTCCTGGTATTATAAATAATGATGGCATTTTTATGAAGTGCTTACTATGTGCAAAGCACTGTTCTAAGTGCTGGGGAGGTTACAAGGCAATCAGGTTGTCCCACGGGGGGCTCACAATCTTAATCCCCATTTTACAGATGAGGTAACTGAGGCCCAGAGAAGTTAAGTGACTTGCCCAGAGTCACTCAGCTGACAATTGGCGGAGCCGGGATTTGAACTCATGAAGTCTGACTCCAAAACCCGGGCTCTTTCCACTGAGCCACACTGCTTCCCCATTAGAAAGAGCTTCTGACCTGAAGCCTACTATTCATTTTGTACTCTTGTGGTTAATGGAATGAGTTTCAGGGCAGGTTTTTTCCCCCATTTTGACAACATTCCTTCATTTCATCTGAAGGACTGATTCTGGCATTAGAAAAGTCAAGGAACTGTAGATCCCATCTAAACCGATTCAATGGGATTAAAACAGCTGGGGATGAGGCAGCATTAAATAAGCAAAGGCCCAGAAGGCAGCTTTAAACTGCCCTGGCAGGCACTCAACAGCGTGTGCCAACAAGGAAGTGTGCAGCCTCACTTTTTGTCTCAACTGCCTGAGGGGCTATCGGGGTTGTAGTTCATCAGAATTAAATTATATTAATTTATTTGTAACAATTACAATGGACTAGTCATGGGGATAGTCCACGCATGCAGGCATGAAAGGAAGGGAGCCTCCCCCTAATTTTGTGTGGGCCTTAGGTCCTGTACCTCTTGGATTTTCTAATTGCTTTGATGCTGGAGTGCCTGGATAACTGCGCTGTGGTGCAAGGAATCAATCAATGGCATTTTTGAGCGATTACTGTGTGTAGAGAACTGTACTAAGCACTTGGGAAATCATGATGGAGTTGGTAGGTATGAGGCATACCCTCAAAGAGCTTACAAGAAAAGGGAGTTAGAAATTAGCATCTGAACTATTTAGAAAGCATT
Organism: Tachyglossus aculeatus; assembly: GCF_015852505.1. Lineage (NCBI taxonomy): Eukaryota > Metazoa > Chordata > Mammalia > Monotremata > Tachyglossidae > Tachyglossus > Tachyglossus aculeatus. The sequence continues at coordinate 85,789,859 of NC_052101.1, read as the reverse complement.
TTTCCAACAAGACCTTGGCAGGGGAGGTTTCAAATGGACTTTTTGGTACTTTCATTGATGCTTCATAAATTGATTTTAACAATAAAATAAGGAGTCTTTAAAAATTGTGTCTACTTTTATCCCAGGGTCTTCCCAGCTGAATTTTAACGTGAGTGTGAGATTAGCTCAGAGCCTTGGGCAACATTAAGGTGACCATTAGTCAGGTTTCATACCAGACCGCCCAGTTTTCATCTGGTCTGTCCCCTGTCCGGGACAGCTATGTCCCTGGCCAGCCTTTATGTCAGGGATTTTTATTGTCAGCACCCAGCCTTCCTCCACCTCAGCTGCCACTACCAAATTCTATGATTCAGAAGCGACATCCAAATTCACAGGAACATGGGAAGGGAACACAAAGATTCTGGAGCAAGTTGGGGGGCATTAAGGTTAAACACCTCCCCGCCCATCCCCCCCAGAGAAACACTCTAGGTTCGAGTGGACTTGGTCAGGCTTCCAAAAATTACACTACGCTGCCTGCCTGGCATAATACATCAATCAGTGGTATTTATTGAGTGTTTACTGTGTGCAGAGCACTGTACTAAGTGCTTGGGAGAGTTGGTAGACACACATTATCTGTGTGACATCTTGTGCCTCTGCAGGGTCCAGTAATTTTGAGTGTCACCAGTGGCCCCTGTAGTCAACCTACGTCCATAGATTCTTATGATATTCCCGATGAGCCTGGCCCCTTCCTATCAGAAAACAATCCAATTTCACAGTTTTGTTCTGTTGCAGGAGGAGTTGGATACTCGACCAAAGGTGTCATCACTCCTTGGAAAGCTGGTCAGTTACACAAACCTCACCCAAGGAGCAAAGGAGCATGAAGAAGCCGACAGCGTGGAAGGTTCAAAGAGGAAAGTACCTAAAGTAAGTGGAACCACTGTCAAGAACCAGCTTGCTACTGACATTTGTAATTCATTGCCACACCTTTGAATAACTAATCATCCCTTAAAGTTAGAGTCTGTCTTTCTAATGAGGAGTGTTTTTCACACATGATCTCATGCTGGTTTGGAGGACAGAGCACTAGCCAAGGAACCTGAATCCTGCTACCAGTCCTGTCACCAAATTAGTCATTCGCAAGCTTCTTAGTCTCTCCTGGCTCAGTGAGCTTTGAAGATGTGACCGTAGCACAGTACTGTGAGCAGGGTTTGAACCAAATCACTATGATCTCCAGGGCAGAAAACCTCTTAAGTTCTTTCAGAGAAAAGGGTTGAAGAAGTGCAGAATAGTGTTGCTGAAGGGTACAAGATCACTCCAATGGCAAGGCGGGATTCTTCAAAAGGGATCCCAGATTTACAGGGGAAAGCCGGGAGGAAAAAGTTCCACTGAGGGAGTAAAGGGAGTCCCGAGCCTCGAGATAGGCTGCTTTCTCTCTCTCTCATCCACCCCAAAGTTCTGCTGCCTGTTCTCAGGAGCCGGTGAACAGGTAGATGCCTGTCCAAACCAGGAAAATTGAACTCAGATGTGAAAAGTAAACACAATGGTTTGAGGTCTAGGGCACACCCGATTTCCCAAACAATAGCTAGAGATAAGTGAAAACAGAGAAAATGGCTGTCTGGTAATTTATCTGCCTCAGACCCCAAGGCTGTCTAGAGGGCAGAGCATAAGGGCATTCATGTACAGAAGCTGTTTTACTCCTGGGACTTGGATAGGTCTGGCATATTTGGTGATTTGGAGGGAGAGTGCCTTTTACGGTATTTATTCCTTTATTGGTTGTATCCCTTCAATTATGTGGAGCTGTCCATTACCCTTCCCAGAGTGTCAGTCAGGGATGTCACAGCCTTCCCATGTATTATTATTATTATCATTACAACTACTCCTACTCTCCTCCTCCTCCTACTAACTGTGGTATTTGTTAAGCACTTACTATGTGCCAGGCACTGTACTAAGCGTAGGGGTGGATACAAGCAAATCGAGTTGGACACAGTCCCTGTCCCACATGGAGCTCACAGTCTTAATCCCCATTTTACAGAAAGGTAACTGAGGCCCAGAGAAGTGAAGTGACTTGCCCAAGGTCACACAGCAGACAAGTGGCCAAGCCAGGATTAGAACCCAGGTTCTCAGGAGGGGAAGGTCATGGGTTAGAGGTGAAGCACTTTCTGGATTAAATGAAAATGTCAGGAGCCATTTAGGTGGCTGGAGCCTGCTTGCCCTGGTAAGGATTGACCTGGGCATCAGGGTTTGCAGCTGAGCTGGCCCTAGGAGGTAGTTAGCGTTAGTAGTTAGAGGCATCAGAAAGAGGCCTCTGTTGGTAACTCCAGAGTCTCTCGGCCTTGCCAGAAAGAACCTCAGTGCAATCTTGTAGCCTAGCCTAGTCTATGCTGGGCTATCTGTTTAGATTTTAGAGGTCTGAGATGAGCAGCATTGCCTGGCTATGGGACCTGGACTGACTGCTGATCTCTCTGCTCTGCTCCCTCCTCTGTAAAGTGTAATGGGAGTTGGGTATGGTATTGATTCAAATGGTTAGAAACATATATATATATATACACATATATATATAATATGGATAAAAATTGAGGACATTTGATTTTGTCCTATCCTGAGTACCCCAAATTGAGTGTTAAGTTGTTTTGAGGCCTCCCGGGTTGAGGCCAGGGAGTGCAAACACTCTCTGGACTGTCTAGAGATCTCTTTCTAGCTCTCCTCTTCTCTTTTCTCCAGCTCATTCTCCCTTCTGCATCTGCATTGTCTGTGCACTCCAATCTGTGACCTTTGAACATTTGATATTCGCCCCACCTTCAACTCCACAGCACTTATGTACATATCTGTAAATTATATATTATAGAGTACTCACTTATTCATATTAATGTTGGTCTCCCCCCTAGACTGTAAATTCATTAGGTGCAGGGAATGTGTCTGCTAATTCTGTTGTATTCTACTCTCCCAGGCGCTTGTACAGTGATCTGCACATAGTAAGCTCTCAATAAAGCAGCTGCTTAGAGAAGCAGCGTGGCTCAGTGGAAAGAGCCCGGGCTTTAGAGTCAGAGTTCATGGGTTTGAATCCTGGCTCCGCCAATTGTCAGCTGTGTGACTTTGGGCAAGTCACTTCACTTCTCTGGGCCTCGGTTCCCTCATCTGTAAAATGGGGATGAAGATTGTGAGCCCCCTGTGGGACAACCTGATCACTTTGTAACCTCCCCAGTGCTTAGAACAGTGCTTTGCACATAGTAAGTGTTTAATAAATGCTATTATTATTAATAATAATAATAAATATGATTGATTGATTGATTTTCCTGTGATCCCAGGAAACCAGTGGGAGGGGAGGGGAGAGGAGATGCAAAATTGCTCTTGGTCTCTCTAGAAGCTGGGTCTGCACTGGCCATAGTCAATCTTGGGGAGCTTCCCTACTGGAGGCTCCCTACAGTTATTCATTCATTCAATTCATTCAGTTGTATTTATTGAGCACTTACTGTGTGCAGAACACTGTACTGAGCACTTGAGTACAATATAAGAATAAACAAACACATTCCCTGCCCACAATGCGCTTACAGTCTAGAGGAGGAGACAGACATTAATATAAATAAATAAATTACAGATATGTACATAAGTGCTGTGGGGCTGGGAGGGGATGAATAAAGGGAGCAAGTCAGAGCGATGCAGAGGAAAGGAGATCTTAGGGAAACCTCTTGGAGGAGATGTGCCTTCAATAAGGCTTTGAAGGGTGGGACGGGGTTGCAGGGAAAGGTGCCTTTTAGAACAAGGGTAATACAGTAGTAGTAGCAGCAGTAGTTGTAGTAACAGTATTTATTAAATGCTTACTACATGCAAAGCCTTGCATTAAGCACTGGGAAAGGCACAGGTGGGAATTTGAACATGAATTCTGTGAATATAAGTTGGGGAAAGGACTGGAGGCAGACACATTGGGAGCAATGAAACAACAACAAATTAAAACAGTATGAAAGATGAGGACAAATACATAATACACAAAATAAAAACAAAAGTCATTAGGGAGCAATGGTTGGAAGAGCAGAATTTCAGGCTCCTCATGGGTCTGAGTCCAAGGCACACCTGTAGCCACAGAAACGGTTATCACGACCACCAGCCTTCCCGAGGTTTCATGGAGGTGGAGGGAGAGTACATGGGAAGGCTGTGACTTCCCTGACCTGACACTCTGGGAAAGGTAATGGACAGCTCCATGTAACTGGAGGGATACGACCAATAAAGAAACAAATGCTGCAGGTGCTATTTTCTTTTCTGCTAGGTAGGCAGACTGCAGGACGGGGTGGGGCCTCCTCGATTGTGTGGTGGGAGCCAGAGCTGGTTCCCAGGGAGGTAGTGAGATTGGCATACAGAGCATGTTGGGCCCTGGATGAAGGAGAGGGAAGACAATTCGCCCAGCCATGGTAGAGAGGCACGACACTGCAATAACCACATATTTTGCTCAGCCGCAATGGATGAACTGCACTGAAGCTACCCAGGGAGGGTTTTGTCTAGGCAGACACCTCTTGGAGGCTAATGTCGTCTACACGCTGAGAAGCAGCGTGGCCTAGTGGAAAGAGCCCGGGCTTGGGAGTCAGAGGTCATGGGTTCTAATCCCGACTCCACCACTTATCAGCTGTGTGACTTCGGGCAAGTCACTTAACTTCTCTGTGCCTCAGTAATCTCATCTGTAAAATGGGAGCCCCATGTGAGACAACCTGATTACCCTGTATCTACCCCAGCGCTTAGAACAGTGCTTGGCACATAGTAAGCACTTAACAAATATCATTATTATTATCATTACTTCCAAACATATTCTATTAACAAACGAGCTGGAAATCCCAATGCTCATAATTCTTCCATCCATTTGTTCTCTGAGGTCTTGGTTTGTAGCATTCCACCCTGAGATGAAAGATACTATGAGTTTCTTAGTTTCCTGCAAATGGTCAGCCTCTCAACTCTCATCAGATAACAAGTACAGTATGTACTAAGCCCTGTGTGATTTTTTTTTTTGTTCTGGTCATTTTACAGATAAATTTAAAAGATACAGTCCCTGCCTCCTAGGAGCTCCTAAGACTCTACCAACCTGAACATCCACAAAGAAAGGCCAACAAAAATCAAAATATATTATAAACAAACAACAAACCGAGCAGGCACTGAAACACAGGGACAAGCCCAAGAGTAAATTCAGGTTAATCTTGTGAATCTAGAAAGGGTCAGGACCAAGCCCTTTCACAATTAACACATTTTTCTGGAGATGTGGAATTTATTTCTAGAGTAACTTGGGTAACCAAGACCCTTTCCCAGTCTGCCTGCACTGGCCTCTCAGGCGAGTCAGGGTCAGGATGCACTCCTCCCGGCCAGTGATACAACTGCTCTGGAGGGGCAGGTGGTGGCCACCATTTTCTGCTTGGTAGAGAAAGGGTTACTTCTGGATATTCTGGATTAACTTGTATTTATATTGTGTTCAGAGTTGAGTGTTCATGGATTTTTGTGCCAAGGAGGGTGACTAAGATAAAGGGGTGAAAATTACCACTTCACAGTTCCTCAGTCTGGGAAGGCTATATGCACACCCATTCATTCTGAATGGAGGAAGTGGGGGAAGGGGAAAGAGAGGGTTCGATGAAGCTCAAGGAGCAGTGAATTCTAAGTGTTGAAAGCCTCATCATCATTAGTATTTGGGGACCTGCTGTGTGCAGAATACTGTGCTAGGTGCTTAGGAGCATTCAAAAGAAGTAAGTGACAAGGTCTTACTCTGGAGAGCTTACAGGAAGTGAGAGGAGTTTACAATGAAGGCATTTACAGGAAGTAAGAGGGTCTGGGAGTTTGAAATTGGGTAAAGAAGCAGTACGGAGGTTAGCATGTTTACAGTAAGGGAGCGAACGTGCAGAGCCAGCAGGAGGGGTATGAGATGCTGGGTTGTCTGCAGTGAACTTGCAGCAGAGGGTCAAGAACTCGATCTCCTCCTGGAGCAGGGTAGTAGTCATGGCATGATCCTGAGGAGAAGGGAGACATGAACACAGTTGTTGCAGTATGCAGATTGATGGTAGTGCAGCAGTATGGATGGCAAGGAGGCCAGTGAGGAGTTTACAGTAGTCTGAACTGGAGAGGATCTCAGGGTGTTGATTACAAATCTGTCATAGTGGGGGATGGGGAGTAGGTGATGTGGAAGTGGCAGGGTTTGGCCACAAACTGGGTATGTTTGGGGAGGGAAGTGAGAGAAGAGGCAGGATCTTTCCATGAGGGTTGGGTAACTTTTTTTTTTAATTTTATGGTCCTAGCCAAGCACTGTTCTAAGCGCTGGGGTAGATACAAGATAATCAGGTTGGATACAGCCCCTGTCCCACATAGGGCTCATAATCTAAATCAGGGGGAGTAGGATTTAATCTCTATTTTGCAGATGAGGTAACTGAGGCACAAATAAGTCAAGGGACTTGCCCAAGGTCACACAGCAGACAAGTGGCAGAGTCAGGATTAAAACCCAGGTCCTCTGATTCCCAGGCCTTTGCTCTTCCCCTTAGGCTATGCTGCCTCCCCTAACTTGAGAGTTGGGTTAAAGTATGGCATCACCCACCAACTGAGAGATTGGGACACAGGAGAGTTTCAGAAGGAAGCAAAGGACCTCTGACTATAAAATGTCATTATCCCTTCCCTTTGGCTTGGGTCTGATCTGTAAATCATGCTTAAATTCTAGGCACACTGGGGCATCTGACTCATCCAGTGGGGTGAGTCCGGTGGCTGTGTAAGTGTGAAAACCAAAAAGATGGTTTGTTTTTTAATCTATTCTCCTTTCTGTAAATGAGCCAGGAATTTGCAGACAGCTGCCTTTGAATTTGAATTTGGCTACTTTATGAAGGGAGCTTTCAGCAACACCCCCCTCCCTCCCAGTTTAGAAAAGGACTCAGAGCCTTAGTGTCTATTTCTCCAGGCCTCTCAGTGGGCAGAACTTGGAAAACCCTCCCCAAGTCCATCCGGTTTCAGCCATCATTACAGTTCTCTTATGATAGTATGGTTCTTGTTCCCATTTTCATCATCATCATCAATCGTATTTATTGAGTGCTTACTGTGTGCAGAGCACTGTACTAAGTGCTTGGGAAGTACAAGTTGGCAACATATAGAGACAGTCCGTACCCAACAGTGGGCTCACAGTCTAAGAGGGGGAGACAGAGAACAAAACCAAACATACTAACAAAATAAAATAAATAGAATAGATATGTACAAGTAAAATAAATAAATAGAGTAACAAATATGTACAAACATATATACATATATACAGGTGCTGTGGGGAAGGGAAGGGGGTAAGATGGGGGGATGGAGAGGGGGATGAGGGGGAGAGGAAGGAAGGGGCTCAGTCTGGGAAGGCCTCCTGGAGGAGATGAGCTCTCAGTAGGGCCTTGAAGGGAGGAAGAGAGCTAACTTGGCGGATGGGCAGAGGGAGGGCATTCCAGGCCCGGGGGATGACGTGGGCCGGGGGTCGATGGCGGGACAGGCGAGAACGAGGTACGGTGAGGAGATTAGCGGCAGAGGAGCGGAGGGTGCGGGGTGGGCTGTAGAAGGAGAGAAGGGAGGTGAGGTAGGAGGGGGCGAGGTGATGGAGAGCCTTGAAGCCCAGGGTGAGGAGTTTCTGCCTGATGCGCAGATTGATTGGTAGCCACTGGAGATTTTTGAGGAGGGGAGTAACATGCCCAGAGCGTTTCTGGACAAAGACAATCCGGGCAGCAGCATGAAGTATGGATTGAAGTGGGGAGAGACACAAGGATGGGAGATCAGAGAGAAGGCTGATGCAGTAGTCCAGACGGGATAGGATGAGAGTTTGAACGAGCAGGGTAGCGGTGTGGATGGAGAGGAAAGGGCGGAGTCCAGTAGACTTAGCCAAAAGTAGGTGATTGAAGACTTTGGGGTGCCCTTAATCTCAGTAGGAGCAAAGGGACAAAAATCAGACCACAGGGAAGGAGGAGTGGGTCAATAAGAAAGTTGATGGAGGGGAAGTGAAAGTAGTAAGTTTAGCTCATTCAAAGAGTTTGGACAAAAAGGAGTAGAGCGGTGGAGAGTAACTGGAGAAAGCATTAGTGTCAAAAAAAGGCTCCTTTAGTATACTGAGAAGACTTGTGAAATAACCTGAATCAGGAGATGGCTGTGATAATGGCTCCATCATTCCAACTCTTGCACTTGTCTTCCTCTTATTGGATCTCAGGCCTTCTCTCCCTGTTTTCTTGGGGGTTTTTTTTAAGAACTGAAGCATTGGAACTACTGCTCATGTTCCAGCAACTTGAAATGGAGAAGAGGTGGGTGAAATGGGGAGAATGACAAAGTACGACAAGAGATAGATGGAAAGAAAAGAGGGAGGATAAACAGGATTAAATGGTGAGGGAGGAAAGGGGGAATGAAAATGGAAGATGGGGGGAAAAAGGAGACCAGGAGCCACAGGATGCAGGCACTTTTTTTTTCCAGAGTTGGAGGATGGGAAGAAGTAATTAGCCTGGAGAACAGAAGTCAATCGACAGTATTAGTTACTCAGTGCCTACTGTGTGCAGAGCACAAAGTTAAAACCAAAGTGTAATGGTACAGGAGAATAAGCAGTGTGGCCTAATGGATAGAGCATGGACCTGATAGTCAGAAGGATCTGGGTTCTAATCCCAGCTCTGCCACTTGTCTGCTACGTGAGTGTGTACAAGTCACTTCACTATGCCTCATCTGTAAAATGAGTATTAAGACTGGGAGCCCCATATTGGACATAGACTGTGTCCAATCTGTTTCGCTTGTATCTACCCCAGTGCTTAGTACAATTCCTGGCACATAGTAGGCTTTTAATAAGTACCCCACCCCCTCACTACCCTAAAAAAAAAAAAGTGAACAAAAGTGAACACACAACCAGGAAACCATGTTTTTATGGGCTTTTTTTTCTTCCCCCACAAAAATATAACACTGACTTTCTCAGTTAATTAAAATTGCTCTGTGCTCCACATTCCCCCATTTTAATCATATGTGTGTGCATATATATCATCATCATCAATCGTATTTATTGAGCACTTACTGTGTGCAGAGCACTGTACTAAGCACTTGGGAAGTACAAGTTGGCAACATATAGAGACAGTCCCTACCCAGCAGTGGGCTCACAGTCTAAAAGGGGGGGGGGGGGGGAGTATAAATATTTATATATGTATAAATATGTGTATACATGTATGTATATATATGCTATATGCATACATGTGCACACATGTGGGTGCACACATGCATGTGCATATGTATGCATGCATACATGTGTGTGCTTTCATACATGCATGTGCATGCATGTGTATGTACATGCACATGTGTATCTTCCTTTTTCTCCCCATTTCAGTCTATACTTCACTCTGCTGCCCGGATTATCTTTGTACAGAAACGCTCTGGGCATGTTACTCCCCCCCTCAAAAATCTCCAGTGGCTGCCTTTCACCCTACAAATCAAGCAAAAACTCCTCACTCTTGGCTTCAAGGCTCTCCATCACCTTGCCCCCTCCTACCTCACCTCCCTTTTCTCCTTCTACAGCCCAGCCTGCACCCTCCGCTCCTCTGCTGCTAACCTCCTCACTGGGACCCGTTCTCGCCTGTCCCGCCATCGACCCCTGGCCCACGTCCTCCCCCGGCCTGGAATGCCCTCCCTCCACACATCCGCCAAGCTAGCTCTCTTCCTCCCTTCAAAGCCCTACTGAGAGCTCACCTCCTCTAGGAGGCCTTCCCAGACTAAGCCCCCTTTTTCCTCACTTCCTCCCCATCCCCCCCACCCTACCTCCTTCCACCCCCATTGCACTTGCATATACTTGTACAGATTTATTACTCTATTTTACTTGTACATATTTACTATTCTATTTATTTTGTTAATGATGTGCTTATAACTACATTTGTTCTGACGATTTTGACCCTGTCTACATGTTTTGTTTTCTGTCTTCCCCTTCTAGACTGTGAGCCCGTTGATGGGTAGGGACTGTCTCTATAGGTTGCCGACTCGTACTTCCCAAGCGCTTAGTGCAGTGCTCTGCACACAATAGGCGCTCAATAAATACGACTGAGTGAATGAATATGTGTATACATACATATGTGTATATATGTATTATACATCTATAAAGTGTTTCTAATTAGCCAATTCGGGGCTTTCCTGTAACGCGATGATGGTGCTAAAAAAAGAGGGGCATTTTACCCAAATCTAGGAGAAGGGGGCCAGAACGGGAGAGAAACAGCTGGTTTTGCATGTGGGTACTTTTATTTTACCGAAGTCCTTATCGGTCTGCAAAGGGGCAGCGAGTTCTTTCTTTTTTCCACGCGGCACTCAAAGGAAACAGAACAGAAACTTGTCCAAGGTCACCCGGCGAGTACATTGTTGAACCCGGACTCGGTTCCCCTGGCCAGTGACAAGAAACTAAAGCGGGTCGCTGAGAAAAAAAAATCATCCAGGGGCAAGTGGCCGGTTGAAATCGCTGCGCTTTCATTGCCCTTTCCCACCTCCCCAAGGACGCTCTCACTCACCACCAGAGAAATCTTCAGCTCCGGCCGGTCCATGGCCCGGAGATTCTAGGGATTCGGTTGGAAATTAATGGTTTTCGGGTGATGAGCCATCCTTAGACACCCAGCAAATTGGGAGTGGGGCAGGACTTGGTATTTTCAGTATGAATTTAGCACCCAAGCATAGTTGCGACTATGTAGAATCTTCAACCTTGTGAGAAAGAAGCAGGTCACAGCCTCTTCCACAAGGAGTTTATAATCCAGTGGGGAAACAAATCAAACACAAAAGTGTGAAAAGACATGACACAAGCATTATATAACCAACTACTGAAAGTAATAAAGACCCTGCTGTCATGGAGCTCAAACCTTACCCCAAGGGCAAGGCAAATATCTGATGTGGGTCTGGTATAGTGCATTTCAAGGGCAGAAGAGAGATTTTGTTTTAATTAAGCTGGGATGGAGAAAATGGGAACTTGGGCTTGGATGCCAGCTGGGACAGGTGGTCTTCAAAGTCACTTCCTCTTACAGATTTACTGCTCTTGGGGACCAGGACACCACGGAAGCCTCTGTTCTGCACATTGTGTCCTCAGGAGGACCATTGCTGGCTCACTAGAGAGGCAATTGTGGGGGGCTATTTTTAACTCTGTGTGCTATCACAGTCCCCTTGAAGGTTCAGGCTCCCATATGCAGCTGTCAGGAAAGAGTCAATGTACAGTAATGTAAACAGGCAGTGAGGGATTAAGATGAATGAAATGTAACAATCCAGGGTTGTTCAGTTATACCCAGCTCAAATACTGATGGATATGGCTTCTAGAATATGAGTCCTGACCAAAATACCCTGGTCTCCCCAAAATGGGAGATCGTGAGGAGAATAAATGTACTACTAGTGGAACTAGTTAAACAGAATTTGAGCAGGTCTCATTTTAAGCTAAACTTGTTTAAAGACTGGTCTTTTAAGTGGGAAAAGGAAGCGGGGCTAAAATAGCCTGAATGGAAGGGATGGGCCATCTCTTCCATGACATTAATGGGCAATTAAGTCCCTAGCTTTCTTAAAGAAAGAAAAAGCTGTCCCAGTCCTCAGGAGGCACTCTCATCATATTGACTGATTGACCAAGCCAAGCTTCACCCAGCGCTCCCTCTACAGAAAGGTCTGCCTGTCCCAAAAGATGATCTCTACTGATGTCTTTATTTCAGGTTTTTTCCCAGTAGTAGTAGTAGTCTCCCTGTCTAGACTGTAAGCTTGTTGTGGGTAGGGAATATGTCTGTTACATTGTTATATTGTACTCTCCCAAGCACTTAGCACAGTGTTCTGTACACAGTAAGTGCTCAGTAAATGATGGACTGACTGACTAGTGGTAGTAGTATTTATTAAGCACCTACTGATGCAGAGCACTTGTACAAAATGCTGGAAGAGAATACATAGCTGGGAATTACACACAGTCCTTGTTCCTTAAGGGGACTCATAATCTAATAATAATAGTAGTAGTAGTAGTAATAGCAATAGCATTTATTGAGTGCTTATTTGGTATGGTACACTGTACTAGGATCTTGGGAAGTACAAAATAATGAAGTGTGATGCATTCCCTACTGACAAGAATCGTGCTTCTCAAACAGAGAAGACAAGCATAAGGATATTTACAACTATACTGGTCAAAATAAAATGAATTGAGCACACAGACATATCTGAGTGCCTAGAAGGGTGTAAATAAGTTCATAAATGCTAGAGTTGACTGAATGGATGATATTGTCTTGTCATGATGTCGACTCATCTCTGACCCAAAGCGATTTCAAGGACACATCTCTTCCAGAACACCCCACCTCCATCTGCAGTCATTCTGGTAGTGTATCCAAAGAGTTTTCTTGGTAAAAATTCAGAAGTAGTTTACCATTGCCTCTTTCCATGCAGTAAACTTGAGTCTCTGTCCTCAATGCTTTCCCATGCCACCGCTGCCCAGCATGAGTGAGTTTTGACTGGTAACAGATTGCCTTCTACTCATTAGCCACTCCCCAAACTAGGAATGGAATGGGCATGCCTCTGCTTGATTCTTCTTTCCATAGTTGAGACTGGGAAAATACTGGAAACTCTCCAGGTGTGACCCTGAGAGGGGGAAGGGATGAGGGGAAGGGATGATACAGTGCTGGGAAATTAATCAGGGAAAGCTTGTTGGAGGAGGTGGGAAAGCCTGAGCTGAAGACTAGTACACTAAATTGGGAGCTGGGAATAGTGTTTAGTATGACAAAAACAAAGATCTGTGCTTAACAATCTCCAGTAACTCCATAAACAAACCCTGATAGCTAAACCAATATTACTGAGATGTTTTGGTTTGGAGCAGTTTTTGAGAAGCAAAGTTTTGTTTCACGAACCCAAGAATGTGATTTAAAAGCATTTGAGACCAGGTCTGGCCGGGACCTGGTGACCTTACAGTGCTTTGGAAAGTTATTTTAGTATCCAAAAGTCATTTCCTGCATTTTTGTTTCCCACATACTCCCTTCTCCAGAGTGACTGATACAGGAGACATAGTTTCAAAGCTGACCCATCTACATCACATAGCTAGGTAGGGACATGCCAGCCAGAGAAATACTGATTTCCAGTTATCTGATGAATTCGGAATACTCTATACAATCAGCCTGAATCAGACAAAGGAAGAATATTATTTTTGTTTCAGTGATCCAGACGGGTTTCACTGACTGCTTTCCCTTAGTTTACGGGTCCCAGAAACACGTTGTTCTGGCATAGAGGACTCTTGAAGGGAGTAGATTGTTTAAAATGGAGATCAATCAACTCAGGAAATAACTTCCTTCCTACCAGCCCAGCATTAATAGAAGAGAATGGGATTTTGTTCATTTTACAGCCTATGGGTGAGATGGCCCCAGGAACCGTGTGTGAATAAGTTGATATTTTTGCAGTTGTTCTGTAGGATATGCATCTGTTAGTAAAATTTACACATCTACAACCCATCACCCCAGGACTAAGTTAGTAAAATTCACCATTTTTAGTGGGCTAGTAATTACCTGTTGGAGATAAGTGGTCTCCTCCAACCAATCTTTAAGGGTTCTTTTCTTCCAAAAGGCAATTTCCTACTAGGAAGGAAGTGAATGGTACAGGAATTGGTTATTTCCCTCATTCCCTCAATAAAACAAATTCTTTACTCACTTGCAAGGACCATAATTTAGTCCCCTCATTTACTTCACAAGAGTGGTCCAAATTTCCAGACTTCCATTCTCTGGCTTGGGCAACAGGGAATGGGTTTTGCTAGTGACATCTACTCTGCATCAGTTTCTCCAGCAAGCTGGGTGGCAGGTGCTCATTTCTTTCAGTATGGGCCTAGTGACATTTTTGTCCTTGTTCTGCCTTCATTTATCTAGGACTTCAAAAATCACTTAGGGGCTCAACCTCTGATTCTGTTCTACTTAAGGAGAAGACTAGTAGGTTAGGTCAGTGACAGAGAAGAAAGTGGTTTTCTTTTCTGGCAGGCTCATTTACTGATATTCATATTACTCTCCCATTCTTGTTCCTGGAGTGTGGGCGTAGGATGAAGCAGGGAAGTGAGCCAGTCCCTGGGGTTTTCCAGCTCTTGTCTTGACCCAGGCTGCTTTCTACAGTTGGCAATCTGGATGTTCTGTGGTTTGGCTTGGATTCCTTCAGGCTTTGAGTCTGGACAAAACATAATTTTGTTTATTTTTCAGTCACCCAGCATGGGCACCTTGATGGGTGTATACCTGCCCTGCATGCAGAACATCTTTGGAGTTATCCTTTTCCTTCGCTTGACCTGGATAGTGGGAACAGCTGGGCTCCTACAGTCCTTCCTGATTGTCTTAATCTGCTGCTGCTGTGTAAGTAAGCTATTATAAATGAATACAGTAAGCACTCCATAAATAAAGATTGAGTGAATGAATGAATGAATGAAAGTGAAATTCTCTCTCAGTGATTACTTTTGATCTTTTAGAGTTGAAGTCACTGTGGAGCCCAGGTTCTGGTGGACAAACTGCGTTGGTGAAGCCCCACCTGCAGAAGGGCCGATGTTTTTCATTAGTAGGAAATCAATTAGTCGTATTTATTGAGCAGTTAGGAATCATAGATGTGCTGCTATACCTGGACACTTTCACTCCATTCAGGTCACTAATCAACCCAGTACTCAGCAGTGCTGTCATGGATGCTGTAACTCAAGACTGTAAACCCGGTGTGGGCAGGGATTGTCTGTTGCTGAATTGTACTTTCCAAGCGCTTAATAATGTTCTGCGCACAGTAAGTGCTCAATACAATTGAATGAATAAAGTGTTAAATTCACAAGGCAAACTTTACCGCCTAAAAATTCTTCTCCTCTCTTTCCGCAACTGGCCTTGTATGCTGGTGGGCCCCCTAACAGTAGAAGCCCTTTTGATGGGTATTTACGCCCCAATGCTGTGTCTGTTTCCCTGCAGACCCTGTTGACTGCCATATCCATGAGTGCCATTGCAACAAACGGTGTTGTCCCAGGTATTTGCCTGTCACTCTAAATGTCTGTCTGTCCGTCCATCTACTTCATCTTTGATCTTTTGCTCTTAGGTATGGGGTTAAAAATTTAACTAAAGAAAAGTCAGCAACCTATATGATATAATGTTAGGCAGTCTCAGGTTCTGAGTGCAGTCATCTGGTTTTGGGGAATTTTGAAAATACAATCTAACTTCATGAGGAATAAAACAGTTCTTTGGAAGACCATACTAAGCAGCTAGACTTCTGAGTTATTTTAACATCCACGCATAGTCCATGTCACTGTGTTTAAAAGCTTCAAACACCATTAATTCTGGGTCTGATATGCAGCAACCTTGAGGAAGAGGCTTTTCTTGAGCAAGGAAGCATGATAGCTGTGTGTAAATTGGTATGCTGGGAACTAATTCACAAAAAGAAATTCAGTCTCCAAGAGATGGTCATTTCATTTTTTTTTGTTGGGAATAGTTCAATTAAATGCAGTATTATGTAGTCCATTTGTTTGCGATGGTGTAGCCCTTGATTTGGGTTTCCAGTGACCATTTATGTTATCATGCATAGGGGAAAATGAACAGTTGATCTTCCATGAAGAGGCTACTCCCTCTTTTCTGGTTTTCTTTTCTAATAAAGAACTGTTTTAGCATCTTGGTTATCATGCTGATAGTAATGTCAAGTGAGTTTCTGAAGAGGTAAATTAGACTTGGCAAAATAGAATAAAATTAGAATAAAACAAAATGATTACATGAAAACATGGGGCTCTTAGGATAAACAGAACAATGAAGAACTCTTGAATGAGAGCGATGTTATTAAATAATTAGTTCCTGGGGTGTTTTTATCATGAGGATCTCCTGGAGATGTCTTATTAGGGCAAGAAATATGCTAGGGGAAACCTCATATTTGAATTGATTGGGACAAATCTCATTTTTAGGGAACAGTGGAGCACAGGACTGGGAGCCAAGAGACCTGGGTTCTAATCCAGTTCTGCTACCTGCCAGCTCTGTGACCTTGGATAAGTCACCTAACTTCTTTGTGCCATTTTCTCATTTTAAAATGGGGATTCAACACTTGTTTTGTTCCCCTTTAGACTGTGAGCCCATGTGGGACAGGAACTGGGTCCAATCCAATTACGCTATCTACCCCTGTGCTTAACACATAGTAAGTGCTTAAGTACTATTATTATTATTAGCCACCCAAAACCTAATGCATGAACTAATCAAATTTGCCATTTGTGGAGAAATCCTGTTTGAAAAGTTTTAATATATGTGCCAGCATATAAAGAGCAACTATGAATAATAAAAACAGCAATGATAATAATAACAATTGTTGCATTTGTTATGTGCTATGTGGCAAGCACCGTACCAAGCCCTGGGGTAGATACAGTCATGAGCGCCCCTGCTCATACTAACCAGGACCCAGGGAGCCTCAGTGACATATAGTAGAGCACCAAGCCACACCTCTGATCACCAAGGTTAGTGTGGAAAGTTTTTTACTTAGTTTTACCAACGTGCAAAAGAGTGGCACATGCCAACTTTCACTCACTCCAACCAAGGATCCACTACCAGTCTGCTGGTCAAAGGAGCCCGTTCTGCCAATACTTCTTTCTGCTTCCAAGTGCTACTGCCTCTTTCCTCTGTATTGCTCCTTGTGTGCCTCAGCATGCATCCCCATGCTTCAAAGCAACCTCCTTTTTTCTGCCTTAGGCATCACAGCTGTGGCTTTATGTGGCAGTCATTGATTGGTCCAGGCCCGTTACTGAGTAGAGCAGGGAGAGAAGGCCATGCCTACCTCCATGCTCCGCCCCCAGAAGCCAGCAATCACCTGCCCTCAAGTAAAGCTCATCAGTGCCTTCTCCAGTCTCTTCCTTCTTGTTGTTCATGGGATCACAGACAGTCACTAATAAGGCAGCTTGTTGTGGACTCACCACAGATACAAGATAATCGGGCCTATCACAGTCCCTGTCCTCCAGAGCTTCACAGTCCAAGGGGGAGGGAGAACAGGTATTGAGCCCCCATTTTGCAGATGAGGAAATTGAGGCACCAAGAAGTTAAGTGGCTTGTCCAAGATCACATAGCAGGGAGAAGCCAGAATTAGAACCCAGGTCCTCTGACTCCCAGGCCCAAGGCTCTATCCCCTGGGCCATGCTGATGATCATGTAGAGACCCCTCTCCTATATGCCTATGCAGCCATTTGCCAATAAACACCCTTCATAACAAGAGGCACCCGATGTACATTTCTCTAAAGTCCCAAAAAAATCAGTTTTGTTTTTTCTGATGTAAATAACAAGAAGTAGTCTGGATATTTGGAAGCAACACTAGCTTATGCGGAATACTGAGCCTTGAACAAATGTTTTCTCTGTCATTTTCTAGCCGGGGGCTCCTATTTCATGATTTCACGGTCTCTTGGGCCAGAGTTTGGAGGAGCAGTAGGCCTGTGCTTTTACTTGGGGACAACGTTTGCTGCAGCTATGTACATACTCGGGGCCATTGAGATTTTACTGGTAAGTAGGTTAATGTGTTATAGTGACAATAGGGGCATAGAAGCCAGCTTCAAAGACAGAGCCTTCTGTCAGATAAAGTCAAATCCCATAGCTAGGCAGTTCAGTTCATTCCACCTGGAGCCATGATGCCATGAGGTTTCACTGAGGTGTTCTAAATAATGGAGTTCACGGGCCTTCCTGTCACGTATGGGCTTGTCTTCTAGGGCCATGAAAGTTCATGTGGACCAGGCTCGGTCTAAAATTAGGAGGCCTCTTTTGCAAATCCTGGGAAAACTATTTTCCTACCACTTCTGGCTCCTCTTCAGTTTATTGCGGTCAAGAAGAATTCTTTTTAGGTTCTTGGCACCAGTACTCAGACTCATGCAATGTAGACTGGGCAGAGATTTTTCCTTTAACCATCACAAGCAAAGGCACAGTCACAAGTTTTATAGTAGGAAGTTTTGCCTGATAGTATTGTTTCCCTTGTTATTTTGGGACCACTCCTCAAAATTCATTGCCCAGAAGGAGATTAGTGATTTAAACATGTGCTGATGCTGGACTCCGTGCTCGTTTATAAATTGCCGAAAGGTAGAAATTGCTGGGTCTTGCTTTGGGTAACCAAAGAGGAAAAGGAGGTGTCTTCTGTCCCAGACACATCTTCTGCAAGTAGAAGACCAACTATGAACAAAATGAGGTGAACCGTCAACCCGCTGCTTTTTTTTTTACACAAGGAAAATTGGAATAAAGATTTGTTTACAAGAAACTAATGCTGTACCTTCACTCTTCATTTTGTTCTTATCATTTCAGACATACATTGTCCCACCAGCAGCCATTTTTCACCCAACAGGTGTTCACGACGCAACCAGCGCGACCCTGAACAACATGAGGGTCTATGGGACCATTTTCCTTATCTTAATGACTGTGGTGGTTTTCGTTGGGGTCAAATATGTGAACAAATTTGCCTCTCTCTTCTTGGCTTGTGTGATCATCTCCATCCTGTCCATCTACGCTGGGGGTATCAAGTCCATTTTTGATCCTCCGATATTCCCGTAAGTAACCTGAAATGGTATTCAGAACCCCCGGGATAAAGTGAAATGTTAGAATGCGAGAGGTTTCCTTCTGGTTGGTTTGTTCATTCCCGATGGTGTCTCATTTCTAAGGGTCAAACGATGCTTTTCAGAACATCTCCAATCTTGTCTCTCCATACAAGAATGCAAGAAGCATGAGCATTATTTCCATGTTACAAAGGGAGAAACCAAGGTGCAGGCATGTGGTTTATCCAACACTGTCAGGGGCAGAAGGAGGATCAGGCTGATTAATAATAATCGTTGTATTGTTAAGCACTTATTACGTGGCAAGCGCTGTACTAAGCATCGGGGTTGATACAAGATTGATACTAGGTTGGACCCAGTCCATTTCGCACATGGGGCTCACAGTTGAAGTAGGAGGGAGAACAGATATTGAATCCCTAGTTGATGGATAAGAAAACTGAAAGCACGGAGAAGTTGAGGGACTGGACCAAGGGCACAGAGCCGACAAGTGGCATAGCTGGGATTAGAATTGAGGTTCTTTGACTCTCAGGCCCGGGCTCTTTCAACTAGACCACACTGCTTCTCTGAGACACCCTCATTCATTCGTTCATTCCTTTAATCGTATTTATTGAGCGCTCACTGTGTGCAGAGCACTGTACTAAGCGCTTGGGAAGTACAAGTCGGCAACATATAGAGACGGTCCCTACCCAACAATGGGCTCACGGTCTAGAAGGGACCCTCACTCAAAGAGTCCCTGCTGCCCTAATGTCTGTGTGCTGGACTTTGAGAGGAGTTGTATTTGAAACCTCAGAATGAGTCACTAAGGGAACAAGGTTATTGTTATTATTATTATTACTATTATTAGAGAAGCAGCATGGCCTAGTGGATAGAGCATGTGACTGGGAGTCAGAAGGACCTGGGTTTTAATCCTGGCTCCACCACTTGTCTGCTGTGTGACCTTGGGCACTTCACATTCAGTGCCTCAGTTACATCGTCTGTCAAATAGGGATTAAGACTGTGAGCCCTATGTGGGACAGGGACTTTGTCCATCCCAATTTGCTTCTATCTTTCCCAGGGCTTAGTACAGTGCCTGGCACATAGTAAGCATTTAACAAATACAACCATTATTAGTAGTAGTAGTAGTAGTAGTGGTATTTGTTAAGTGCTTACTATGTGCAAAGCCCTATTTTAAGCACTGGGGCAGATACAGGTTAATCAGGTTGGACACAGTCCCTGCCAACCATGAGGCTCACAGTCTATATAGGAGGGAGAACAGGTATTCATTGAATCCCCCATTCTACAGTAGAACAATAAACAAATATCAGTACCAACTACATTTATTAAGCATTTGCTCTGTGCAGAGTATTGTACTAGGTATTTGGGAAACATACAAAAGACATAAAAGACACTATTCCTGCCCCAGAGAACTATCAATCTTTTGTCCCAAAAACCACTCTACAACCAATTTGCCCATGAGCCACCCAAGATGAAGATGGGAAATTCATCCATGGAATGAGCTGGCTGATCTCACTCTCGGTCCAGGGCTCAGCACACAGTATTCAATATCAAACACTTATTACTCAGACAGCTCTCCTGAGAGATATGCTTTAGAGGCATGCAGCATGAAAGTGTGAGTTTCCTCCCTCCCCCTACGTGCCCATCTTGACCCTGCCATGTCTCCTGGACATCATCCCAGCTCCTCCTCTTCCATCCCTTCTCTGCTTTGTAAGTTGGGCCAAGTTCTGTGCCTAGGTGAGGTCGCCTCTTGAGGGAGGAGGTATGGGCGACCTTTGTCCTCTTTCCTCTATTGTGTTTGTTCTAGGTCTTATAACTACCCCTAGTACTCACATGCTAGTTTCTACTTAATCCTGTCCACACAGTTTCTCTTCCTAGACTACCTGCCTTAACTTGTTGCCTTAGCTGTTCTCATAAACCCATCACTCCCCCCTTCTCCATGGTCTCTACCTCTCCCACATCGCAGCACAGTCTAATGGAGGAGTGAGAAAAATAGGCATAAATAGAGTCACAAGTGAAGAAATAATAATAATTCTGGTGTTGGTTAAGTGTACCACGCCCTGGGTAGATACAGAACTGGGATAGATACAAAATAATCAGATTGGATACAGTCCCAGTCCAAGGGGGTGGGAGAACAGGCATAGAGAAGTTAAGTGACTTACCCAAGGTCACACAGCAGGCAAGTGAAAGAGCCCTGTGCTCTTTCCAGTAGGCCACGCTGCTTCTCAAAAGAGATGACTATGTAAGTGCTGAGGTGGTTGATGAGTGACATGATCAGGAAGGTGGGGAGATTGGATGGGATGCCTCCTGGAGAAGGTGACTTTTTGAAATGCTTTGGAGAAAGGGAGGAGCATTTGGGAAAGCTGGGAAGGGATGGAGGGCATTCCAGGGAGGGGATAAGGCATGAACAATCAATCAAATGAGGAGATACAAACCAAGTAAAGTTAGGAGGTTTACTTGGAAGCAGTGAATAGCACAAGTTGGACAGTAATGAGAGAAGAGAGCAGATAGATAAGCAGAAGGCAGCTGATGGAGAACCTGGAAGCTAGTGGTAAGGAATTTTGTTTTATGTGAAAGGCAGTGGGGAGCCATTGGGGTTATGTGGGCAGGGGAATAA
This sequence comes from Tachyglossus aculeatus, assembly GCF_015852505.1. Taxonomy (NCBI): domain Eukaryota; kingdom Metazoa; phylum Chordata; class Mammalia; order Monotremata; family Tachyglossidae; genus Tachyglossus; species Tachyglossus aculeatus. Next base: position 85,768,822 of record NC_052101.1, on the reverse strand, counting down.
TATGCTCCAATTGGTGTTTTAGAAAAATCTATAGTGCTGCTGCATGTATGACTGGAGAGAGGAGAAGCTGGACTCAGGAAGATCCAAAAGGAGGCTGTTAGACTCGTCCAGCCGGGAAGGGATGAAAGTGAGTCTGAGGGTAGTCGTTGTAAGGGTGAAGAGCAAGAGGTGAATCCATAAAAAGTTTACAGTACTCAGAATGAATGTAGTAGGTAAATGGGAGACTGGTGTCAAAGATGACTCCAGGGTTACGAGCCTTTACTTTGCAAACTTTGACCTTTCTCCCTCCTTGCTCCTTAGGGTTTGCATGTTGGGCAACAGGACCCTATCAAGAGACCAATTTGACATTTGTGCCAAAACCACCATTGTGGACAATGAAACTGTAGCCACGAAACTCTGGAAGCTCTTCTGCCACACATCAAATCTAACCACCGAGACCTGTGATGAGTATTTTCTGTTCAATAACATCACTGAAATTTCAGGAATTCCTGGAGCTGCAAGTGGGATTTTAAAAGGTATGATCAGGGGAGTGCTGCATCTAGGTACTCTGATGAAGCCCACTTTTCCCCAGCTCACTCTCCCTTCTGCATCATCTGTGCACTTGGATCTGTGACCTTTGGATGTTTGATATTCACCCCACCCCTAACCCCACGGCAGTTATGTACATATCTTTAAATTATATATTATAAATGACTTATTCGTAGTAATGTTTGTCTCCCCCTCTAGAGTGTAAGCTCGTTGTGGGCAGGGAACATGTCTGGTAATTCTGTGGTATTGTCCTCTCCCAAGCGCTTACTACAGTGCTCTGCACATAGTGAGTGCTCAATAAATACAGTCGATTGAGTGAAATTACATCCATTTCTGTCAAACTCACATCAGTGCTCTGAAAGTCCATATGAAAACCTGGGCCGGGGGAATAGCTTTGGGAAAGAATAGGGATTATTGTTCCAGATTGTTTGGGGCGTTTGAGGGGCTCACTTCCTCAGAAGAAGAGGAGGAGGAGGACAAACAGCAGTCTAAAGCTCTAGTCTGTAAGCTCCTTAGTTGTATTGCACTCTCCCAAGGGCTTAGTACAGTGTCCGGTACACAATAAGCGCTGATTGATTGATTGGATGCTTTCAGGTGGTGTTAAATGCCACGTATACAATCTAGTCAATCAATCCACATAATAAATGTTCCACTACCAAAGAGGAACCTTATTCCTGGTGTTTATCAGGGCCTTGTTAAATCTGACGGGAGATGGGGGAGCCATAGTAATTGTCCATTTTGGTTTTCAGCATGTACAGCAGTGTGAAGCCTCCTGAATTTACTTCCCTAACAGGCAAAACTTGTTTTAATCCTGATGTTTGGATGAGGCCCCTGTTTAGCAACCTTTCAGTGGAAAAGGAGCCCCTGTGGAGTTATTGGTTGCTGTTTTTCCTTTTAGAGCAATGAACTGGTTTGATGCTGCCATGAGAAGTTCCCACTAAAAGCATAATCACTCTCTTGTTTGCAAAGCTGGCAAAAGCTGCAAGCTCTCAAACTAAACCCAGGCATTTTCTTGTCCCATTGGCAACTCCATTGCCAACTTTATGGATGGAACCATGGACCCATGCAGTGAATTAGCATTTGAGCTGTGGGCACATTTTCAGAAAGAGGGGAAGACAGTGTTAGTGGTGTTGTTTTTCTTTTTTTTTTTTTTTTTAAACCACATTCACCCAGAGATGAGGCCCTGGGACTAAAGTTCCTATGTGGGCACTGCCATTATGGTTAGCTACTGTTGGTTTTCTCTCTGGGAGCTCATGTTCTAAGGCAGGCAGAATGAACCGAGACCAACAAATCTCCAAATACAAATACAATAGGGACAAGACTTATTGGGCAAAAAGCCAGCATTAATGCTGTGTGTTTCCAGGCATGGTGCATGGACAGTCATTGCTGAAGGGAGCTAAAGTTTTCTTCTAGCAATTTACATGTTCTCTGGCTTCTATGAAGTATTTCTGTGATGCTGATGTTTCCCCTCCCTCCCCACTTCTCCCAAGATAACCTGTGGAGCAGTTACGTAGAGAAAGGAACGATCCTGGAGAGGCCTGGACTCCCCTCAGTGGATGACTATGGACAGAAGAGCAGCCTTCCCTTATATGTGTTTGCAGACATTACCACTTCCTTTACTGTGCTGGTTGGCATCTTCTTCCCCTCCGTCACAGGTGAGAATTCCCAACAGAGAATTTTGCTCCCTCCTCCTGCTTGTTTCCCCTAATCAATTCCCTTTTTTTGCTTAAAGGCATTATGGCTGGTTCAAATCGTTCTGGAGATCTCAAGGATGCTCAGAAATCCATCCCAGTGGGAACTATTCTGGCCATTGTTACAACTTCATTGGTCTGTATCCTTTAAACTGCCACAGACAGTTTCCCCCAGAAACCTGGCAAGGTACTCAATTTTGTTACGAGTACAGGAATGTCAGGGGACTCAGAATGCACCGGCAGAAACCTTGGACCCAATCTGAAAGATCATCCCGGATGGATTGATCAGAAGGAATTTTCTCTGTCCTCTCTTGCCAAATGCCTTCTGGCTGGAAGTTCCTCTAACGCAAGGAATGGGTTTTAACCCCATCTTCTGGTGGATGGAAGAATATCTCCAAGTGCCTTGTTTCCTGGGCTAAAGGAGAATTGTAACTCCATAAGGCCCAGACTTAAATCAAATTGCTGGATCTCACAGGCTTTCCATTCTAATACCTTTTTTCGTGGGCTCTGGGAAAGAGGTGCTGGGTTCCTGCAATGTGAGGAAAGCCTGCTGTTTCAATTTAGGTGATTCAGCCAGTCAGACAACGGTAATCAGTGTCCACCCTGGGCAAAGCCCTGTGGGGAATTACAAAGGAAGAATAAAGCATAATCCCCAATCGGGAGGAATGTCCAGTCAAACAAAAAAAGAAACATAAAATGTGAGTGGTAGAATCATACAGATATATAAAGATACACAATAACGTGAGGAACAAGAACCCAGAAACTTAAAATGTGCATAGTTAAATGGGGTGGGGTTAATCTTGGAAGGCTTCATGGAAGAGGTAGGCTGCATTAACTTTTGAAAGGAGGTAGTTGGGGGAAAGGGCACACCAAAGGAAAGAAATGTTTTGTGCAATGGCACAGAGGCAGGGATTCTGCACACAGTAAGCGCTCAATAAATACGATTGATTGATTGATTGAAAGGGCCAGTAAGCAAGTTTGTTGGCTGGAGCAGAGTATAAACAAAGGTGCAGCGGGATAGCGGAGCAATTTAGAAAGATTGGGTTGACTTTGAAGCCCATGGAAAAGAGTTCAAATTATATCCAAGCAGCAAAGGCATGCCACCAGTAGCTCCTCAAAAGGGAAGACACATGTTTTCATTCATTCAATAGTCACTGAGTGCCTACTGTGTGCAAAGCACTGTACAGAGCCCTGGAAAAAATTACATGGATGATAATTAGATGTGATCTCCCAACCTTAAAGAATAAGGGAAGGAGACGGAGGTAGTGACAGACACATCAGGAAAGAAGAAACAATAAAGACACAAAAACAACACAAAAGACAAGGACAATGATAAATACAATAGAGCACTGTGGTTAGAGGAGCAAAGTTTCTCCTCATGTTTCGGAGTCCAGCAGTGACATCCACAGTGGTGCCCGTGACCTTCACAACATTCTAAAGGTCAAGAAGGGCTCATACTATCACCGTGTTTTCATCCTGCTCGGCCGGAAATGGAGCTGATGGGAGACCCGTCGGTGTGAAGGCTGGACAGACTCTCTTCCAGGCCACCGGCCTCAATGGTCCGCTGTTACAGGGGCCCAGGCTGCTGTCATTTCCTCATCCAGTGCGGCAGAAGGTGTCAGATTAATGTTCAACAGTTCTGCCTAGTTTCTATCTAAGTAGCCCAAAGTGTCTCATAGACACTTGCCTCATGGAGCATTATGTTTAGCCTGGAACTTTCTCCTGAAAACTTCAGTTAGGGAAAAATACAGCTTCCTAGCATGATACAAACTCTCTTTAATCTATCTCTTGCTCTTGCAAGTGCCTTGGTTTTGCCCCAGAGTTCTCCTAACATTCTCTCAGTTCTTGGTCCTTCATATCCCCCTCTCCCAGCTTTTCCTCCTTTCCTTTTTCTCCCCACCCACCCAGCCTTCTAGTTCTTCTCTTCTGCCTCTCTCTTTTGGAAATCCCATTCCAGTATTCCTTTAAATGTAAAGCTTTGGGGGAAGTATTTAATTACAGCCCTTGGAACTAGACGATTTTTTTTCTTCCCCAAAATGAGTGTTCAGAGTAGGGCTGCAGCCAAGGAGCAGAAGCTAATGGTGTTTTTCTTGTTAGTTCCTGTGATGTAGCACTAGTGTTTCCCAGTGCTTAGTCCCTCTTTAGCCAACTGCTCGTGCATGGACGTGCCATGCGAGCACACTGGTTTCCTTGACTCAGACCTTCAGACTTCAGCAGCGTGGTGTTGTTCGGAGCCTGCATTGAGGGCGTGGTTCTCCGAGACAAGTGAGTAAGCTCCCGTGGTTGCACCTTTTTTGTAGGGTGGATGGGCATCTCCGTGGCGGTGTGCTTTGGCTACCTGCTCTCATCCTGGTCACTTACTTTTGTTTTTGCCACCACCACCACTGCCATTACAAATCAGTGGAAATCCAACACCTAAGGGACAGTCATTGACAAATTAATTGTCTAATGTTGAGTCCTTAACAGGCTGTTCATCAAATTACAAATCATTTACAATACCCACCCCTAATCTATGCCCTAGTCCTAGGCCGAATAGGGTTTTGATAATTGGGCTAGTTGATGGATTGAGTCCCATTTATGGATATGGCTTTAATGGGAATTTGACAACATTTGGACTAGTCATTTTTGACAGTTTAATGTTTGCCTCCTGGGAGCACATGAAAGAGGGCTCTCTTCTCCTGGCCCCTCCCTCTGATTGGAAGATACTAGTAGACTAACTACAAAATCCAGTTGAGCAGGGGCCTTTCAGAAAGAAAAAGGATAAAAGTCAAGAGGGGAGTCCGGGAGGCAAAATTAGAGGCTACCAAAGTGGCAGGGGGAGGGGGTGAGAAAAGAAAAATGAGCTTGCTCCCTTCTCAGGGGTAGCAGCAATACAGAGTCTGAGTTCCTTGGTTCCCATAGGTGCCAGCTTTTCATTTTGAGTACAGCAGGGATGGGAAAGGAAATAAATGGAGTAGTTTAAGGAGGGGCTCTGAGGAGTGGGGGATGTCATTTAAAGATCATGGCGTCTTGGGGCAGAAGCTCCCCCCCTGCCCCTGTAGGGCCCTAAGAGGTCTCCAGCTGGACTCAGAGCCTGATACAACCACAAAATGCCCTCACCTGGTCCCAGAGCCCATTGGGGACAAGAGAAGCTCCCAGCTCACTCCCAGAGCCCTCACTAGGCTTCAGAAGAACTCCTGGTCTAGTCCCAAAGCAGAACAGGGACAGAAATAGCCTCTAACTGGCCCCAGTTTCATCCCCACTGTCCAGATTCTGTGCCAGGTGCAGGGAGAAGCAAGGGCCCACGAGTTGGTGCATATGTTGCCTTCCTTACCACACCCACTTCTAGCCTCTCACACTATAATGCAGAGCCTGAAGACTTTTGTTCTTCACTCGGCCCGGCATTTCCGAGATCCCCAGTGAGATCAGGTGCTTTCATCTCTCAAACTCTTATTATATCTGAAATTAGGGTTCTTACAGGCCCTTGCATTTCAGAGCCTTTTGCTTGGGCATTGCCAGTTTTCTGGAAAGTTCCAATTCTCTCCCATTTGTATCTCTTTTGCACAAGTTTCAGGGTGAGAACAGCCTTACCATCGGCTAGTGTTGTCACTGGACAACTCCAACTGGAAATGCATCCAGATATCTGGTCCACCTACCAAATGGGCCTCAGGTTCCAGGCCACGCAGTTGAGCCTGGACCAATCCCTGTCTTCTGCAGGTACGGTGATGGGGTGAGCAAGAACCTGGTGGTGGGCACGCTGTCCTGGCCCTCCCCCTGGGTCATAGTGATCGGCTCCTTCTTCTCGACGTGTGGAGCCGGCTTACAGAGCCTCACTGGAGCTCCCCGGCTGCTGCAAGCCATTGCCAAGGACAACATTATCCCCTTCCTGCGGGTTTGTACTCCTTCACTAGTGCCACTGTGTTGGTTATTGCTCCCTTACTCCCTGCCCCCTGGCTCTACACTTGGCTGGAAGGGCCATGTGCACCAAAAAAGGGGGAGAAGAGACGTGGCTGGAACGGTGCAAAGCCAAGTCGGGCTGAAGCCTGGCTCAGTCATCCCCTCAGCTCTCCCTTTTACAGTCATTTCTGACTGCATAAGGGTAAAGAGAAACTGAGGATGAGGCAGCAAGGGTGCTACAATGCAAACGCAACTGTTCGCTCATACTCAGTCATTCTGGTGGACTCCTGGAGCTACATGTAAGCACCCCGTGGGAAGGGAAAGTGTTGCTTTGTTATTCTGTACTTCTCAAGTAGTTAGTTCGGTGCTCTGCATCAAGTGGCGGGCGCTCATGTGTGTGGCTCAGTGGAAAGAGCCCGGGCTTTGGAGTCAGGTCAGGGGTTCAAATCCCAGCTCTGCCAGTTTTCAGCTTTGTGACTTTGGGCAAGTCACTTCACTTCTCTGGGCCTCTGTTACCTCATCTGTAAAATGGGGATTAACACTGTGAGCCCTCCATGGGACAACCTGATTACCTTGTAACCTCCCCAGCGCTTAGAACAGTGCTTTGCACATAGTAAGCGCTTAATAAATGCCATTATTATTATTATTATTACTACCTCTATCACTACACATCCCTGCCATCCCTGGGAAACATCCGCACCAGGAAACATCGTGCATATATGGAAGTGAACCCTGGAGACCCTTCCATTTTGGCCCGGTACAGGCTGAAGCTCCCACTTGAGCAGGTCTGGCTGGGGCTGGGATCACGGTGAGCCAAGAGGAAAAAAAATGATATCCATATGGGACTTTAAGGAGAAGTCCTGATCTGCAGATGAGCACTAGGCCCACTGCTTTACGGTCACCTAAAACTGAGTGAGGTTGGAAAAAGTGTAGTGAGATGCAGTGGGACACAGGGATCTTGAGAACAGAAGGATGTCCTGGATCCAGCCAGGGATCGATGGATGTTATTAGCCTAGTCTGGTTAGTGAGGTTTAAATTTGATTTGGCGTTTTTTTCTCCTGCCTAGAGACCGAAAGAACCTAGCTCCCCCTACAGAAAATCCCCAGGTCCATGTGCACACAGACGTAGCAATGAAATTCCACATAAATGGCCCAGGCAACTGCTCACCTCCATTCGATGGTGTCAGCACAGCTCACCCCAGCAGGATTCTTGGGAGGAGATTGGGGCATAGTTGGTGACACTAAGTGGAAAAACCAAGCTGCCAAAGCTGACTGTGGGGCCTGTTAGCACAAATCTGTAAAGTACGAAGCTTTCCATTCATTTCAAGAAGAGAGTCCCCACATTCAACTGCCGAGCCCCCAAACAAATCAGCTTCCATTGTTACTGATTGACATTGTGCCTCGCATCCTGATTGTGTTTCCAACTCATCTAAACCGTCTCTCCGGATTCAGGTGTTTGGTCACGGGAAAACAAATGGCGAACCAACGTGGGCTCTTCTACTGACAGCCTTGATTGCGGAGCTCGGGATCCTCATCGCTTCCCTCGACATGGTGGCACCTATTCTGTCCATGTAAGCAGCAGGAATGGTTCGGGGGTGGGGGAGTGGGGACTCTGACATCCCCTTGCCTCAACCCATTCAGATGTGTGTCAGGAACCAGGCCGCTTGAAAGTTCCAACATGTTGAAAAAACCCACAGACTCGTAAGTGTGAAATTACGTTCCCCAAGTCTGTCAGCACTATTCTTTGGAATTACATTTCTTTGGCTAAATGAACTGTCTTTAGCTCAGACTGAACAGTCAGATACCAGAAATGATGTGCACTCTTACTGCATAGTAGTTTCCCCCCACCACACACACACTTATGCCTTTCAAACAGACAGCAGCCCAAGCTGAATTTAAAATGTGCAGTTAAAGTACAACCAAAACCTGACCAACTTCTTACTGCGACCGGTATCTTCTGCGGCCTGGGTGAAACCATTGTCATGTGCAATATTTGAGGCCAGAAGTTGGTGCTTTTCCGATTGCTGGAGGAGGGCTCATCTTCCACTTGGAACTAAGCTTCCTGACATTAGATGGCACTCAATGACAGTGATCGGAAAGGGGAATTTATTGATACTTTTGTGCCTGACACTTATCAATGAGAAATTCCCCTGCCCGTGGTGCCACTCTCCATCTTGCCTTATCGGCATGATACCATCTCTGGCGATGGAAGTCTCAAAAGAACCTGGTGGAGTTGAGCGGAGACTAAGATTGGTGTGGTGGCTGTGTGGGTGGTGGGTGTTCTGTGTGCTAAGCTCCATTCTGCTTTTTCAGGTTTTTCCTAATGTGTTATCTGTTTGTAAACCTGGCCTGTGCGGTACAGACGCTTCTGAGGACTCCCAACTGGCGCCCCCGGTTTAAGTACTATCACTGGTAAGAAAATGATGGGCTGCACAATCAATGGTATTCATTCATTCATTCATTCATTCAGTCGTATTTATTGAGCACTTACTGTGTGCAGGGCACTGTACTATGCGCTTGGGAAGTACAAGTCGGCAACATATAGAGACGGTCCCTACCCAACAGCGGGCTCACAGTCTAGAAGGGGGAGACAGACAACAAAACAAAACATATTAACAAAATAAAATAAATATAATAAATATGTACAAGTAAAATAAATAGAGTAATAAATATGTACAAACATATATACATGTATACAGGTAATGCCTCCCTCCTTCCCTGCTCCCTCTCAAAGCCCCAGAGAAGAGGAATTTTCCCCCAGCCTTCCCACCTTCCCCCTCCACCAGCGCAAACAGTCAGGCAACCACCTGGAGAAACGAGAGTTTATTACGGGGGATGGCGGGGTGGGAAGGCGGGACCGTGGCCCACGGTGACCTCAGGAGCTGGAGCAGGTGGGTCGGTGGCGGAGAGCCGTCGAAGGGGACTCGGCACTCCCCACCGTCTCGGGAGGCATCGGGGGCAGGTTGGCCTCCGTCAGCAGCGTGGCATCCTCCCAAGGCCCCAGACCATCGCTGAACAGTATGAAGAACGGTTGCTATCTCCAGCCTGCACAAGTTCTGGTGGCGGGGGGCTTACTTAGCTGGGAAGCAGCGTTTCCTATTTTGTTTTTTGAACCTTCCAACCTTCTAGCTTTATTGGGTGCTCCCTCGCCCTGCTGTGGTGGTGCTCGATGAACATTCGAGGTTCACCCTTTCCACATTCATCATGAGTTTGTAAACTTCAGTCATATCCCCTCTCGGGCGGTTTTTCCAGGTAGAAAAATCAAAGCGGAACCCCTTTGTCTGCAGATTACTGGGGCCAGCGGGCAGGAGGCTGGGCTCCTTGGGGTCCTCCGCTCATTTTGGAGGGCATTTAGGTACACATTCCATGGACCCCATTTCCTAAGGGCTAACTCCTGTAATAGAGAAGAGTGTGGCCTAGAGGCTATATAGAGCACAGGCCTGGGACTCAGAGGACATTGGTTCCGATCCCAGCTCCTCCACTTTTCTGCTGTGTGACTTTGGGCAAGTCACTTCACTTCTCTGGGCCTCAGTCACCTCATCTGTAAAATGGGGATTAAGACTGAGCCCCATGTGGGACAAGGGACTGTGTCCAATGTGATTGACTTGTGATTAATACAGTGCCTGGAGCATAGTAAGCGCTTAACAAATACCATTAAAAGGAAACCCCCCAAAACCAAATGCTTAAGGAGAAGCAGCATGGCCCGGGGCATAAAGTATGGGCCTGGAAGTCAGAAGGACCTGGGTTCTAATCCCACCTCTGCTACTTGTCTGTTGCGTGACCTTGGGCAAGTCATGAATCCCCCCCTCTTATCTCCTTCCCTTCCCCACAGCACCTGTATATATGTATATATGTTTGTACGTATTTATTACTCTATTTTATTTGTACATATTTATTCTATTTATTTTATTAATATGTTTTGTTTTGTTCTCTGTCTCCCCCTTCTAGACTGTGAGCCCACTGTTGGGTAGGGACCGTCTCTATATGTTGCCAACTTGTACTTCCCAAGCGCTTAGTACAGTGTTCTGCACACAGTAAGCGCTCAATAAATACGATTGAATGAATGAATGAATGAATTTCACTTCTCTGCCACAGTTACCTCATTTGTAAAATGGGCATTCATTCATTCATTCGTATTTATTGAGCACTTACTGTGTGCAGAGCACTGTACTAAGTGCTTGGAAAGTACAATTCAGCAACAGAGACATTCCCTGCCCACAGTGGGCTCATAGTCTAGAAGTGGGGAGACGGACAAGTAAACAAACAAGTAAACAGGCATCAATAGCATCAATATAAATATCAATATTAGATATATATATATATATATATATATACACATACACATCAGAACAAGTAAAACAGGTATTAATAGAAATAAATAGAATTATAGATATGCACATGTATACAAGTGCTGTGGGGTGAGGAGAGGGGGTAGAGCAAAGGGAGTGAGTCGAAGCAAGGAGGCGGGGAGCTGAGGGAAAGGGGGCTTAGTCTGGGAAGGCCTAGTTTGGGATTACGACTCTGAGCGCCATGTAGGACATGAACTGCGTCCAACCTGACTAGTTGTATCTACCTCAGTGCTTGGTGTGGTGTCTGGCACATAGTAAGCACTTAATACCATAAAAATATTATCATCGTTATTATTATTATTGGCAACCTCTTCCGTCTATCCTCAGAGCAAGCTTCTGCCTAGCGTATTCCGGCTGCCTGTTCTCAGCTCTCGCACCACTCACTCAGTTGATCTCAGTGAGCTTCTGCACACCTCCTTGCCCCTTCACTGAGCTCTGAGGTGGGACGATCATTGATGTGTAAAACAGTAGCAATGCCCTAGATTTATTAATATTCATTCATTCAATCGTATTTATTGAGCACTTACTATGTGCAGAGCACTGTACTAAGTGCTTGGGGAGTACAAGTTGGCAACATATAGAGACGGTTCCTACCCAACAGTGGGCTCACAGTCTAGAAGGGGGAGACAGAGAACAAAACAAACCATACTAACAAAATAAAATAAATAGAATAAATATATACAAATAAAATAGAGTAATAAATACATACAAACATATATACATATATACAGGTGCTGTGGGGAGGGGAAGGAGGTAAGGTGGGGGGATGGGGAGGGGGAGGAGGGGGAGAGGAAGGAGGGGGCTCAGTCTGGGAAGGCCTTCTGGAGGAGGTGAGCTCTCAGTAGGGCTTTGAAGGGAGGAAGAGAGCTAGGTTGGCGGATGTGCGGAGGGAGGGCATTCCAGGCCAGGGGGGTGACGTGTGCCGGGGGTTGACGGTGGGACAGGCGAGAACAAGGCACGGTGAGGAGATTAGCAGCAGAGGAGTGGAGGGTGTGGGCTGGACTGTAGAAGGAGAGAAGGGAGGTGAGGTAGGAGGGGGCGAGGTGATGGAGAGCCTTGAAGCCGAGGGTGAGGAGTTTCTGCCTGATGCATAGGTTGATTGGTAGCCACTGGAGATTTTTGAGGAGGGGAGTAGCATGCCCAGAGTGTTTCTGGACAAAGACAATCCGGGCAGTGGCGTGAAGTATGGATTGAAGTGGGGAGAGACAGGAGGATGGGAGATCGGAGAGGAGGCTGATACAGTAATCCAGACGGGATAGGATGAGAGCTTGAACGAGCAGGGTAGCGGTTATACTTATAATAATAAGTATAATAGTAACTAAGTATAATAAGTATAATAGTATAAGTATAATAAGTATAATATATATTACATTATTATATTATAGTATAGTATATTATTATACTAATAAGTATAATAGTAACTGGCATTTTTAATGTGCTTACTGTGCTTTGTAAGATCTCAAAATACTTTCATAGTTAGTATCTTGCTTATCCTCACAACATCCAGGTGGTGTACAGAGAGGGAGGTATTCAATAACTCATTTAATCCATGGTGGGGTTTTTATGGTATCCATTAAGCGCTTACTATGTATCAAGCACTGTTCTCAGTGCTGGGGTAGATACAATGTTAATCAGGCTAAATATAGTCTATGTCCCATATGGGGCTCTCAGTCTAAGGAGGAGCTGTTGAATCCCCATTTTGCAGTGGAGGAAACAGACACAGAGAAGTTAAGTGATTTTGCTCAAGGACACACAGCAGGCAAGTGGCAGAGCAGGGATTAGAACCCGGGACCTCTGGCTTCCAGACCCATGCTCTATCCACTAGGCCACGCGTGCTTACTGTGTGCAGAGCACTGTACCACTTAACCTCTCTGCAATAATAATAATAATTATGGTATTTAAGTGCTTACTATGTGCCAGGCATTGTACTAAGCTCTGGGGTAGATACAAGCAAATCAGGTTGGACACAGTCCCTGTCCCAAATGGGACTCACAGTCTCAATCCCCATTTTACAGATGAGATAACTGAGGCACAGAGAAGTGGTGACTTGCCCAAGGACACACAACAGACGAGTGACAGAACCGGGATTAAACCCATGATCTTCTGACTCTCAGGCCCGTGCTCTATCCACTACTCCATGCTGCTCCTATAGTAAAAGGCGAAAGATTTATTCGCTTTGAAGAGAAGCGAGAGATGTGAGAAATGTGAAATGTGAAAGAGAAGTGTACCTCATTTTCACCAGCACATCACTGGCAGCGCTCTGCCTGGACTGAAGTTGCTTTTCACTAGATCACTCTGCCACTAGAGATGAAATTCAGAGTGCAAAGTCCCTCCAAAATGACAATGACTATGTGAGGAGCCCTTGCAACCCTTTAAACCTTCTCCCGGGCGAGCTATTAACCACCCCATTTTCGTTTCTTTCATTCTTTTGTTCTAGGACCTTATCTTTCTTAGGGATGAGTATTTGTCTAGCCCTGATGTTTATCTCCTCCTGGTATTATGCTCTGGTGGCCATGGTTATTGCTGGCATGATCTACAAGTATATTGAATACCAAGGGTGAGTGTGGTTTGGGTGGAGGCGGTGTTGCGGGGGTGGATGTAACCTGGCCTTGGAGTTTGATTTCCAATGGACCAGAAAATGAGAAAGTCAGTCCATAGTAACCCATGCTAATGCGTAGATTCTCTTCCCTGTGAAAAGACTTGGGATACAGCCTGACCCCAAGGGAATATGGCCAGGCTTCCTAAGGGATGTGCTGCTTTCCTAACTACATTTCCAGTCTTAGCAAGCAGGCTGAAACTTGCTGCTCCCACTGGTGACCACATAAGAGTAGCTTCGTGCTCAGTGCCTTTTAAGCACACCTAGATCAAAGCTAGATATGTGTGCCCTCTCTGCACTGTGAGCATCCCCAGACTCAGAAGGTTGCCCAGGCCCTAGCAACTGCAGCACTTAGAATGGTGCTTGGCACATAGTAAGCACTTAACAAATATCATCATCATTATTAGTAGTAGTAGTAGTAACTGCAGGACCTCCTGGGGAGCCAGGAGACGCAAGGCTCAGATCCAGAGTAGTCAGCTGGGAGAATTCATCTGGATCTTTTAGGAGGAGAATCTTCTCCCCTTCTCATTCCTACCATCTTTCCACTTTATTCTCCTCCCCATTCAACCCCAAAGTCACCCAGAAGTCATTTTAGCCACAGAGAAGTAATTGGCCATAGAATCTAAGTCCTTATTGGCCAGTGTTAGCAAAGTGGCAACAGGAGGATTGCTGACCAATAGTCGCTTGGCCTCAGTAGTCTAACTAGAGAGGTATTGTGCTGAGATTTATGGGGTGACCTGGTACATGGACCTAGCCCACCACCCGGAACCCACAGCCCCCAAATCCTGTTTATGACTCTGAGACCCCGCTCATGGGACCCCAGAAAACTTGCTGCTGCCGACGTGCAAACCCCACTTTGGAAGGCAGTTCAGGGGATGGGCCCTACACGATCAGATCCAACTATCAGTGGCAGTTCCAGTTTCCCTGGCAGAAACCCGTGGATCGACTCTTCTGTCTCAGAAGTCAGTCCCACTCACTGAACTTGCCTATTCCTCAATGCAGGGCAGAGAAAGAATGGGGGGATGGCATCCGGGGCCTCTCCTTAAGTGCTGCCAGGTACGCATTGCTGAGACTGGAGGAGGGACCCCCGCACACTAAGAACTGGAGGTGAGTTCTCTGAAGAGGTACAGTGTGAGCCTTAGGGACTCTCTGGTCACTCTGACACCAAAAAAGTTGGCCAATAGAACCCAGAGTGACAAAAGAAACCAGTTTGTGTTGGCGAGGGGAATGAATGTGTTTCACAGATTTGTGATGGAGATTTTTGGAGGTCCTTTGTAACCTCTTATGGTCCCTTGATTCCCACATTCCCTATCAGGTCTCCCTGTCCCTTCTTTGGTTCTGGACACTCAGTGTGGTATGCACCTAAACATTTGGAGTGAGCCTGGGCAGTCGGCCCACCCAGGCTGATGCTAATGAATTGAGCCCTTTATGCTCAGGAAAACCTTCCGGTCACTGCTCAGCACTGGACAAAATGAATCCCAGGAGAAAGATTAAAAAGCTAATGTAACAAATGGCCCCCGCCCCCTTCCCATTGCTTGGGGAGGGGGAAAAGCATGCCTCTCCTGGGCTCTGAGCCACTTGAATGCCTCAAAACGGGCACCGTTTTGTTCCTTATAAAGAAGTAAGAACTCCATTTGCTAGCCTCTTCCCATCCTTCATTGCTCTTCTCTTTTCTTTTCTCCCTTTTCCTGCTCCCCCTAACTCCTTTTCTTCCTCTCCTCTCAATTTTTCTCACAGACCACAGCTGTTAGTGCTTCTGAAGCTGGATGAAGATTTGCATGTGAAGTACCCACGAATGCTCACCTTTGCTTCCCAGCTCAAGGCTGGCAAAGGTCTGACCATCATCGGTTCAGTGATACAAGGAAACTTCCTAGAGAGCTATGGGGAAGCTCAAGCAGCTGAGCAGGTGATTCTGTCCTTCTGTTGGTAGGGGCGGTGATGGTGTTGGCTACCGCTCCAGAGATATTGGGTGGTGGGAGGCCACAAGAATACCGTATCCATCCATTCTCAGTGCCAGCTGGCCTCACAGCATATAAGTTAGTTTCGAGAGAGAGATCTTTCTGCTGGTGGCTGGAGGCTTGGAACATCTCTATATGTTGCCAACTTGTACTTCCCAAGAGCTTAGTACAGTGCTCTGCACACAGTAAGAGCTCAATAAATACGATTGAATGAATATCATGAACTGCAATTCAAACAAAATGTTTCACCTGAAATTGACTGAATTCCCACTCTCCTTAGATACCGGCTGTTTGCCCACTCACTCACTTCATGTGGCAACTGAACGGCACTTACTTGGTCACAGCAACTTAGCCAATGATGCTGCCCATGGCTAACCCTGGTCCAGTGTGTGAAACTCCCTTCCCCTTGAAATCCCAGCTCTTTTCTCCCCAGTAGAGTTTGCCAGGGAAAGAAGGGGTTTATGAATGGCAAATGAATATGATTACCCAGAGGAGGACATGTTTTTTCCTCTCAAATTTAGTTAATGTTAGGGAAATGGACTGCATCTTTTCCAGTTGAGAAACAGCACTGATTTTTTTTATTTTGGAGAAAGTTTTCAGAATTAAGTGGTGATGTGGACCCCAACAAAACTCATTATTATTTATCATTATTATTATAGTTAAGTACTTGTTGTGTGCCAAGCACTGTTCTAAGTGCTGGAATAGATACCATAATCAGGTTGGATACAGTCCCTGTCCCACGTGGGGCTCACAGTTTTAATCCCCATTTTACAGATAAGGTAACTGAGACCCAGAGAAGTGAAGTGATTTGCCCAAGGTCACACAGCAGACATGTGGCAGAGCTGGGATTAGAACCCAGGTCCTTCTGACTCCTATGCCCATGCTCTATCCACTAAGCCACCCTGCTTCTCACTAGGCCAGCCCTCAGGGTCTTGTGTAGGAATATACTGACAATTCAGGTGCTGCAGGATAGAACAAGGAAAGGTCTCAGTTGGTTGTTCTTAAAGTCTTCCGTGAGGGACTCCCATTGGAGTGATTTTTCTAGGAAAAATCCAAAAGAGCTTTAGCAGAGAAGTCCTGGATGCTGTTCCAGGCCAGGAGCATTGTAGGAAAAGAAACAGGGATTGGACTGGCAGAAATGGCAACAAGGCAAGGGAGAGGTACTGGAAAGGAAGTCAGAGATGAAGAAGGAGGGAGTGAGCTCATTTGTTCATCAGAGGCTAAATGAACTATTTCTGAGTTGGTTTCCAAGCCTCTTGACTGGGTAAACTGAATGACTGAATAGAAGCTGGGCCTGGGAATCAGAAGGACCTCTAGTTGTCTGCTGGGTGGCCTTGGGCAAGTCATTTCACTTCTCTGTGCCTCAGTTACCTCCTCTGTAAAGTGGGGATTAAGACTGTGAGCGCTACAGGGACAGGGACTGTGTCCCACCCAATTTGCTTGTATCTACCCCAGCACTCAGAACAGGGCCTGGCAAATAGTAAGCACTTTACACATACCACAATTATTATTACTATTTTTCACCAACAAATTAAGAGAGAATAAATTTGTCTCTGCTCCTGACTAGCCCCAGGAAGAAATAAGTGGGCTCTTGAAAGAGCCACTAAACTCTTCGCCTTACTGAAGGGATGGCTGTGGTTTTCTGTTTTCTTCAGACTGAAAACTGCATCATGGCCGTTTCTGGAGTGTTGAAATAAATTGGGTTTTAGGTGGACTTTGTAGTAGGATACTTTAAATGGCTGGGATTGTGTGCTAGTGTCTTATAGCTTTAGACCAAGCCTCTGCTGATGTCTTCAACCCTGAATCCCGTTCATAGGGAATTCCTGGAATTGCACCTGCATGCTCACTGCTCACCCTTACAGAGAAGTCTTTGTCTGCTCTTGTTTTTCAGACGATTAAGAACATGATTGAAATCGAGAAGGTGAAGGGGTTTTGCCAAGTGGTAGTGGCCAGTAAAGTCCGGGAAGGCATCATCCACTTGATCCAGTCCTGTGGTCTGGGTGGCATGAAACACAACTCGGTGGTCCTAGGCTGGCCATATGGGTGGAGGCAAAGTGAAGATCCCCGGGCTTGGAAGACCTTCATTGGTGCGTTTTCCAGAGCTCGGTTGCATTGTTCATATGAGCCACAGGGTGGTGGGGAATTCTGCAAGTGTCATGCCACCTTCGTGGGCACTGCTACAGCAGGGGTTTGGGTCTTCACAGGAGCAGTCTACTGGACTGACTTGCTGGCCTGATGGATTGCTGAGACAGGCCAGGGAAAATCGGAATGGCCTCAGGATTCACGTGCCAGATAGCAAGGTCTTTTTTTGGTTAACTGACTCAAAGATACCACCACCACCTAGACTTCTTCTGATTAACGTTATCAGTATTATTATTAGTAGGGATATCTGTTTAGCGCCTACTACATGCCAAGCCCTGAAGTAAGCACTGGAGTGGATACAAAATCATCAGGTCAGACAGTCCCCGTCCCACGTGGGCTTCAGTCTAGTAGGAGGGGGAAGAGATATTGAAACCCTATCTTACAGATGAGGAAACAAGCACAGGGAAGTTAACGCAACTAAGCTGAGGTCATACAGCAGGCAAGTGGTGGTGCCGGAATTAGAACCCAGGTCCCCTGGCTCCTAGACAGGTAGTCTTTCCATAGGCCATGCTGCTTCCCTCCCAGAGGAGGAGAGCTCAGGGCTGAATTTTAGCTGTTCATTCTGGAGCATGTTCTAACTGCCCAGATGGGTTCAGTCATTGGAATTGGTTCTCCTCACTGCATTCCTGTTTTTCTGATGGGGAACAAGAGAGTGACCCAGTGCCAGAGCCAAGATGATCACGCCGCCCAGAGGATGACAGGACTCTTTCCAGTGGCCAGAGCCCAGCTCTCCTCCTGCCAGTAGCCACATTTGCTTTAATCATCTCTGAGTGGGCTGGCCGGAGGGGGTCAAACGGAGCTTTTTGCCTTGCAGACACCGTGCGTTGTTCAACAGCTGCCCACCTGGCATTACTGGTGCCCAAGAATGTCTCATTCTACCCTAGCAACCATGAGCGCTACAATGAGGGCAACATTGATGTGTGGTGGATTGTGCATGATGGAGGCATGCTGATGTTGCTCCCTTTCCTTCTGAAACAGCACAAGGTACATATGTCCCTGGAAGCCACGAGGCCACACCAAGCTTGATCCTTCAAAGCTTAAGTTTCTTTCTCTTCCCCCATGCCTCCCTCCCTTCACCCTTTCTCTCTCCCAGGTTTGGAGAAAGTGCCGGCTGCGGATTTTCACTGTAGCCCAGATGGATGACAACAGCATCCAAATGAAGAAAGACCTGGCCACATTCTTGTATCACCTGAGGATCGAGGCTGAGGTCGAAGTTGTGGAGATGGTAAGAGGCTAATTCCGTCTCTTGTTAGCCCTGAAGCCGGATCCTGGCTCGTGGGTGCTTATGGACGGACTGTTTCCCCTTCTTCACAGCACAACAGTGACATCTCAGCATACACTTACGAGCGGACGTTGATGATGGAGCAGAGGTCTCAGATGCTGAGACAGATGAGATTGACCAAAACAGAGAGGGAAAGAGAGGTGAGTCAGTATTCTCAAGTCCTTCCAGCATCCTGTGGAACTCAGGACAGACAGAGCTGGGCTGGTGTTTCTCCAGTACCAGGTGCAGCAGTTCTCAGGCCCCTAAGTGGCAGCCCCCCTCAGTGCCAGGGTAGGAGAGCAGGGTGGGGAAGGAATAGGAGAAGAGAGAGAGAATCTCTTCCTCCTTATCTACCCAGCTGCCCTGGACCCAAGGCCTACAAACGCTAGGAGGATCTGCTTGACAAGAGGTCAAAGAAAGAATGCAGAGAATTAGCTCTTCCCCCTGAACAACCTGCCGCCGTGGCATAGCTGGAGTTCTGGAGGCAGGGAGCTCCCCAGCTTGGGGCTATCACTCCAGCTGTGAGCAGAGTATAAGTTTGAAGTCCACAGACTTTGTGGATTGTGGTTTGGTCATGAGCAGTCCAGCCAGGAGTCCATGCTTTAAAGATCCAGGCCCAGACTGTGACATAAGGGTTGGAGCCTTTAGCAGATTTGTGTTTGAGCTGGCGCTTCCTTCTGCAGGAGCCTGCCAGTAAGAGTGGTGTCATCTTCTGGGTTTCTCTCCATCCCAAAGAAAGAGGCACTTGGCTACTACATCACCAAGGGGGACTTCTGAAGTTGTTCCCGCTTCTGAGAATCCCACAGGAGGCCCGGCCCAACGGCTTTGGACCATCCCCAACCCTTCCCAAATATACACACACGCACCCCTTCCCTTTTTTTCAGGCCCGTGGGTCTGTGCTGCTAAGAATGACCTTCCACTGACTCTCCCCAGGCCCAGCTAATAAAGGACAGGCACTCGATAATCCGGCTGGAAAGCCTGTACTCGGATGAAGAGGAAGAGATAGATCCAGGGCTAGAGAATATCCATATGACCTGGACCAGGGATAAATATGATGATGAAAAGCTGAACCGCGGCAATACTATGGAGACCTTCCGTGAACTGATCAGCATCAAACCGTGAGTGTGGGCACCTCGCCTTGTTTCTTCTCTGACCTCAGGATCTCCAGTGGGGTTGCTTTCTGGCCAGTCTGTTCCTCCAGCACACTGAGAACACAGGCACTTGGGTTCCCAGTGGGGGAGAGGAGCAGGCACCTCCTGAAAAGCACTCAAGAAACACTAATGATCGACTGATTGACTGACTGACTGTGCACAGCCCCCTACCATCCTCTTGCCATCTTGGATTTGCACCTCCATGTACAAAAAAGACTAGAAATGGCCACTGATCTCTGCAGTGGCACAGCAGTCGGAGCACTCTCCAGCTCAGGCAGCAAACCTGTAGCTCAAGGGTCAGCAGCTGAGTGCAATCTGAGGGCCACTGGTAAGCTAAAGAATAAGGAAGGGGAAGAAGGAAATAAAAGGGCAAAAAGGAGTGGAAAAAGAGAAGAGGAGCATGTCCCTGTAATGACACTATTCTCTCCTGGCCTCTTTGCCTCTTGGGTCCCTGGGGGAGAGGCCAGGGATGCACCACCTGCTAGCTCAGAATGAAGGATGGAGGATCCAGAACTGAGGCTCCAGCTCTGAGGGAACTCATCAATCAATCAGTGGTATTGATTGAGAGCTTACTGTGTGCAGAGCACTGTACTAAGCGCTTAGGAGAGTACACGACAACAGGATTGGTAGATATGTTTGTGCCCATAAGGAGCATGAGACAGGGGCCTATCCAGGACCCCCATCACCCTCTCCCTCCTGCTGCTCAGCACCTCACTCTGAAAATGGACATCCCCCTCCTATTGAGCTTCTTCTGCCTGTGAATCTTGCAAAGTGACAAATGAAATTTTGATCTACCTCCTGAGGGCTCACCACAGCAACCCCCCAGCAGCTGCAGGAGGGAACAAAGGAACTACACAGCCAAGGCTGTCCCTAATAATATTAATAAGGTATTTATTAAGCATTTACTATGTGCCAAGCATTGTACTGAGCACTGAGGGAGATACAAGATCATCAGATCCCTGGGATCAAAGCCTTGCCTGGCTCACATGGATAAGAGCTGGCTCTCTGGCTTTTGCTGTCAAGGGTAACATCTTACATTGAATTTCCAAGGTCACCTCCAGTGGGAAAGTTCTGAGCCTACTCTACACAAACCCAACAAGTTCAGTGATCTGGATTGCAGACTAGGCCATGGGAATTTGGGCCAGACTTGGGTGAGATGGCCCACATCCTCATTCTCCCCATCCCTGTCGTGGACCTTCAGACCAAGGGCGGGGAGATCATTGCCCCCAGCAAGCATGGGCCTGGTGGGCCTCACCCTCGGTGCCTCACTGAAAAATGCCCCCCACCCTCCACCACCAGAAGTCATATTGGGCCCTGCTGGGTGTCGGGCAGAGCTCCAGCTCAGGCTCATCCCCAGTGGAAGGCCCTACCAGAATGGATTCTGCCTTTTGTTATTCACCAGGCAGGACAGCAGAAACCATAAGCAGGAGGTGTCAGACCTGAGAGGAAACAATAAGCAGTGGTATATCCCAGGGCTGCGGTGCCTGGAACAGGGAGTTAGGAAGGAAGCACTGGCAGGAGAGGACTGCAAAGAGGAGAAAGTTTAGGTTGGCCAGCCCTAACTTGGGAAAAAGATGAATCCATACCAGTTTACAAGGTTTCTGATCCACAAGAGAGATCCCTGCCTAGGTCTGAACCCAGGCCTTCAGCCTGGCCCACAGAAAAATATAGGTTGAACTCATGATGGGGTGAGTTGACCCAAGTCCCCACGCTCCCACTCTTCCCCAACATTATTTAACATATAATAATTAACATAAGGAATGCAGAACATGGTCCATCCAATAAAGGATGCTTGGAGGAGTGTGTTCTTGCCCTCCCTGACATTCTTCCTCAGGATTTTGGATGTGCCATCTATGTCACTAATATTTCCCACTTTTGGTGGACCTGTTGTCTATGACTCTATCAAAACCCCTTGTGAACTTTCTAACCTCCCTAACTCTTCCTTCGAACAACCCATCACGGACCCATAATCCATGAACTCATGTAATCCATCAAGCTCTAAAAGCAGACCCATTTGTCTTACTAAATCTGGGCAGAGAAGCGGAGCATTCTCATCTGGAGCAATTCCTGCCCACTGTATGGCTTATGGGTGTGTGCAGGGAGGTGGGTTGAGAAAGCCAGTGGTCTTGTCACTCGTGACTCTCAGTCCACACAGGCCTGAGAACCCCGGGGGCAGAGCACCGTGGTCCAGCCTGGGCCTCTGAATAACCAAGCCTGTTGCGCTGACTCTTTGGCAGGAACCAGTCAAACGTTCGGAGAATGCACACTGCCGTGAAGCTGAATGAAGTCATCGTCAATCGCTCCCATGATGCCCGGCTGGTCCTTCTGAATATGCCTGGCCCTCCCAAGAACACAAATGGAGATGAGAACTGTATCCTTTCTTAGAAGCTTAGAGGCCATAGGACGCAGGGGGAGCGCATGAACTGGGCTCGGAGTAGGCCACCCAACAGGCCCAGGGATGTAACGATGGGTAGTTCCACCTTTCTGTTTGCAGTGAGGCCTCGCTGTGATCCAGACTCCAGCCTGAGTTGAGTTTCTCACTGGTGAGGACCTGAGGACCTCTGACAGAATGGTCAGGGCCCCTTGCTCTGTCCCCACATGCCTGGCCAATTAGGACTGGGAATTAGCAGGGTAGCCATCTGCTGGTCGACACTAATAGGCATGTCCCCTCTTGTCCCCAGCTGCTTCTCTGTACCCCTCAGGGGCTTTCATTCATTCATTCAATCGTATGCCCCACAATGGGCCACAGTCTAGAAGGGGGGAGACAGACATCAAAACAAGTAAACAGGCATCAGTAGCATCATTATAAGTAAATAGAAGTATAGATATATACACATTCCCTGCCCAGCTCATTTTTCATTATCCTGTCCACTCTAGTCCCACAGGGTTGAGCTCAGCGGCTCTGGCTATAACTGGAGTAGAATTCTTTCCTAGGACAGGCCTGCTGTAACATTGGCTTGATAATTCTGACATATCGTGCCCTCCCAAGCACTTAGTACAGTGTTCTGCACAGAGTAAGTGCTCAATAAATGCGATTGATTGACTGATCAGCCAGAGAAAGGACACCCACCAGCTAACCCACTGCAGCCCTTGTTTCTCAATTTGTTCTTGCTTTGCCCTGCAGTTGAGTACTCGGTATCAATGCTCCTAAGGAGTCCAGTCCACGGGGGCACTCCAAGCACCTCTCCACCCAAAGAAGGGCTAAGGGCTCAAGCTCAGTGCAGTCCACAGGCAGGCAGTCAAGCTAAGCCTTTTGCATCTGAGGTCATTCAGCACTGCAGGGTCTAGGCTGAGGCTGGCCTGCTGGTGAATGTGGGATGGCCCCGGGCTGAGGGGGATCACTCTTAGGTAATCGTCCCCCGGCCAGCAGACTTCAGACAATAAGCAAGCGAAGCAGCCACCTCAGGACGCACTGTCAGAGGGGTCAGCCTTGAGGTGGCCACAGCTGAAAATTTGAATTGGCCCAGCCTCCCCCTGCCTGAGTCAGAAGCAAATGACTAAGGGGACAGGGACCTGGGCAAGAAACACAGTGGCTCTAGAGCGAGGGGTGGGTGGGTGGCGTCAGCAATTCCTTTAGAGAAATGCTCATAAGTTTGGGGGTGCAGGGCACTCAGGCAGACTTCCGTATGGAGTCATTGTGATTCGTTGGGTGCCCGGGGTAGCATGCGTAGTGACATGCGTATTGGGGCAGCACTTTTCCCCTCAGGGTGGCCAAACGTCCGAAGCCAGCCCTGCCAACCAGGGCACTGATGAGTAAGGTGGGACTGGTCTCTGGGATTTTGCAGCTGAGCAGTAGTGGACGGCCAAAGCAGTCGATCAGCTATTGGACTGAAAAAGGGCCAGAGCCGAATTGTCTTCCTAGCAGAGGCTGCAGAAGAAGATGGCTTGGCCGTTTGGCTCCTGGGCTCTCGGCTTAGAGAGCTCAGCCCTTGCGGATGCATTCCTGAGGCTTCTGTTTTGTGGGACTGCGTGGGTGTGTTTTCTTTGAGGCGCCGGGGACTGGGCTCTGGGGCCGAAGGTGGGCAGGCCCCGGGATCGTGGCCTATAAGAGAACCAAATCGCCCGGGCACGTCTCTCCTCCTTGACTCCCACCTCAGATATGGAGTTCCTGGAAGTGCTGACTGAGGGGTTGGAGCGGGTGCTGCTGGTGCGGGGTGGGGGCCGCGAAGTCATCACCATCTACTCCTGAGCAGGAGGGTCGGGGGTACGAGGGGAGGGTCTTTGCCCCCCTCACAAGCCTTTGGTTAGGAAGATAACTGACATTCCAGTTTGAAATAGATAAGAAACAGCTTCTGCCTTCCTTCCCTCCTGGCCACCTCCATCCCCGCCCCCCCACCCCACAGGGACCCAGAACATACTCCTCGCCTTTGACCCAGCGGATTTCTGTCAAGCGGCACGCCCACCTCTGCGGCCGTCTCCAGGATTTGTCGGGCTGATGGACCACAGCATTGGCCTCACCGAACCATCACAGCACCTCCTGGGCTGCTCAGCTTCTGCTTCGCGGCTACACCAGCAGGGCATTTAGTATTAACACTAAACTTATAGCCAAGGTCGCTACAGTGCAGTATTGTTAGTAAAATTAGAATTGGGAGGTCAGTTACTGGGAAAAGACTCTCAAGCTTTTTTGCATTAATTTGGGAGCTGGGACTGGTTTGGTACAGCAGTGAATCCAAAAACACTGGTGGGGGAGGCTGAGAGGGGTTTGGGGGGGGGGGTAGATTTTGGTGGTCTTTGGGGTTTTTTTTGTGGGGTGTTTTGGGGTTTTTTTATTTAATTTTTGTTTGTTTTTTTAAAAAAACAACAAAATACTAAATGGTGAGAGTGACCAAAGCCATTCTCCGGGCCACCACTTCCAGAACTGGAGTTTTAGCATTGGGCGTGACTGATTACTTGCAGTGCACTGGAAACAGACACTGCAACCAATGATGTTGAGATGGTTGAGGATTCTTCACGTTTGCTGCCACGCCAGTTCTGTACTGGGTGACAAAGCCCTATTTATTTTTTATATTTATTTGTTAGGAATTTTGCAGACTAACAGAGAGAGCAAGAGCCAGGGCAGCCACTGCTTAGAGAAATTTCTGAAACATATTCCACCCTTACTCCTTCATTCATTCAGTCAGTCATTCATTCAGTCATTTTTATTAAGCGCTTACTGTTAGTCCTGGGGCCGAGGCCAAGCCCCACCTGCTGGGCAACCCCCCACTGCCTCTTGTCCTTCCTGTTCAACTACTGTCCCCTGGGCTCTGCAGCGTGGGCCTCTCGATGATTCAGCCAGGAAATACGAGCAGAGTCAGCCCAGGAACCTCTCTCTCTCAAACCCCTCGACCTTTTGTCACCGATACATTTCTGGAATTCCACGTCCCTTCATTAAACTGAACTGACCGGAAAACACCCCCAGTTTTTTTGGTAAAATATTGCAGGCTGTGTTTTGTGTGTGCGACTGCCCCCTCCACAGCAATACTATGCAAGGCAGAGAACCAGCACCCAGTTCCTTTCAGCTGGAGAAAATAAATGTGGCTAGGCCCTGATCTGGTGATGGAGCCGGCATGAGTGGTAAGGCTTTTCTGACTCTCAGCATGCTGACTCTTCTCTCCCATAGGGAAATCCTAAAGGAGAAATCCAATGAAACCTCATGTTACTAATAATAATCGTAACTGGGGTATTAAATGCTTTATCATGCGCTAAACACAGGGATAGATGCAGACTCATCAGATCGGACACAGCCCCTGTTCCACATGAGGTTAAGGGGAGGAAACCTGTTTTTTATTCAGCTGTGCACTGTACAGGAGTGGGCAGACTCCCTCTCAAATCCCCCTCCCCGTCCAAGTTCACTGTCGTTCCCCTAAGAAGCAATCTCAATAAGTCACAGTGTGTCGGCATCTGACCCTATGCAATCTGGGTAGCTGCCTCCGGTCACATGAGTAGGCGTTGGACTTGGCCAAATGTTCTTTCTGTTCTGGGAACTTTTCCCAGCGAAAAGGAGGGGAAGAGAGGGAGAAGGAAAAGAAGCCATTCTCACTGATCTCAGATTTGTCCCAGGGATCAACCTGGGGTGGGGGATGCCTACGTCTCAGTAATTCAGGTTCTGACCGCCACACGGGCAGGGAGTTGGCACCTGACTGCTGGGTTGGGTTTTCAAGGCTGCCAGCCACTTGTGGCTTTGAATGAAAGGGAATCCTTCCCCACCCACCCCCAGCCCACCCTGAACCTGCCTTCCCCATCCTCCTGCCATTTCACCTCTGGAAGCTTCAGTCAACTGGGAGCGACAAGCTACAATCGACTCAGGGGTGATGATACTCTCAGGGGAAGATCAAGAACAACAAAGTGAATTCCCTCTATCCTGCCCTTCTGCCTTCCCTTGAACTTTCCGGCACCGGATTTACCATGCGCCTGCAACCAGCCAATCCTTTCTTCCGACCCCTCCACTCAGCCCCCTGGGCCCAGTCTCCCCATAACCAGTGGATTCCCTCTTTCCCTTCTCGAGGGCACGGCGAAGTTGGGGTGGAGGGTATTGGGCATTTCCAGTGATTGAGAGGGAAGGTGCAGGGTTTGGAATTCTCGGGGTCTGCTGCACCGCCACCCAGGCACACCACCTCTGGTTTCCTCAATACCTCCTCCCTGTTAAACGCCCCCAGACATTGTGAGGAGCAATTGTTCTGGATGGATTCCTCCTCCAGTTACCTCAGGCAGAAGCCTCACCCTGGCAGATTTGCGATGCTGCCTCGTGGCCTCAGTCCCCATAGCCAATAGCCCTTCTAGTTCTCACGTGAGCTGCGCACAGATCCGTAAATGGAAACCGGTGTCTATGCATGTTCACCCTGACCTGTATGTGCACCAACACACAAACACATCAAGGGACCGGGCATTGAGATTGCAGAGCTAGCACCGAGGCATTCTGACTCCCAGGAAACTCTGCCAGCCCTTGCTGCTCTCATCCTTTCTTTCATCCCCTGGCCCTGGAGGAGGCTCTGGAATCTTAAGGAGGAGCTGTTCCCAAGCCTCTGGCCCAGTGACTTCTGGTCCCCAGCCCCCTTTGCGGGTCCCCACCCCTTGCCCCCCTGCTCGTTGCTGTCCCCTCCCACTGCCTCCCCCTGCTCCCTCTTCCTGCTCTGATAAGAGCTTGTTTGCTCTGGCCAGCCTGGAAGCATCTGACAGGCAGCAATGAGGACGACCAGCCTGGCTCTGCGCTGCTCTCTCCTCAGCTTTCTGCTCCTGTTCCCGCCGGCTGCATCCTTCTGGCTCCTCAATGTGCTCTTCCCCCCCAGCACCACCCCTAAAGCTGCCCTCAAAAACCACACCCGGCCCATCATACTTGGTAAGCCCACACCCGCCCCACAGCCCAGCCCCCTGGTCCGGGTCCAAGACCCCGGCCAGCCCTCTACCCCTGGACATCCATCTCCAGGGAGTACCTGCCACTCTCGGCCCTAGGCTTGGGCTTCCAGTGACAGCCCCAGGCAGCCAGTGCACCAGTGACAGTCCCGTGTCCCAAGGACTTGTACTGATATCTGTCTCCCTCCATCTAGACTGTGAGCCTGTTGTGGGCAGGGATTGTCTCTATTGCTGTATTGTACTTTCCAAGTGCTTAGTACAGTGCTCTGTACACAGTAAGCGCTCAATAAATACGATTGAATGAACCGGAGCCTTCAGCTACCCTGAGGAGTGTCCAGCAGCAAAGGAAAAGCTTAGCCCTGGGAAGCAAGCCCCGTGCTGACTCCAGGAATGTCCCGTTTAATCCTTCAAGCCCTAGGGAAGGAGTCTGGGTTGGGAGGAGAGAGGAGGGGTTGAAACTAAAGGCTACCCTGCCCACCGTGTCCTGGTCCAATCCTCCCCCTGCAAGGTTCCCCTCTTGTCCTGCCTGTCCCAGCCCAATGTTTGTATATGAACCAAGTTCGGGGCCAAAGGGCCTGTGTGGTTAATCAGTGCCCAAATGTCCACAGGGACCCTCAACGCACCAGCAGCCTCAGACTTAGGGCTGGGCCGTGGAGGAGCCATCTATTCTAGATTTCCCCCATGGACCAGGAGAGGCTTGGGCGGACCTGGAGCTGAGGCAATCTGAGAAAGGCATCAGAGCCGTACAGGGCCTCTAGGAACCCCAGCCGCCCTGGACCCCTCAGCGAAGCACCTCTCCTTCCCAATCATCGTGGTGTCTCGCCTGGGGCCTTGGAGCTGGACCCGGCAGCTGCCCCTGTCCCCAGCACCAGCTAGGCTATTTGCTCTCAGCCTGGACTTTGGTCCCAGCCATGGGAGAGGGGCTACACCCCCGGCTCCGACCCCGGGGTCAGAGTAGCACAGTACCCAGCCAGAAGGTTGGAGTACTGGAGCAGAGGAGCCAGGTGGGGAGTGGGAGGCAGAGACTACACGTTGTCCATCAGGGCCTACTGCAGGCTGGGTCAAACCCTGTTCTGGGGCTGCCTGAGAGCTGGCACCTTAGCTCCTTTGGCTGATGCGCTTTGAACTGGGTCCCCACCCCGTAAGGCAGGTGTGGTATTGAGCGGCCTTCCTCATGCCCTCAGTACCTGGCTGTCTGGGGAACCAGCTAGAGGCCAAACTGGACAAGCCAGATGTGGTGAACTGGATGTGCTATCGCAAGACTGAAGACTTCTTCACCATTTGGCTCAATCTCAACATGTTCCTGCCACTTGGGGTCGACTGCTGGATTGACAACACCAGGTGTCCCGGGCCCCTCGACCCCCCCCTCACTTCTGAAGGCCCCAGCCTCCCCTTAGACAGACACCTTAACAGACTCCTCTGCCCCGTCCCCCACCAATCCTCTTCCCCGGTCCCCTCCTTGCATTCCCTGTCCTGATCCTCCCCACATCCCCTTAACCCCTTCTTTCACATCCCCTTGCCCAGAACCCCTCATGGCCCCTTCTCACACACCCCCCACCCTGGGTCCCACAGCCCCAACTGCATCATCCCTGGCCCAGCCAGTCTCCCACCCCAGCCTAGTCATGCCTGACCCAACATGATCCCTGCAGGGTGGTCTACAACCGGACCACAGGGCTCATGTCCAATGCCCCCGGAGTGCAGATCCGTGTGCCTGGATTTGGCAAGACCTACTCTGTGGAGTACCTGGACACCAGCAAGCTGGCAGGTGGGATCCCAACAACTCAGCACTGAGTAGGGGTGTGGGGGAGGGGGAAGGCGTGCCAGGATGCCAGTGGGAGCTGACTCTTGTGGTGGTGCCAGGCCTAGGACTGGGCTGGCTCTCTGTCCTCCCAGGTGGGACAATCTGGGGAAAGCTTCGGGGATGGTGGTAGGAAGGAGATGGGAGGTTCAGAGCAGTCCCAGGCCCTGGTCCTAGAGTGAGGGAGGCACTCAGTCCCCTGTGCTTCCTGTGGCTCCACGCAGGCTACATGCACACCCTGGTGCAGAACCTGGTGAACAATGGGTATGTGCGGGATGAAACTGTACGGGCTGCTCCCTACGACTGGAGAACTGAGCCAAGTAAGTGCAAGGAGGGAGACACTGGGGGAAAAGGAGGTCTCGGG
Organism: Tachyglossus aculeatus; assembly: GCF_015852505.1. Taxonomy (NCBI): domain Eukaryota; kingdom Metazoa; phylum Chordata; class Mammalia; order Monotremata; family Tachyglossidae; genus Tachyglossus; species Tachyglossus aculeatus. The sequence continues at coordinate 85,739,780 of NC_052101.1, read as the reverse complement.
CAGATCTCTGTGTGAGAATGAATGGGGGCCAGGGCCCTGGGGGGTTGGGGGGTGAGGAGGAGGAGGATGACGGGCTGGGAGAACCAGTGGCCTGGGGACTTTGTAGCAGGGGTCTCTAACTCTGACCTTCTAGCTAGGCTGGGGATTCTGTTCTTCCCCTGCCAGGGGCCAGGGGTGGCATGCCTCCAGGAGACAGGCTCTCCCCGCTGTGCCCCCAGCCCAGCAGCAGGAGTACTTTGAGAAACTGGCCGCCCTGGTGGAGGAGATGCATGCTGCCTATGGGAAGCCCATCTTTCTCATCGGCCACAGCCTGGGCAACCTGCACCTGCTTTACTTCCTGCTGAAGCAGCCCCAGGCCTGGAAGGATCGCTTCATCGATGGCTTCATCTCTCTGGGTGCACCTTGGGGGGGCTCTGTCAAACCCATGAGAGTCCTGGCCTCTGGTGAGACCCTCGCCCCCACACAATGCTTCCTTCCATTTGGACCCATGGTTGTCCAGTGAGCCCTGCTTTCCTCAGCACCACTCATGCCCCTCTCTCCTTGGGCCCTCTCCACCGGGACCTTCTTTCTCCTCCCCTCAGCCCCTTCCCTCTGTGCTGCCAAGTGCCTCTTCCCTCCCCAGCCCGGCCAGCCATCCACGTAGGCCCCAGGGACGAGAGGGAAGGGGAGGGGAGGGGAGGGACTGCAGGACTGAGCTGTGGGTCTCCACCCAGGCGACAACCAGGGGATCCCCATCATGTCTAACATCAAGCTGCGAGAGGATCAGCGCATGACGACCACCAGCCCCTGGATGTTCCCGTCGCCCCTAGCCTGGCCCGAGAACCACGTGTTCATCTCCACCCCCGACTTCAACTATACCTATCGGGATTACCACCGCTTCTTCACTGATGTGCGCTTCGAGGATGGCTGGTTCATGTGGAACAACTCCCGGGACCTGCTGGCTGGGCTGCCTCCGCCTGGGGTAGAGGTGTACTGCCTGTATGGGGTGGGGCTGCCAACTCCCCACACTTATATCTACGACCACGGATTCCCTTACGAGGATCCGGTGGAGGTGCTGTATGAGGATGGCGATGACACGGTGAGCACCCGCAGCATGAATCTGTGCAAAGGCTGGGCCAACCGCCAACGCCACCCTGTGCATGTGTTTGAGCTACCCGGCATTCAGCACCTCAACATGGTCTTCAGCAATGAGACCCTTGAACATATCAATGCCATCCTAATGGGCACTTATCGTGGTGCCAATGCTACCACCCCTTAAGGCCTGTCCCTTCTCCCTTCCCCCCCCCAAACACACATACACACACACACACACGGCCCCACCTGGGACTGCCGGGGGTCTGGCCTCACACCAGACCCCCGGGATCCAAGAGGCGAGTCAGGAGGACCCTCTGTCAAGGGCCATAGGAGGTGGGTGGGGGGGAATGGGAGCCAGGAGTCAGCTCTGGCTCCCGGGAAAGGAGAAGGAGAAGGGAGGGAGAGCTTCAAGAATGGGATCAAGTGTCTTCAAGTGTCCAGGACGATCCCCTGTGATGTTATGGGCCTAGGGAGGTTGGAGTAGGAGGCCAGAGCAGTGGTGAGGGACCCAGGTCTCAGAGACTGTGCTCCTGTGATGTCCTCTACTCGGTGCCCTCCACCACATGGGGTCCCCTGGGGCAGGGCTTGGTGTGGACTCTTAAATGTTGGGGCATTTTGGCTGAATAAAAATCTTAAACCTTCCTCTCTGTGGCCTGGGTTTTCTGGAGACTGTGAAACCCAGGGTAGTGGGGCAGCAACTTGCAGGGTTGAAGGGAGCAGAGGAGGGTGGTTGAGGATATAGCCAATGCTGGGCCTAGGGGTCACTGTCCATAGGCCGGGCTGAGGGCATGAAGTAGGGGAGGAAGAATGGGTTTGGGGTGGGGGAGAGGCCCAAGGGAATTAAGGGAGTGTGCATGTGACCTCAAATCTGCTGGATCTCTCATACCCAATTTCTTGCTCTGGAGACAAGTCCCCTTGGTAGGTTGACCAGCCGTCCGGTTTCATACCGGAGAGTCTGGTTTGCAGTCTGGTTTGTCTCTTTCCAGTGGAGATACGGCACCAGATGGCTGTGCTTACGATATTTTCATTTTCTAAGTTCTGCAGCTCAGAAGCAGCATCCATGTGGAGAGGGACCCGGGAGGAGAATGAAAACTCTCTGGAGCAAGCGGAGGGGTCAGGGGTCCCTGGGGAAATGCTCTGAGTTCGGGTGGTCTTGGACATATTCCCACAAAATGACATTTATAACATCCTCACGTTACGCTGCCGTACCCAGCATAACACATCTGATGTCACATCTGTGTCCTGGTTCTGGATTCCTAAGTCATGAGTGACCACCCTACCTGAGATGTCAGTGGGTGCTAATAGCATCAGAGAGTCATGGATTCCTAAGCTATTGGGATTTCAGCAGAAAGTGACTCCCCCTTGGCCACTGGGTGTGAAAAGGTTCCAGGGGGCAGGATCTGTTGTGTTTAATGTTTCATCACTCTTGATGTGTCTGTCTCCAGTTCCCTCTCCCCACTTAAAATCTTAGATTGTGAGTCTCCTAAGGGACAGGGACCACGTCTCATTCCCACCTGTGTATTCTCTCCCAGCACTTAGTGCAGAGTGCAGTGCTCTGCACCCAGTTAGGGCTCAATGAATTTGATTATTACTATTACATCTATTACTAATGCTGCTGCTGCGTTCACCGCTGCTACCACCCAGAGCAGATTGGAGAGTCACTTTCTGCAGCCAGGGGCCTGGAGCTGGATCTCACCAAGAATCACTGTTTTGGATCCTGGCCTCCCCTGTTTGCCAACAGTGTGCTGGTTCTGTCTCAGCAGTTCCTGTCCTCCTGATCCCTCCCCTTCCTCCCACTACCACTCCCCATATGACCCAAGGTGAAAGTGAAAGCTGAGCACAAGCCAGAGCCCAGCTCCGCAGTCGGAGTCCACAACTGTGCTCGGTATCCAGAAGCCAGAAGCGTCGCCACACTACTTGGCCTCTCCAGCCTCTTTCTGCCAGCCTCTGCCTTGGCCCCAGACTCCCACAGGAGCAACTCATCCCCTCCGCCTCTGCCTTGATCGTTGGAGCCGGGCCTTTCCTGCACGATGTCACACCCCACTCTGTCGACCCAGGGGGGCTTCAGCTTCGACCACTGCCAAAGGTGGGGATTGTAGGTTGGGGATGAGGGGGAGGAGAGGCCCTTCCAAGATTGGGGGTGGCTGGTCCTGTCCCAATCCCTTTTCCTTGAAGGCTTCCTGCAAGCTATGGGGCAAAGCTAAGGGGAAGGGAAAGTGAAAGCAAAAGGCAGAGGGAAGAGAGAGGTCAGGGAGGGAGGCTGGTTAAAGTAGAGACCCCAATACTTTCTCCCTCCCACGTCCCCCATTAAAGAACAGGAAGCAAGGAGGCAGGGGAGTTGGCTGGAGGAGAAAGCAATTGTGCCAGGGTCCTCTCTCTTCCATAATGTCCCCTTCCCGTCTCCAACAGGAATGCGGCTCTGGAGAGCTCCCTATCAGGGCTCAAGGCCCCCGCAGCCCGCAAAACAGGCACCACCATTGCCGGGCTCGTCTTTCAGGTAAGGGGACGGTGGGGGTAAAAGCAAAGAGGGTGGGGAAGGGGAAGTGGGAAACGGAGGCCAGGCCAGAGCACTAAATTGGAGAGCATGACATTCCAGGACGGGGTCGTCCTCGGGGCCGACACTCGGGCCACAGACGACATGGTCGTGGCCAACAAGAACTGTGACAAGATCCATTTCATCGCCCCCAATATCTAGTGAGTAATCCCCACGCCCTTCCTCCTTCCCAAATCCCTCAAACCCACCCGTCCCCAAACAGCGCCGTGTTTCCAACCCTCTCCACCCCAGCATTCATCTCCAGATTTACCCCTCTTCCCTCAGCCCTTCCTCCATAATCCTTCACACAACACAGCCTAGTCTCAACCCGTCGTGATTCTCGGTCCCTTCGCCAAACCCGGGACCCAGACGAATCCCTGCCCTTCCCCCTCTTCACCCAACCCAGCTGCTGTGGGGCCGGGGTGGCCGCTGATGCCGAGATGACCACCCAGATGCTGTCATCCAACATAGAGCTGCATGCTCTGTCCACAGGCCGGAAGCCCCGCCTGGCCACTGTCACCCGCATGCTTCGCCAGATGCTCTTCCGGTGCCACGGAGGGGTGGGAGGCGGGAAGCAATGGGGAGGGACGCCTGACCTCAGGAAAAAAAGCCCACAGGGAAGAGACTCTGTGGGACCTGAGGGGAGCCTTGAGGCCTTCCAGGGAGAGGAGGGAGGAAAAAGGTGACCGAGATGGTCCCAGAGTGTGGTGAAGCAGTTCCGGCGGTGGGGGAGGGCAGAGGGCTCCCCTTGGGAACAATGGTCTCCACCTCCCCACCATAGATACCAGGGTCACATTGGGACATCCCTGATTGTGGGTGGTGTGGACATCACCGGACCCCACCTTTACTCTGTCTCTCCCCATGGTTCATCCCAACAACTGTTCTTCACTGCCATGGGTAAGCCCCCAACCCACCCCCATCGGGTAAGCGCAAACCCACCTGCTGAGCAGACAGGGTCAGAAAGGCATCAAAAGTAGGGGCCTACTGATGGTGAGAGGGTTGCAGGGTGGGGAGGGGATGAACAGGAATGTGCTGAAGGCTCCATGTGGTTGGGCGAGGTGGCAACAGGTAGAGAGAGATTCCGGCGCAAGCCAGTGGAGCTGGGCCTTGGTATTTGACCCCACTCTTCCAATCACACAGGTTCGGGACAGGCTGCTGCCATCGCTACATTGGAGGATCGCTTCAAACCAAATATGACGGTGAGCAGGGCCCCCCAAACCCAAGGTCCTCCTCCCATCACCGGAGCCCCTAGACTTTGGTATTGTCTTCGATTCATCTCTCTCCTTCAACCTACACACTCAGTCTCTAGACTGTAAGCTCATAATGGGCAGGGAACGTGTCTTCCAACTCTGTTGTACCGCACTCTCCCAAGGGCTTAGTACAGTGTTCTGCACAGAGTAAGCGCTCAATAAATGCCATTGGTGGATTGTTTTATTGATAGTCCCGATTGCTCCTTCTCCAGGGCTCCCAACTTCATCCCTCCAGAGAGAGTCCCTGGACCTAGTTATCCAAGGGAAAGGGAGGATACAGATAGCTGTGATCGGGGGCCCCCAGGAACCATTAGCGATAGACCCATGCTCAACGGTGCCGGTGAGCCTTGTAGGTGAGCCAGGGGTGAGTGCCCTAGGATACAGAGAGGGGATTCTATAATGAGTAGCAGAGACAGAAAGGATCCACTGAGGGCTCCCACACTGGCTCCCCTCCTCACTTCTCATACCCAAACTCCTGGCCCTAGTTGGAGGAGGCTCAGCAGCTGGTGGCAGAAGCAGTGACCTCTGGGATCATGAATGACCTTGGCTCTGGGAGCAACGTGGACCTGTGCATCATCACTCAAGAAGGAGTTCAATCTCACCGGCCCTATAGTATCCATGGTCAAAAGGGAGAGAGGTAAGAAGACCAGCAAAAGAGTGGGTCAGAGGGGATCTGGACCGGATCAGTTAAAGAGGAGTAAAGGGAGGGAATGGGTTGGAGGTAGGGGAAAGGGGCAGGGGCAGAAAGGCAAACACGAGGAGGGTAGAGGAGACAGGCCTGGCAGGAGATCAAGCAGGAGGTTGGGGGAGAGAGACAAAAGTTGAAGAGCTGAGGAGACCTGAGGAGGAAAAGAGCCAGAAAAGGGACAGAGATTGGCAGTGAAAGAGCCATGACGGTTTGGGTGGGGATGGGTGGGGAACAGAGGCCAGCAGAAGGGAGGGTGAGAGGTTGAGCAAGCAGATTGAGAGCACTGATTGAGGGACTATTTAGCACCAGAAATGAGACTGAGGAGGGCCTGTGGAGAGAATGGGAGATGGGTGGAGGCACAACAGAGTTGGGTAGTGAGAAAGAGAAGAAGAGGCAAAGACAGCCCAGTCAATGATACCAGGACAGATCTGGAAATTTGGTCTTCATCAAGGGAGGCTCAGGGCAAGAGTGCAACAACAGAGGTGACAGCTGGGAGGATCGAGGCCAGACTGAAGTTTGAAAGGCCAGGAAAAACTCTTGGGGTAGAGGGAGCAAAAGTAGGGAAGTGAGAGCAGAATTCAAAGGAATCGAAAGAGCCCTGGGAGGCTACTGGTGCAGGAGAAGCGCTGAGCAGCAGTAAGCCCCCTACTGTCCCCACAGGCAGAGCAGCATCAGCTACAAGCCTGGAATCACAGCAGTGCTGAGTGAAACAGTGAAGCTGCTGCCACTGGAACTGGTGGAGGAAGCAGTGCAGACGATGGAGGTGGAGTGACAACCCCACTCCAAAGGCAATTGGAGGTGGGAAAAGACCATTCACCTCTTCCCAAAGCCGAACGTCTCCCACTACTCAATAAAGAAGTTTTCCGGGAGCTTGTTGTTTCTGATTTTTCTTTTAAAGGGAATCACCCCCACCAGGGCCTTCTTTCCTGCCCTGGGACCCTCCTCCCCCGACAGAGTAGGGGTGGACAATTATTTTGGTTTAAGGGCCACTGACCCTAACTGGGTGACTGTACCAAGGGCCGCTTCTCCTAAGTAAAGAGTGAGGGGATGGGGACGATTAAGAAGATGGAAGCAGCTGTGCTTCTCCCGTGACAACTCCTAACTTCCTTCAAACCTGCCATAAGCACATTCCCAGCAGCCTCTGCATGGTAACCGCTAACCTCCTCACTGTACCTCGTTCTCACCTGTCCCGCCGTCGACCCCTGGCCCACGTCCTCCACCTGGCCTGGAATGCCCTCCGTCCACACATCCGCCAAGCTAGCTCTCTTCCTCCCTTCAAAGCCCTACTGAGAGCTCACCTCCTCCAGGAGGCCTTCCCAGACTGAGCCCCCTTTTTCCTCTCCTCCTCCCCATCCCCCGCCCTACCTCCTTCCCTTCCCCACAGCACCTGTATATGTTTGTACAGATTTATTACTCTATTAATTTCATTTGTACATATTTTACTATTCTATTTGTTTTGTTAATGATGTGCATCTAGCTTTACTTCTATTTATTCTGATGACTTGACACCTGTCCACATGTTTTGTTTTGTTGTCTGTCTCCCCCTTCTAGATTATGAGCCCATTGTTGGGTAGGGACCGTCTCTATACGTTGCCAACTTGTACTTCCCAAGCGCTTAGTACAGTGCTCTGCACACTGTAAGTGCTCAATAAATACGACTGAATGAATGAATGAATGGTACAGCTCTTGAGGCTGATTGCCACTGCAGCTGGCTCAGAGGCAGTCAAGAGACACCATGGGCAGAAGCAATCAATCAAGCAATCATATATTTGCTGAGCACTTACTGTGTCCAGAGCACTGTACTAAGCACATGCAAGAGTACAATATAACCAAATTTGTACAACTGCTCCTCGATTCACACTGCAGGCTGGAGTGAATCACTTGACAGACAGGGTTTGGCCTGTGAACAGGATTTTGTCTACCCCTGTTCTGCTCTGCTCTGTTGCCCCGGCACCAGGCCCACTGGCTCAGCCCTCTCACAACCTGGAGCCACCCAAGCCTGGCATTCTGTAGGGAGCAGAAAGGGAACAATTCTGTCAATTTCTGGGTGCATATGGATGAAGGCCCAAGGGAGAAGTCTCCTGCTGCAGACACTGCTCCATAACTCACCATGTCTATGCATCCATAGCTCGGCTTTCGGCTCTTTAAGCCTGATTTAGTGATGCGTTGTTGGGAAGACCACATTTCTGCTGTGCTGGTGATGATTTTACCTTTGTCACTAAAATGGAAAAATAATAATCTCCAATTATGATATGAACATTGAAGGAGCATGCAAGAAATAATATCCAGTATCATGGGCCTTGCTTAAAAGCTGGCATTTATGTGGCCAACTACCCACACCATCAGGGTCCCCCAGAATGCCTTACAGGATCTAGTAGGGGAAGTGGGATATCATTACAGCTTTTCCCTGTGGATCCATAGCTGAATGTGACTGTCTGGGAGCCCCAGGATGAGGGAAGGAGCCAGACCCGTAATCTTTCCACCATGCTACTTAAAATATTAGTTGGCTGGGAAATCAATCAAATGTATTTATTGAGCACTTACTGTGTGCAGAGCACTGTATTAAGTGCTTGGGAGAGTACAATATTAACAGAGTTGGTAGGCACGTTCCCTGCCCACAACAAGCTTACAGTCTAGAGGGGGACACAAACACTAATATAAATGAATGAATTACTTCCTTCCTCTCCCCCTCGTCCCCATCCCCCCATCTTACCTCCCTCCCTTCCCCACAGCACCTATATATATGTATATATGTTTGTACATATTTTTTTACTCTATTTATTTAATTTATTTGTACATACCTATTCTATTTATTTTATTTTGTTAGTATGTTTGGTTTTGTTCTCTGTCTCCCCCTTTTAGACTGTGAGCCCACTGTTGGGTAGGGACTGTCTCTATATGTTGCCAATTTGTACTTCCCAAGCGCTTAGTACAGTGCTCTGCACATAGTAAGCGCTCAATAAATACGATTGATGATGATGATGAGGAATTACAGATATGTACATAAGTGTCGTAGGAATATTTATGTAGAAAAGTTAGGCGGACATAATACAAATGTAATCAGAACTTAGTAACCCAAATTCCAGTTTAAAGCAGAATGTAATACAGATGAGGAGAGAAAGTTTATTAAATGGTTTTTTTAGACCCAGCTCTTCTTTCTCCTGATCCCTCAGTAAGGCATGGGCATTGTCCCGCTTATAGGTTCAAATTACAGCAGACCAGGCAAGTTTTCAGCAGCCTTAGTAATGTGGAAGCAATGATGCATCTGCCTGCAATTAGTAGAGTTAGAGAGTGCCTCAGGAAGGCTCAGTAAGAGCTACTGGGTTTCAATCATTGTTAAGATTCTGTCAGATATGAAACTTGAATGAATGCACAATTGCATTAATCCGTAGTCCTTAAGGCAGCAGTTCTTTTTGTAGTCTGGGTTCTTATCATGCCTTAGATATAGCTTTAACAATTTAATTGATTTTTTTTATTACCTTTCAGAGCAAGTTGGAGGTAATTCCCTTTCATGTGAAATGAGCAGGCCCATAAAAAGTGACATCAAGCATTAGTCAACAAAACAAGTTATGTTTTGTGTTTCTTATTTTTTGCTTTTCCCCTGGTTTTCTGCAAGAACATGGAATGAACCCTCTTAACCCCTACAAAGCCAGCCTGAGTATCTTCCAAACAAGTTATGTTTTGTGTTTCTTATTTTTTGCTTTTCCCCTGGTTTTCTGCAAGAAAATGGAATGAACCCTCTTAACCCCTACAAAGCCAGCCTGAGTATCCTCCTCAAGAATGACTTACCAAACGGGTGAGAGCACAGTGTTGCTTTGGAGGGCTGAGAGGTATTCAGTTCTGTGATTACAGTCTGCATCTTTCCCCCTACCCTGCCAGCTGTCTGGGCAGAAGGCGACAGGCTGAGGGAGTGCGGATGGCCCCGTGAAATCCATCACCACTACTGCAAAAAAAAAAAAAAAAAAAAAACCCACTCGGTAAATGTGAGCGTGTCAAAACCGTTTGAGGACTTGGGGCGTACTTATGCGACTCATCATATGTCACACACTTCCTAGAGCCCCGGGTGGAAACAGTGCTCATAAAGTGAATTTCTCATTGAGGTGCCCGGCACGGCACCTGTACGTTAGCACGGGGCAGGGAGGTGAATCGTCCTTCCGAAAGGTCCCTAACGATCTGTATATATGTTTGCACATATTTATTACTCTATTTATTCATTTTACTTGTACATATCTATTCTATTTATTTTATTTTGTGAGTATGTTTGGTTTTTGTTCTCTGTCTCCCCCTTTTAGACTGTGAGCCCACTGTTGGGTAGGGACTGTCTCTATATGTTGCCAACTTGGACTTCCCAAGCGCTTAGTACAGTGCTCTGCACACAGTAAGCGCTCAATAAATACGATTGATGATGATTTTCAACCACCATAGCTCCTTTCCCTCCCCTCACGAGCCCTGAGGGAAGAGAAGGCCGAGCACGGGCCCTCAGGCTAACAAAACCAGCAGCTCCCCCCACCCCCGAGGGCGGGGACAGAGGGGACGAGCGCATGCGCACGCCATTCTGCGAGGGGCGGGGGGAGCTTGCGGACGCCATTTCCTTGGCGGCGCATGCGCAGATCGTGTTCGCTTGTGGGCCGCTGGAGGAAGAAGGCGAGAAAATGTCTCCACGCGGTCGGGACGGGACGCCATTGCCCTTCCCCCCCCCCAAAAAAAAATGTCCCCGCTGTGTCAGAATGCCTCGGGCGGATAATAAAAATAATAATAACTGTGGTATTTGTTAAGCACTTACTATGTGCCGAGCACTGTTGTAAGCACGAGGGTAGGTACAAGGTAATCAGGTTGTCCCACGTAGGGCTCACAGTCACAGATGAGGTAACTGAGGCTTAGTTACCACAGGAACACAGTGAAACAGTTTGAGTGCATTCACTCAATCTTATTTATTGAGTGCCTCCTATGTGCAGAGCACTGTACTAAGCGCTTGGAAAGTCCAATTCGGCAATAGAGACAGTCCCTACCCAACAACGGGCTCACAGTCTAGAAGGGGGAGACAGACAGCAAAACCGAACAGATTGCACCTTTTTGCAGATTGCGGAGTCTTTTAGACTGTGAGCCCACTGTTGGGTAGGGACCGTATATGTTGCCAACTTGTACTTCCCAAGCGCTTAGTACAGTGCTCTGCACACAGTAAGCGCTCAATAAATACGATTGATTGATTGAGGCACAGAGAAGTGCCTTGCCCAATGTCACATAGCAGACAAATGGGGGAGGCGGGATTAGAACCCACATCCTCAGACCCCCAAACTCGGGCTCTTGCCACTAAGCCACGCTGCTTCTCCTGGATGCTAAGCAGTTCCAGGAACCACCACCCACACAGTTTACTCCCTGCCAAAATATATGGCCTTCTAAAATCAGATGGTTTGTCGCTTTTTCAGTTAGAGTTTTCCTGCCGGCCAGCCTCATACGGCACAAACCGTTCTTCCAGTACTACGAACTGGGAGTTGCTGGGAAAAGTTAATGGTTTTCAGCTGAGGGTGGAGTAGGAGAAATACTAATCTATCAATCGTATTTAAGTGCTAACTCTGTGCGGGGCACTAATGAGCACTTGAGAGAGTACAATATAACAGAGTTGGTAGGTGCACTCCTTGCCCACGATGAGCTTCCATTTATTGAAAGGTTGCTATGTGCCCAATACAAGTGCTAGGTGCATACATAATAAATCGACAAGGGCAAGGTGAAAATGAAATTTTTCTTACCTGCATGTCCAGGCACTAGAATGATCACTTAAGGAGATACCCATGTTGCCAAGGAGCATGGCTCAGTGGAAAGAGCATGGGTTTTGGAGTCAGAGGTCATGGGTTCTAATCCCAGCTCCGCCACATGTCTGTTGTGTGACCTTGGGCAAGTCACTTAAGTTCTCTGAGCCTGTTACCTCATCTGTAAAATGGGGATTAAGACTGTGAGCCCCACATGGGACAACCGGATCACCTTGTAACCCCCCCAGAGCTTAGAACAGTGCTTTGCACATAGTAAGCGCTTAACAAATGCCATTGTTATTATTATTACCAAGTGTGTACTGATGTATACCATGTTGTACTGATGTTACAGCTTGGGCTGGTTTAGCAGTGGGGGTGATGGGGGAATTAAAATAGGGTAAGGGGTGCTGCTGGCATACCAGCAAGGGTTGGGAGAGGCCATCATCATCATCATCAATTGTATTTATTGAGCGCTTACTGTGTGCAGAGCACTGTACTAAGCGCTTGGGAAGTACAAGTTGGCAACATATAGAGACAGTCCCTACCCAGCAGTGGGCTCACAGTCTAAAAGGGGGAGACAGAGAACAAAACCAAACATACTAACAAAATAAAATAAATAGAATAGATATGTACAAGTAAAATAAATAAATAAATAAATAGAGTAATAAATATGTACAAATATATATACATATATACAGGTGCTGTGGGGAAGGGAAGGAGGTAAGACGGGGGGGATGGAGAGGGGGACGAGGGGGAGAGGAAGGAAGGGGCTCAATCTGGGAAGGCCTCCTGGAGGAGGTGAGCTCTCAGTAGGGCCTTGAAGGGAGGAAGAGAGCTAGCTTGGCGGATGGGCTGAGGGAGGGCATTCCAGGCCCGGGGGATGATGTGGGCCGGGGGTCGATGGCGGGACAGGAGAGAACGAGGTATGGTGAGGAGATTAGCAGCAGAGGAGCGGAGGGTGCGGGGTGGGCTGGAGAAGGAGAGAAGGGAGGTGAGGTAGGAGGGGGCGAGGTGATGGAGAGCCTTGAAGCCCAGGGTGAGGAGTTTCTGCCTGATGCGCAGATTGATTGGTAGCCACTGGAGATTTTTGAGGAGGGGAGTAATATGTCCAGAAACGCATGAAGTATGAAGCATGAAGTATGGATTGAAGTGGGGAGAGACACGAGGATGGGAGATCAGAGAGAAGGCTGATGCAGTAGTCCAGACGGGATAGGATGAGAGCTTGAATGAGCAGGGTAGCGGTATGGATGGAGAGGAAAGGGCGGAGCTTGGCAATGTTGCAGAGCTGAGGCCAGGTGCCCCAGAACCTCCCAGGCCTCCCACCTGGGGAAACTAGGGATAGAAACCTTCTAGAATGGGTCTCTAGTCCTCTCCACATTTCTCCCTGCACCCTTCTGGACTGTAAGGGATTGTCTCTCTCTGTTGCTGAACTGTACTTTCCAAGTGTTTAGTACAGTGCTCTGCACACAGTAAGTGCTCAATAAATACAACTGAATGAATGAACCCAGAACAGCACTTGTGACAACCCAATGTAAGCATCATGTGCATGCATGTAAACCCCTTTATTTTGATGTCTGTATGATGTGATGTCTGTATGATATCTGTATGATGTATGATGTCTGTATGATGTGTCCACAAATAACAAGCAGCAGGAGAGGCAGCTCAGACTGGGGAGGGACTGGACCAAACAGAGCTGGAGAGGAGGAGGTGGTGATGTGGAAAGCAATTCCCAAGGCTACTGCTGGCATCATCATCATCAATTGTATTTATTGAGTGCTTACTATGTGCAGAGCACTGTACTAAGCGCTTGGGAAGTACAAATTGGCAACATGTAGAGACAGTCCCTACCCAACAGTGGGCTCACAGTCTAAAAGGGGGAGACAGAGAACAAAACCAAACATACTAACAAAATAAAATAAATAGGATAGATATGTACAAGTAAAATAAATAAATAAATAAATAGAGTAATACATATATACAAACATATATACAGGTGCTGGCAGTCACAGCTGCTTCCAATGGTGGTGGAACAACATGCTGAGTCCTAGTAGGACCCAATCAATCAATGGTATTTGAGTGCTTACTATGTTCAGAGTACTGAACTAAGCATTTGGGAGAGTACAGTACAACTGAATTAGCAGATGCATTCCCTGCCCATAACGAGCTTACAGTCTAGAGGACCCCAGGTCTGGGAGGGCTCCAGGTTACTGATGCAGGGGTGATAGGCACTAGTCTGGAGAGCCTTGGGGAAGCTTCCTCCCTTCCCTCCCCCTCCTCCCCCCTCTCCTCCTTCCTCCCTCTCTCCCCTCCTGGCTGCCCTGGGCTAAGTAGAATGGGAGGAAGGATAACTTCAAGGTTCCTAAATTCTATTCTATTTATTCACCCCACCATTGTTCTGGCAGTGCTCCATTGCTGCTGAACCTGCACTCACAAACCTTTCCCATCTTGCCTTTCGCAGTATGCTTTTCTTCTCCAGGCATACTACTCCATCCTTCTGGTGACTAAAGTTCATTCTGTAAGCATCTGACCACTTTCAGTTCTTCAAGAGCACTCTCAATTCTAGCCTCATTGTGCAGACTGCTAGCTACCCTCTTCTCACTAAGTTTAGCATGGGAATCAAACAGCCCTAGATTGATTTTTCCCTCTTGTCCCCAGGAGAGTGAGTTCTCCCTCCTGCAGGGAGAAGCCCACTGTTTGTGGGTCTTGGCAGTCTTGCACCTTGCATTCTAATCACCATGGAAAGAAAAGTCTGAATACTGTTTCCCCAAACAGGCAAAAGTGTTATTATCAAACCCATCACAGGCCAAATTGAATCTCTATAGTACATGCTCACACCACAGTGTTCCCTCATAGCAGCAGCCAATTTTTGGTCATGCTTCTTATTCAAAGCTAGTATTGGACTAAATCCAATATTATTTCATTCATTTGTATGGAACGGTTGTGGCTCTTGACTCGGGGTTCAAATGACCATGGAAGATCAACTGTTCATTTTCTCCCATTCATGATAAGGAAAATAAAGAGGCTACTCCCTCTTCTCTGGTTTTCTTTTATAATTAATAATTGCTTTAGCATCTTGTATACTATGCTGATAGGAAAGAAATACTGAGCTAGTTTCTGGTAAGGTAAAATTAGGTTTGGCAAAATAGAATAAAATTTGAATAAAGCGATGAGACAGTTCCATCAGAATGGAGGCTTCTACTAGGATAAGCACAATTGAGGAAATTTTAAATGAGAGCAATGTTAATTAGTAGTCTGCCAATTACTGGGTTGTTCTTATCATGGGAATCTCCTGGAGATGTCTTATTAGGTCAGGAATTGTGCTAGGGGAAACCTCATATTTGGATTGGTTTGGGGGCAGATTTCATTTTCAGGAACAGTGGAGCACAGAACAGGGAGCCAGGAGACCTGGGTTCTAATCCTGACTCTGCCTTTTACCCGCTGTGTGACCTTGGACAAGTCACTTAAATTATTTATGCCTCAGTTTCCTCATTTATAAAATGGGGATTCAATACCTGTTCTCCCTCTCTGCATTGACTTGATCCTTTTTGGGACAGAGGCTGTTGTGTCTATTCTGAAATCATCCTATATCTACCCCAGCTCTTAGCACAGTGCTTGGCATATAGTAAATGCTTTACACATTCCACAGTTATTATTATTGGACCAAATGTAAATCCTAAGCCTTTAATGGGTTCTTTCAGTCCAAAAGCAAGGTAAATCAAATCAACAAATACTGGTGTGATTCCCACCGAGTGTATTGTGCTGTTTTAACCAGCGCAACTTGATCAGCATTCAGAAAAAGAAATTAAACATTTTAGCACCTGGGAAAAAGCCCACGTATTTTTCTAAATATCTGAAGAAACATCCACTTGAAGGACTCACCGATCAATCAAAAGATCCCCAAACCACAGGCCATTATGAGGTGATTGCACTACGAAACATACTAGAGCACTACCAGTCTCCAAAAGTATTTCATAGAGAGACACGCAGGCCTAGGCTTGCAGAGTGGGACTGTGATTACTAAGATTTCACCTAAACAACTGCTCCCTGCAGCACAGCAGAGTTTCAGGGGTGAACCCACACCTGGCTGAGAGAGAGACCTCCATCCCCTTGCTCAAACTGTTCCCCTGGCTTGGAACTCCCTTCCTTCTCACACCACGCAGACCCCAGCTCTCCCTACATTCAAAGTCCTCTGAAAATCCCACATCCTTCAACAAGCTTCCCCCCCACTAATTTCCCAGCACCCCGAGCCATATCATCCCTGAGTCCAGAATGTAGGAACTCATTTACTCCTTAGCACACATTGTGCTCAATTATTTATTTTGACCAGTCTTATAAATATTTTAATGTTCGTCTCCCCCATTAGAGCATAAGATCCTTTGTGGGCAGGGAATGTATCACGTGGCTATCTGTACCCCCGCAAGCTCCTAGCATAGTGCACAGCAACAAGTGGGCACTCAGTAAGTGCTGCTGCTGCTACTACTACTAATAATAATAATCTAGTTCATAAGGGGCTGAGAGGAGTTTTTATGAGATTATTGATGGATTTTAGAGTACTGGAAAGGTTATTTTACTTTATTAAATGATTGAGAGAGGAAAGGAGATTATTCAAAGTGAACACAAGTACCGAGCTCAGCTTGAAATGATATTGCCAAGACATTCCTCACCAACAGGAAAAAGCATAATTTTCCTTCTCATAGCTGCAGGCGGGTCAAAATCAGCAAAGGTCATTTTGAATTTGGATGAATTTTGTTTCATTTCCTCCCACGGAGGAGCTTGTCTCAACGTGTTGGATGATGAGATGGAAATTCCCCATTTGGGGATGGGACGATTGGGTGGATCCTTGGAGTGACGTGAAGGAAAAGAAGCTGTTTAGTGGCTCTCCTGTTGCAGAAGAACATCTATCAGACACACTCCCACTAAACTGGCAAGCCATCTACCTGCAGGAGAGGGCTCATTCCTCAGAGGCTTTGCCTAATGGAGGTCAGAGTGCTCTCAGGTCTGGGGAGCTCAGGGAGTTCTTGGTTCTGGGGAGCTCTCCCCAGCTCAATGAGCCTGAGAGCTCTCAGCTTCTCTCTGGTCCAGACCTTTCAGATGCTTCCTCGGGCGAGGGCAGGAAACAGCCGTGCGGACAGTTGGTGGGTTACAGGATGGAGTTGCCAGGTACCCCGATGGGCTATGACAACGGAACCTTAGCTGACTGTCTTTGGGCCGAGCACATTCTGGTGCCCTCACTGTTTGCGGGGGCCTGCTTCCTGTTGGGGATCCCTGGGAACGGCTTGGTTATCTGGACCATCCTGGCCCAGATCCAGGAGCGCTCGGTAACTCTAGTCCTCATCCTGAACCTGGCCATGGCTGACTTTTTGGCCCTGCTCACGCTGCCTATCCTGATCCACTTGATTGTTGGCAGTTGGATCTACGGGGTGATCTTTTGCAAGTTCATCGTCTACCTCGTCTACCTCTGCATGTATGCCAGCATCAACTTCATCACCCTGATGAGCCTTCATCGCTTTGTAGCCATTGTCTACCCATTTGCCTCTCATAGGTGGCAGCGGAAGAGGGTGGTCTATGTGGTGGTAGGGACTGTGTGGACTCTGGCCGCAGTGTTTGCAACTCCACTTCTCCAATTTACGTCAACGGTGCAGGCAGATGGACGTATCCAATGTCCAGATGTTTTATATGATTTTAATAAGCAACCTATTACCCCCAATGTTGTGGAGACGCTGTTTGGGTTTGTCATTCCTCTCTGTGTCTTAGTTGTGTGCTATGCCTGTGTGGCTCAGAGGATCCAGCACATGCGAAGTCTGAAGAAATACAAGACTGGAAAACTGATTGCAGCCATTGTCATCGTTTTCTGTACTTGCTGGCTTCCTTTCCACACCCTCAACATCCTGACAGTCGCTGCTTTATTGTTAAAATCCTCCAACCCAGAGAGATCCCAGGCCTTGCTCCAAGTTGTACAGTCGGGCAGACTTCTCTCCATTGCACTGATATTCCTCAGCAGCTGTCTGAATCCGATTCTCTACGCCTTCGCTGCCCGTAGTTTCCGTGGTGGGATGAAGGGGAGCAATTTTGCCAAGCTCTTTGTGCAAATGAATGATGGTATGAAAGAAAAGCCTGAGAAAGGGTCTCGAGCTGCAGAAAGTCAGAATGCCCTCCAGATCACATAATCTTCATTTGCTTTACTGTGCCAGGCCCGAGTCCTAGGTTTTGGACGGAGTTCCCTCTCCTGGGGGCTGCATCAGGGGACTGAATTTTGCCCAAGGACTTGGAAAAAGTAATGAATGCCCACTCTTAGCATTAAGGGAAAAATAGCATTGCGTCGTCACTTGACAGAAGAGAAGGTGAATGCTCTCATACTGATGCCTTGGCTTAAAATGCGCGGCAGCTCTGGCTATATCATAGAACTGATATTAAATGAGAGGCAATCAGTTCTTTATTCTCCCTTTATCAGTGCATTAACAAATAGCAAATCATTGGTCAATATTATCCCAGAACACTAGACAGAGATGAGCTTTTCCGGTATGTTGCTTGTAAGTCATTGTATTTGGTATTTAACACCAAAATGGACAGTGGCCGTGCACTAATAGTGAAATGAATGTTTGCTGGATGTGCTTAAGATGTCCTGGAAGCCAATGAGTAATTTCTATTTTTATATTTTCTATATTGAATGCATGATATTAAATGTCAATTGCTTAGAATCAAAGCAGTATATTCTGTGTTTGTAATTTTTTCTGGAATACTGTTTCATTTGTGTCTAGGGTGAGCCTAGCTGAGTAGCTAGCCTAGCTACTTCTACTTTTCTCTCTCTCTCTTTCTCCCTCTTCCACTGCTCCTGTTTCTCTGGTTTGGAAAATAGATGTTGAGAAAGTGAAAGGAAACCAAGTTTGTGGCCATCAGTGGGTTTGAAGGAGAGAAGTAGCAGCCCCATCTCTACGGGGGAGTTGGCGGGTATGTGGGGGAAGAAGGGGAATCAGCAGGCTATCCAGGTACTTCTCATCAGAGACAGTTACTCTTTAAATGTACAAAGAGAAAGGGAGTATGGGCTCCAAGTTTGTCCTTAAGTAGGAAACCCATGTCCCCATCCCACGCAAGGAGCCAGGTGGGCCTTATGCTGAAGCATTCATTATAAGTAGCCAAACCCAAATTCATCTGGTCAGGAGAAAATGAGAAGCAGTGTGGCCTAGTGGAAAGAGCCCAGGTCTGGGAGCCAGAGGACATGGGTTTTAAACCCAGCTCCACCACTTGTCTACTGTGTGACCTTGGGCAAGTCAATTAGCTTCTCTGTGCCTCAGTAACCATAAATAAATAGAGGATTTGCTCAGTTTGGGAGATGGAAGAATTGCCAGCTTCTCAAGGGTAGGGATTTTGCCTTCAGCTATTTTTTCATATGCTCCCCAAGTGGCTAGTTCAGTGGTCTGCACATCCATTCCTTCATCATCATCATCATCATCAGTCGTATTTATTGAGCGCTTACTGTGTGCAGGGCACTGTACTAAGCGCTTGGGAAGTACAAGTTGGCAACATATAGAGACAGTCCCTACCCAACAGTGGGCTCACAGTCTAAAAGGGGGAGACAGAGAACAAAACCAAACATACTAACAAAATAAAATAAATAGAATAGATATGTACAAGTAAAATAAATACATAAATAAATAGAGTAATAAATATGTACAAACATATATACATATATTCAGGTGCTGTGGGGAAGGGAAGGAGGTAAAATGAGGGGGGTGGAGAGGGGGACGAGGGGGAGAGGAAGGAAGGGGCTCAGTCTGGGAAGGCCTCCTGGAGGAGGTGAGCTCTCAGTAGGGTCTTGAAAGGAGGAAGAGAGCTAGCTTGGCGGATGGGCAGAGGGAGGGCATTCCAGGCCCGGGGGATGACGTGGGCCCGGGGTCGATGGCGGGACAGGCGAGAACGAGGCCCGGTGAGGAGATTAGCGGCAGAGGAGCGGAGGGTGTGGGATGGGCTGTAGAAGGAGAGAAGGGAGGTGAGGTAGGAGGGGGCGAGGTGATGGAGAGCCTTGAAGCCCAGGGTGAGGAGTTTCTGCCTGATGCGCAGATTGATTGGTAGCCACTGGAGATTTTAAATATACACAGAGCTCCTGCCTCATATTAGTACCAACTCCACCAAGACACACCGGAAAGCAACATCTCCTGTAGCTGCTTGAATCCCAGATTGCCTTGGGGCAAGGATTCCACTGAATCAGACATGGGGAAGTGTGGCAGGGCCAGGTGACTCAGCCTAAGCCTTGAAGACAGGAAACTTTTGTTTTAATCACATTCTTGCTCTTTTCTCTTCCCCCTCACGTTACTCACCAGGTATTCTTGAGCAAGTCAAATCTCTCTGGCCCCCATGACTCACCATTTCCTAGTTGAGGAAGGTGGTGAGGTTGAGGCAGAAGCTTGAGAGAATGCCACCAAGTTTCTGACTCCTTCTACAAGAGAGAAAGACTGTTTAGAAAGTTCTCTCACTCAGTTCCTCGACCCATGCTGTCCTGGAAAGAGAAGAGACATCCAAAGTGTGGCCCAATAAAAGAGAGGAGAGGACAGACTGACAAGCAGTAGACTAGGAACAGGAGGATAGGAAGGGAAATAAACAAAGTTTTGCAAAGAGGTATCAATGCTAACTCCCCCTCCTCCAGAAATCTCTCTTCCTATTGATTCTAGAGATGGATAAGAGGGGATGGGGAGATGGAAAGATGAGAGAGCTGTGAATGAGGGAAAATGCTGGGAAAAAGTAAATATGTGCAAGACTCCTATCTTTTCTTTCTTTATTCACCCTGTTGCTTTAATCATTTTTTTAGTCTCCACCACCACTGCACTAATCCAGGCCCTGGTCACTGCTCACCTGCACTGTCACCGCTGCTCCTTGCTGCCCTCCATTTTAAGATTGGTTTCTCCCCAGTGATCTTTCTTGAGCACTGCCTCTACCCCAACCCCTCCTTCCACAGAGTCCTGTAGTGGTTTCCAGTTGCCCTCGATCTCTTAGCTCATTCTTGCTAATCCCATGGGAGAGGGATTCTGCCTGATTCCTACCTGTTTATTCTCTCCCAGCACTTAGTATAGTGCTTTCCCACAGTAAGTGCTTAATAATTCCTATTATTAGTCAAGATCCAGGCCTTCAAGAATCCTATGTTGACTGCCGACTCATGGCCTTATGGTACTCTCATGTGCCTGGACAACTGAGGCAATGGGAGCGCAGAGCACAGGGCAGTATCTTCCAGTTGTGAGATTTGTAAATACGAAGGAGGGCAGAGGAGGGCTTCTGCCCCCAGCTCTCCAGGGAAATGGTGCTCTTTATGGTCACCGATGACTTCCTTCTTGCCAAGCCAGTGGCCACTGCTCCATCCTAATCCTCTGCCACCTTCCGGCATTTTTACACGGTGGACCACCCTCTTCACCTGGAAACATCTAAATGTGGCTTCACTGCCTTCTCCCGGCTCTCCTCCTAATATTGTGGCCTGCTGGGGGTCAGTGACCACCTGCCCCACCCAGCAAAGACCCCCAGTCCTGCTGACTGTTGCTGACTTCTCATCAACCCTGGCACTGATAGGCTGAACAGGCTGAGGCAGCGGGAGCTCAAGGTGGCTGCTTCTAGTTGTATGGATGGTAAACAGGACATGGGGGAACGCAGGGGAAAGACAGGTCAGGCAGATGTTATGAGAAGTCGAGCTTGTTCTTCAGTGCTGTCACTGGTCACTCCCTCCTTTGAGACGAGGCCAGAAATCCATGTCTACCTGCCTCCAAAGAGATGTTGACCACACAAAAGCCTCCAGGGTGGACAAGAAGGGGTTAGCAGGAGCCCATGTCCTTGGACGGACCTTGCGTTGAAAGGTTGGTGGTGGTGGGAGTTGGAGACACCTCCCGCTCTTCGGCAGAGCCCCCTGCATGGCATGGGATGGGCAGACCCAGTGGCAAGGATCTGGTCCCCAGTGGGGCCACGTCCCAGGCCTCAGAGTCCCCTGAGCCTGCAGAAGAGGAATGGTACTAATATATCAAGCTAGGGTGGCATAGCAACGTGTGGATAGCTTCCCTCTCTGAAAAGGGGAGGGGGAATTGTGACTAAAAGAGCCACTATTGAGCTCAGACTTCCTCTGGCATAATGCTTAATGCAACATTTTATAGGGCAAACAGCATTCCCGGGGAGGGAGTGGTGAGGAGCAGGAACCCTCCCGACCCTGGAACAACTACAAAATTCATGATGGCTATGTTAAGCCTCTGCTCATTTCCAATTTCCTCAATACTCCTTCTTCCAACAATGTTACCATGAGCAGAAATGGAGAGGAGGAAACAAAGTTGTACAATAGTATACTACTGCTGAGAAAGCAGCGTGGCTTAGTGGAAAGAGCACGGGCTTGGGTGTCAGAGGTCACGGGTTCTAATCCCAGCTCCGCCACTTGTCAGCTATGTGACTTTGGGCAAGTCATCTAATTTCTCTGTGCCTCAGTTACCTCATCTGTAAAATGGGAATTAAGACTGTGAGCTCCACATGGGACAAACTGATAACCTTGTATCTACCCCAGTGCTTAGAACAGTGCTTGTCACATAGTAAGTGCTTAGCAAATACTATTATTATCACTGCATTATTAATAATAATTATTAATATCATAATTAATTAATAATATAAAATTAATATTATTATTAATACTATTATTATTATTACTGCATTATTAATTATTCCTAACAATAATTATTAGGAATTTGCACATTTCTTCCCTCTCTGAAAGAAAGAGGGGAATATGAGAAATGCAAGGCCACCATTGCATTGGCAGGTGCCAATTCAACCTCCTTGTCGGGCCACCAGCTCTCCTACGGAGGGGTTGGGGATGAGCGGCAAACACCCCGCACTCCCAGACCCCCAACCCTAGCACAATTCCCAAACGCAGGACACCTCTTTTCAAGTCTACTCATTTCCTCTGGTTTTAATTATTCCTTCCTTCCTACAATGTTACTGTGGGCAGAAATGGAGAAGCAGGTGCAATGATGCCCCTTCTAGGAGCAGTTCTTCCTCATCAAGTAGAGATGAAATAGGAAGGCTGGAATTTTTCCCCCTGCCAAGTGGAGAAGGGGAAATTCAAGTTAAGGGACTCACCCTTGAGTTGGCAACTCCTATTGTATCTGCCCAGTGCAACCATCTTAGAGGGCCACCAGTGTGCCCAAGTACGGGTTAAAGAGCGGGAACATCTTCACCCTAAAAAAATCCCAAAGTCACACCAGAAAATTTTGATGGCTAGCCATTTCCTTTCCCTCCCTGCTCTAGCAAGGGGACAAACAACCCATTGGTTACTCTCTGGCTTTTAGTTCAGGTTTCTTCCCACGCGTTAAGCCAGATGCAACCCAGGCAAAACTGCCATGTCCTTTTAATGGTTTTATGGGCAGAAATGGGGAAGTAGATGCCAGGTTGCCCTGACATGAATAGTACTACTATATGAAGTATATCCCTGATGACTCCTCTGTCGCCTGCCTTCTATCTCTCCTTGACGCTGCCAACCTCTTGCTCCACCCCACCTCACCCACTCACCAATTTGGTCATACCCTCGACCTCATCATCTCCTATCACTGCACTGTGTCCACCCTCACCAACTCTGAAATCCCTCTCTCTGATCATAATCTTCTCACCTGCCTCCTCACTCACACTCCTTTCCCCTGTAAATCCATATTACTCCCTCACAGAGATCTCCGCTCTCTTGACCCCATCCATCTTTCTGAGCGCCTCACACCCCAACTCGCCTCCCTCTCCTCTCTACCTAGTCTTGATGATCAGATCACTGCTCTCAACTCTACCCTTTCTACTCAGCTAGACTCACTTGCTCCCCTTTCCCTTCACCGCTCTCGTACCACTAACCCATAGCCCTGGATCACTGCCACTGTCCGCCTCCTTCGCTCTTATGCTCAAGCTGCCGAACACTGCTGGCGAAAGTCTAAACACCATGCCAACCTCGTTCACTTCAAGTTTATCCTTTCCTGCCTTAACTCAGCCCTCTCCTCTGCCAGACAAAACTATTTCTCCTCCCTCATTGACACCCATGCCCATCACCCCCGCCAGCTCTTCCGTACATTCAACTCCCTTCTCAGGCCCCCGGTTCCTCCCCCTCCTCCTTCCCTCACCCCCAACGATCTGGCCTCCTACTTCATTAACAAAATTAAATCCATCAGGTCCGACCTCCCCAAAGTCACTTCCCCCCCTTCTCCAACCCCCCCACTCTCAACACTCTCTGCTACTCTCCCGT
The DNA here is from genome assembly GCF_015852505.1 of Tachyglossus aculeatus. Lineage (NCBI taxonomy): Eukaryota > Metazoa > Chordata > Mammalia > Monotremata > Tachyglossidae > Tachyglossus > Tachyglossus aculeatus. The sequence continues at coordinate 85,716,259 of NC_052101.1, read as the reverse complement.
CCTTCCCAACAGTATCCTCAGAGGAGCTCTCCTCCCTCCTCTCAAGTGCTACTCCTGCCACCTGTGCTTCTGACCCCATTCCCTCTCATCTCATGAAATCTCTCGCTCCATCCCTTCTCCCCTCCTTAACTTCCATCTTCAACCGCTCACTCTCCACTGGTTCCTTCCCCTCTGCCTTCAAACATGCCCATGTCTCTCCCATCCTAAAAAAACCCTCTCTTGACCCCACCTCACCTTCTAGTTATTGCCCCATACCCCTCCTACCATTCTTTTCCAAACTCCTTGAACGAGTGTTGTCTACACGCGCTGCCTCGAATTCCTCAACACAACTCTCTCCTCGACCCCCTCCAGTCTGGCTTCCGTCCCCTACATTCCATGGAAACTGCCCTCTCAAAGATCAACAATGACCTCCTGCTTGCCAAATCCAATGACTCATACTCCATCCTAATCCTCCTCGACCTCTCAGCTGCCTTCGACACTGTGGACCACCCCCTTCTTCTCAACACGCTATCCGACCTTGGCTTCACAGATTCCATCCTCTCCTGGTTCTCCTCTTATCTCTCCGGTCGTTCATTCTCAGTCTCCTCCTCCCCCTCCCATCCCCTTACTGTGAGGGTTCCCGAAGGTTCAGTGCTTGGTCCCCTTCTGTTCTCGATCTACACGCACTCCCTTGGTGACCTCATTCGCTCCCACGGCTTCAACTATCATCTCTACGCTGATGACACCCAAATCTACATCTCTGCCCCTGCTCTCTCCCCCTCTCCAGGCTCGCATCTCCTCCTGCCTTCAGGACATCTCCATCTGGATGTCTGCCCACCACCTAAAACTCAACATGTCCAAGACTGAACTCCTTGTCTTCCCTCCCAAGCCCTGCCCTCTCCCTGACTTTCCCATCTCTGGTGACGGCACTACCATCCTTCCCGTCTCACAAGCCCACAACCTTGGTGTCATCCTCGACTCCGCTCTCTCATTCACCCCTCACATCCAAGCCGTCACCAAAACCTGCCGGTCTCAGCGCCGCAACATTGCCAAGATCCGCCCTTTCCTCTCCATCTATACCGCTACCCTGCTCGTTCAAGCTCTCATCCATGTCTCTCCCATCCTAAAAAAACCCTCTCTTGACCCCACCTCACCTTCTAGTTATCGTCCCATATCCCTCCTACCGTTCCTTTCCAAACTCCTTGAACGAGTTGTCCACACTCACTGCCTAGAATTCCTCAACAACAACTCTCTCCTCGACCCCCTCCAGTCTGGCTTCCGTCCCCTACATTCGATGGAAACTGCCCTCTCAAAGGTAACCAGTGACCTCCTGCTTGCCAAATCCAATGGCGCCTACTCTGTCCTAATCCTCCTCGACCTCTCAGCTGCCTTTGACACTGTGGACCACCCCCTTCTTCTCAACACACTATCCAACCTTGGCTTCACAGACTCCGTCCTCCCCTGGTTCTCCTCTTACCTCTCCGGTCGTTCTTTCTCAGTCTTCTTTTGCAGGCTCCTCCTCCCCCTCCCGTTCTCTCACTGTGGGGGTTCCCCAAGGTTCAGTGCTTGGTCCCCTTCTGTTCTTGATCTACACGCACTCCCTTGGTGACCTCATTCGCTCCCACGGCTTCAACTATCATCTCTACGCTGATGACACCCAGATCTACATCTCTGCCCCTGCTCTCTCCCCCTCTCTCCAGGCTCGCATCTCCTCCTGCCTTCAGGACATCTCCATTTGGATGTCTGCCCGCCACCTAAAGCTCAACATGTCGAAGACTGAACTCCTTGTCTTCCCTCCCAAACCTTGCCCTCTCCCTGACTTTCCCATCTCTGTTGACGGCACTACCATCCTTCCCGTCTCACAAGCCCTCAACCTTTGTGTCATCCTCGACTCCGCTCTCTCATTCACCCCTCACATCCAAGCCGTGACCAAAACCTGCCGGTCTCAGCTCCACAACATTGCCAAGATCCGCCCTTTCCTCTCCATCCCAACCGCTACCCTGCTCATTCAAGCTCTCATCCTATCCCGTCTGGACTACTGCATCAGCCTTCTCTCTGATCTCCCATCCTCGTGTCTCTCTCCACTTCAATCCATACTTCATACTGCTGCCCGGATTATCTTTGTCCAGAAACGCTCTGGGCATATCACTCCCCTCCTCAAAAATCTCCAGTGGCCACCAATCAATCTGTGCATCAGGCAGAAACTCCTCACCCTGGGCTTCAAGGCTCTCCATCACCTCGCCCCCTCCTACCTCACCTCCCTTCTCTCCTTCTACAGCCCAGTCCGCACCCTCCACTCCTCCACCGCTGATCTCCTCACTGTACCTCGCTCTCGCCTGTCCCGCCATCGACCCCCGGCCCACGTCATCCCCCGGGCCTGGAATGCCCTCCCTCTGCCCATCCACCAAGCTAGCTCTCTTCCTCCCTTCAAGGCCCTGCTGAGAACTCACCTCCTCCAGGAGGCCTTCCCAGACTGAGCCCCTTCCTTCCTCTCCCCCTCATCCCCCTCTCCATCCCCCCATCTTACCTCCTTCCCTTCCCCACAGCACCTGTATATATGTATATATGTTTGTACATATTTTTTACTCTATTTATTTATTTATTTATTTTATTTGTACATATCTATTCTATTTATTTTATTTTGTTAGTATGTTTGGTTTTGTTCTCTGTCTCCCCCTTTTAGACTGTAAGCCCACTGTTGGGTAGGGACTGTCTCTATGTGTTGCCAATTTGTACTTCCCAAGCGCTTAGTACAGTGCTCTGCACATAGTAAGCGCTCAATAAATGCGATTGATGATGATGATGATGATCAGCCTTCTCTCTGATCTCCCAACCTCGTGTCTCTCCCCACTTCAATCCATACTTCAAGCTGCTGCCCGGATTGTCTTTGTCCAGAAACGCTCTGGGCATGTTACTCCCCTCCTCAAAAATCTCCAGTGGTTACCAATCAATCTGCGCATCGGGCAGAAACTCCTCACCCTCGGCTTCAAGGCTCTCCATCACCTCGCCCCCTCCTACCTCACCTCCCTTCCCTCCTTCTACAGCCCACCCCGCACCCTCCACTCCTCTGCCACTACTATCCTCACCGTACCTCGTTCTCGCCTGTCCCGCTGTCGACCCCCGGCCCACGTCATCCCCCTGGCCTGGAATGCCCTCCCTCTGCCCATCCACCAAGCTAGCTCTCTTCCTCCCTTCAAGGTCCTACTGAGAGCTCACCTCCTCCAGGAGGCCTTCCCAGACTGAGCCCCTTCCTTCCTCTCCCCCTCGTCCCCCTCTCCATCCCCCCCATCTTACCTCCTTCCCTTTCCCACAGCACCTGTATATATGTATATATGTTTGTACGTATTTATTACTCTATTTATTTATTTATTTATTTTACTTGTACATATCTATTCTATTTATTTTATTTTGTTAGTATGTTTGGTTTTGTTCTCTGTCTCCCCCTTTTAGACTGTGAGCCCACTGTTGGGTAGGGACTGTCTCTATATGTTGCCAACTTGTACTTCCCAAGAGCTTAGTACAGTGTTCTGTACACAGTAAGCGCTCAATAAATACGATTGATTGATTGATGAAGGTCACATAGAGTAGGAATTTGTGCATTTTTTCCCTCTCTGAAAGAAAGAGGGGGATATGAGAAATAAAAGGGGCACCACTGCGCTGTAACTTCTGCTGGTACACTCCTTCGTTCAACCTCCATATAGGACCACCAGCACTCCCACGGGAAGTTAGGGATAAGCGGTAACCATCCTGCACTGCTGGCCCTCCAACCCAAGACTAACTCCCAAACACATGACAGTTCTTTTCAGAGTTTGTACATTTCATTCTGCCTCAATTACACCTTCCTTCCAACATTGTCACTGTGGGCAGAAATGGAGAAGCATGTGCAACGTTGCCCCATTAAGAGCGGTCCTCCTTCATCAAATGCAAATGAAGTAGGAATGTGTGGAAATTTTCCCCCGATCAACTGGGGAAGTGGAAGTGGAGGATAATAATAATAATAATAATGGCATTTATTAAGTGCTTACTATGTGCAAAGCACTGTTCTAAGCACTGGGGAGGTTACAAGGTGATCAGGTTGTCCCATGTGGGGCGCACAGTATTAATCCCCATTTTACAGGTGAGGTAACTGAGGCACAGAGAAGTGAAGCGACTTGCCCAAAGTCACACAGCTGACAATTGGCAGAGCCGGGGCTTGAACCCATGACCTCTGACTCCAAAACCCGGGCTCTTTCCACTGAGCCACGCTGCTTCCGGAGTCACCTTTAAGTAGTCAAATCTGATATCTGCCCAATGCAACCATCTTAGCAGCATGGCTGCTAAGCAAGCTTAGAACCACATTTAGAAGCAGCGTGCCTCAGTGGATAGAGCATGGGTTTTGGAGTCCCTGTATACCTGTATATACCTGTATATATGTATATATGTTTGTACATATTTATTACTCCATTTATTTATTTTACTTGTACATGTTTATTCTATTTATTTTATTTGGTTTATATGTTTTGTTGTCTGTCTCCCCCTTCTAGACTGTGAGCCCGCTGTTGGTTAGGGACCATCTCTATATGTTGCAAACTTGTACTTCCCAAGCGCTTAGTACAGTGCTCTGCACACAGTAAGCACTCAATAAATACAACTGAATGAATGGATGAATGAATGAATGATTGAATCAGAGGTCATGGATTCAAATCCCGGCTCTGCCACTTGTCAGCTGTGTGACTTGGGCAAGTCACTTCACTTCTCTGGGCCTCAGTTCCCTCATTTGTAAAATGGGGATTAAGACTGTGAGCCCCCCGTGGGACAACCTGATCACCTTGTATCCCCCCAGCGCTTAGAACAGTGCTTTGCACATAGTAAGCGCTTAATAAATGCCATTATTATCATTATTATCATTATTATTATTATCCTAGGGAGCCACCAGTGTAACCAAGGATGGGTTGGGAAAAAGCAATAACACCTCCACCCAAAAAAAACCCCGAAAGTCACCCCGGGGTTTTCCCTGCCAGGCAATGGAGAATCAAGGGCAACATTGCACCTCAATTCACCTTCCTTCCTACAGTGTTACTGTGGACAGAAATGGAGAAGTACGTACAACGTTACTGCATTATAAGCGGTCCACCTTCATCAAATTCAGATGACATAGGAATGCACGGAACTCTTCTCCCCTCCAAGTGGGGAAAGGGAAATGGAGGATTAGGGAGTCACCCATGAATGTGCAATTCCTCTGATATCTGCCTGATGCAACCACCTTAGAAGGCCACCGGTGTACCCAAAAATGGATAAAATGGATTAGAGAGGCCTGGGAAGAACTCTGCCTTAATAAACCCCATGTCACACTGGCTACTTTCCATCTCTAGACATTTCCTTTCCCTCCCTGCTCGAGCAAGGGGACAAACCACCATTTGGCTACCCTCCGGCTATTGGCTGAGGTTTGTGTCCACCCATTAAGCCGGATACAACCAGGGCAAAACTGCCATGTCCTTTTAATGGTTTTGTGGGCAGAAATGGGGCACCTGATGCAAGGTTGCCCTAACAGGAGTGACACCACTGAACAAAGACCACATGAATTAGGAATTAGTGCATTTCTTCCCTATGAGAAAAGAGGGGAATATGAGAAATAAAAGCGCCACATCTGCATTGTCACTTCCGCTGTTACACTCCTTCATTCAACCTCTTTGTCGGGCCACCAGCGTTCCCACCGAGGAGTTGGGAATGAGAGGCAACCTCCCCGCACTCCTGGGCTCCCAACACTGGTACCACTCCCAAACGCATAGCAGCTATTTTCAGAGTCTACTCATTTCCTCCTTCCTCGATTACACCTTCCTTCTTACAATGTTATTGTGGGCAGAAATAGAGAAACAGGTGCAAAATTGTCCCGTTAGGAGCAGTCCTCCTTCACCAAATACAGATAAAGTAGGAATGTGTGGAAGTCTTTCCACCACCAAAAATGAAGGTAGTCACACTTGAGCTGGCAACTCTGCTGATATCTGCCCAACGCTGCCATCTTAGAGGGCCACCAGCAAACCCAAGGACGGGTTGCAGAAGAACAGGAGCCTCTCCACCCTTAAAAAAAACCCAAAGTCACACTGGGGTTTGTCCTGAGAGGCAGTGGAGAAGAAGGAGCAACTGTGCATCTCAATTACACCTTTCTCCCAACATTGTTACTGTGGGCAGAAATGGAGAAGCAGGTGCAATGTTGCCCTGTTAGGAGCGGTCCTCCTTTGTCAAATACAGATAAAGTAGGAATGTGTGGCAATCTTCCCCTGCCTAAACGGGGAAGGGGAAATGGAGGATAAGGGAATCACCCTTAGGAAGTCAACTCCTCCAATACTCCTCCAGTGTAAACAAGGATGGGCTGGGGAAGAGCAAGAACTTCTCTTCCCTAAAAAAAAACCCGAAAGTCACTATGGGGTTTGCTCTTCCAGGCAGTTGGAGAATCAGGAGCAAGGTTACACCCCATTCACACCTTCCTTCCTACAATGTTATTGTGGGCAGAAATGGAGAAGCACGTGCAAAGTTGCCCTGTTGAGAGTGGTCCTCCTTCATCAAATACAGATGAAGTAGGAACGTGTGGAAATCCTTCCCCGGTCAAGTGGGAAAGGGGAAATGGAGGATAGGGTAATGTCCCAAGGTGATCCCGGCTCCCCACCATCTCAAGGTCAAATGCTATCTCGTTATCGCCCGAGCCAGCAGGTGGAACTCAGAAGTGCAAGGGGGATACCGTCCCCACAACCAAAACTGTTCGATTGACAGCCCAAGCTGGGAATACAAAAGATGTCCCTCACCTCCGTACCAATCAAATTAGGTTTGGGGGGGGCGGGAAGGGCGGGGATTGGATAAACTGAGGCCGGAAGCTGGAACGGCCTAGGAGCACAGGTAATAAATTCCTGCGGCCTCTGACCTTCTGTGCAGCGGATCGAGACTTGCAGCAGCTGGCTGCGGATCACCTCTGCCCAGAGCGTGAGATGCCCACTCTGCCTGCACCAAGTGAGGAGCCATTGGATGGGTGAGTGTCCCATCCCACTGAACGAGTGAGGAGCCATGGGATGGGTGAGTGTCCCATCCCACTGAACGCTTGTGGGGCTGGAAGCTAGGCACTTCATCACAGGTGCGTAACGCATAAGCAGATTCCTCCCGAGTGGGAAGGGAATATGGGTGGGAGTTAGCCACCTCACCACGTGCAGGTAACACATAAGTGGATTCTTCTTGAGTGAGAAGTGCACATGGCTGAGAGCTAGCCGCCTCACAACACGTGAACGAACCAGAAGTGAATTCCTCCCGATAGGGAAGTTCTAATATCATTAAATAATCATATTCCTCCTGAAAGGGAGGTTCAACTCGCCGGGTCCAAAATAATCAAATAATTCAATTCTCTGTGCCCCCAAAAATCAAATAATTCAATTTGACTCAAGGACTAAATTTTGTATAAAACTGTGACTTTCTGTCCCCGGTCTCTCTCTCTCACCGTGCCGATTCCGGGTGACAGTTATCAAGTTACCACCCTAGAGCTGGTAACACTGCCCCATTAAGAGCAGTACTCTTTCATCAAATACAGATGAAGTAGGAATATGTGGTAATCTTTCCCACGACAAATGGGGAAGGGGAAATGGAGGATAATGACAGTAATAATAATAATTATCATCATCATCAATCGTATTTATTGAGCGCTTACTATGTGCAGAGCACTGTACTAAGCGCTTGGGAAGTACAAATTGGCAACATATAGAGACAGTTCCTACCCAACAGTGGGCTCACAGTCTAAAAGGGGGAGACAGAGAACAAAACCAAACATACTAACAAAATAAAATAAATAGGATAGATATGTACAAGTAAAATAAATAAATAAATAAATAGAGTAATAAATATGTACAACCATATATACACATATACAGGTGCTGTGGGGAAGGGAAGGAGGCAAGATGGGGGGGATGGAGAGGGGGACGAGGGGGAGAGGAAGGAAGGGGCTCAGTCTGGGAAGGCCTCCTGGAGGAGGTGAGCTCTCAGCAGGGCTTTGAAGGGAGGAAGAGAGCTAGCTTGGCGGATGGGCAGAGGGAGGGCATTCCAGGCCCAGGGGGTGACGTGGGCCGGGGGTCGACGGCGGGACAGGCGAGAACGAGGTACGGTGAGGAGATTAGCAGTGGAGGAGTGGAGGGTGCGGGCTGGGCAGTAGAAGGAGAGAAGGGAGGTGAGGTAGGAGGGGGCGAGGTGATGGAGAGCCTTGAAGCCGAGGGTGAGGAGTTTCTGTGTGATGCACAGATTGATTGGTACCCATTGGAGGTTTTTGAGGAGGGGAGTAATATGCCCAGAGCGTTTCTGGACAAAGATAATCCAGGCAGCAGCATGAAGTATGGATTGAAGTGGAGAGAGACACGAGGATGGGAGATCAGAGAGAAGGCTGGTGCAGTAGTCCAGACAGGATAGGATGAGAGCTTGAATGAGCAGGGTAGGAGTTTGGATGGAGAGGAAAGGGTGGATCTTGGCAATGTTGCAGAGCTGAGACCGGCAGGTTTTGGTGACGGCTTGGATGTGAGGGGTGAATGAGAGAGCAGAGTCGAGGATGACATCAAGGTTGCGGGCTTGTGAGACGGGAAGGATGGTAGTGCCGTCAACAGAGATGGGAAAGTCAGGGAGAGGACAAGGTTTGGGAGGGAAGACAAGGCGTTCAGTCTTCGACATGTTGAGCTTTAGGTGGCGGGCAGACATCCAGATGGAGATGTCTTGAAGGCAGGAGGAGATGCGAGCCTGGAGAGAGGGGGAGAGATCAGGGGCAAAGATGTAGATCTGGGTGTCATCAGCGTAGAGATGATAGTTGAAGCCGTGGGAGCGAATGAGGTCACCAAGGGAGTGCGTGTAGATTGAGAACAGAAGGGGACCAAGCACTGAACCTTGTATTTGTTAAGCACTTACTATGTGCCAAGCACTGTTCTAAGTGCTGGGGTAGATACAAGGTAATCTGGTTGTCCCACGTGGGGCTCACAATAAGGAATCAGGGATAAGGATAATAAAGATAAGGGGGACACCCTTGAGTTGGCAACTCCACTGATACCTGCCCAATGCAACCACCTTAGAGGGCCACTAGCGTAACCAAGGATGGTTGGGAAAAAGTAAAGCCTCTGCCCTAAAAAAAACCCAAAAGTCATCCTGGGGTTTGCGCTGCCAAGCAATGGAGAATCAAGGGCAAAGTAGCACCTCAATTAAACCTTCCTTCCTACAATGCTACTGTGGGCAGATAAGGAGACGCAGGTGCAATGTTGCCACGTTAGGAGTGGTCCGCCTTCATAAAATACAGATGAAGGAGTAAGGCATGGAAATCTTCCCCCCTCCAAGTGGGGAAAGGGAAATGGAGGATCAGGGAATAACCACTGAGTTGGACAATTCCTCTGACATATGCCCGATGCAACCACCTTGGAAGGCCACCTGTGTACCCAAAAAGGTCTTTCCCAAGCAGTGTGGCTCAGTGGAAAGAGCACGGGCCTTGGAGTCAGAGGTCATGGGTTCAAATCCCAGCTCTGCCAATTAACAGCTGTGTGACTTCACTTCTCTTTGCCTCAGTTACCTCATCTGTAAAATGGGGATTAAGACTGTGAGCCCCCCGTGGGACAACCTGATCACCTTGTAACCTCCCTAGCGCTTAGAACAGTGCTTGGCACATAGTAAGTGCTTAATAAATGCCATCATCATCATCAACAACTCAGCCCTATTCAAACCCCAAGTCACACTGGCTATTTTCCATTGCTTGCTGTTGCCGTCTGCCTCCACGCGTCCAGCGCAGTGGGGAGACGGGCACTCGCAATGGAAGAACGCAGACCAGGCGAGTCTCAAGCTGGAAAAGGAGACTGTTTATTGGGTTAAGCAGCAAGACTTTTATATCTTTCAGTCACATTCTGTATGTTTCCATGTTCCTGTGTTTATAACTAACACAGCAATTCTGGAACCTTCAAAACCAGTAACAAGCAACACCCGTCTATGCAAGGCCGTAGGGTCGATAACAAGTAACTCTTGCCTGTCCACAGCTCTCCTCTCAGTTCCTTGTAGGTCTTCCTGTGAGCACGGAAGGCCTGGCTTACTACTTAGGCCCAGTAATTGATGGGCCAGATGTTAGGTCTGCCACAAGTCCCCCTTTTTGTTTTTGAAACAATTGCAAAGCATGGAGTTGAGTAAGAAGCAGGCGAAGGAAGACAGATAGCCATCGGGCAAGGCAGGGCAGGCAAAACAGGGCCAAGATCAACAAAATAATATATGGGAGACTATGAAGCAGCATTGAGAGCCAATTAAAAGGATTAACCGCCTCAAGGGCAGAAATGATCGGTGAAGCAATATCGGCAGGAATGATCAAGGGACGGGTATTTTGCATAGCATCAGAGAGTAAGGCAAGGTGCGACAAATCAAGGGAGACATTCGAAGAATGCCAGGCTCCTTGGAGCCGATTTCGGATCGCGGACCACGAAAACCCGGGAAATGTGGCATTATAATAATATGGGGTCACACAGATATGAGGGTAACGATAATCACAACGTTGAAACGAAAGTTGAGTGCGCAGAGCATCAACCTCATTTCCTAATTCTATAAGAGAATGCTGTAGAAGAGAGAGGTGAGCGGTAAAGACTTTATCTAATCGTAACTGTGTTTGCAGAGCATCAGAAACATTTCTTGCAAGGGAATTAACAAAGGAGGCCTGTGTTATTTCAGTATGCAGGGTAATAGAGGATAAGGTGGTAGCAGTAATAAGGGATGCCAAAGCGATAAACCCAGTGATTAACAATCCAACAAACTGACGATGTCGCCGTTTTGGAATACGAAAATGATCAGCTAACATCTGCAGGGCAGAATCCACAGGGGACTCAGCCCAAGGGTGGGATAATGAGGTGGGTAGTATAGCATGACGAGGTTGTTCTATTATAAGAATAGTAGCAGTGGCATCACGGGCGGATATACATTGGGTAAGTCTACAATTATCACATGTAATATTCCAGAGGGAAGGGAAGGGGATAAGGGATGGGTAGCCAACAAGGAAGGCTTGCGGTGGCAATATATATGCTCTTATTTGCCGTTCTTCCATATGGACTGGGATAGAATCGAAAGGGACCTGTAATCAAGCAAAAGCAAGCGTGATTGGACCCAAAGCAGCAAAAGCCCACCAAAGACTAGGGTACAAGGGGGAGGAAGTTCCGGCATGAGAGGAACCTAAAGCCTGGAAAGCATCCGTGGGCAGAAACCCAAGATAACCATGCAAAGGGGATAAATAAGTAAGGTTGTCATGTCCTCCCCAATTCAGTAGAGTGGCTGGGAAAACGTGAGAGGACAAATGAATAACCGTGGGGAAGGGTTGTCGGCACGTTTGCCAGATAGGCGAAACAGACTCTGATGGTGGCCAAGACGAGCTGGCAAACACACAAGAAGGAAGTTCGGGTACCGAAGGTGAGGTTCCCAAACGATGGGATACAGTAGTCAAACGGGTAATCCCACAGTACACCGAACGGGGCTGGGGTTCATGCAATTCTCATTCTTGAGCCCAAGTAGTGAGGGGGAGCAGAGACAGACACAGACTTGGGGTCGGAGCTGCAGAGAAACATATAGGAGCGCGAGTAGCAAGGAGGGAGACATTGACAAGTGCCTCTTCCCCTGATCCTTCCCATGGAATCGCATCCCCCCTACAAGATCAGAAACATTAGTGAGAATATCTCCCACCGTGTCCTGCCACGTAACGGGCTGCACCCACGGAGGGTACGGAACAAAAGTCCAATAGTCCTCAGTAATCACAACGGTGGAAAAAGCGAGGATCAGGAAAGCGATCATCCTTTTGGGGAACTGGGCCGCTGATCCTCCGGAGGAAAAGTCACGGGGTCTGTCTCCTGGTTCTCGGTCAGCTCCTGAAGTATGCAGGGTGAGGGAGAACACACTGTAGAAAGGAAACGGCGTATGTTCTTTGTAGGTATCCAGATCGGGCAGTCCTCAGTTTCTGGAAAGACACAAGCATAACCTCGGCCCCACGTTAATAAGGGATCTGGCCCTCGCCACTGTCGCGTGAGGGGGTCCTTCCATTTTACTCTTTCTGGGTGTTCCTTAGTTTCCCTACCACCCCATTTTTCAGCGGGGGGTAAGAACTTTGTCATCCATAGTTAAAAAATTAAGGGTATATTTAGCGGATTGTAATTGCCTATGGGGAGAGGTCAGTTCATCTCCCCCTTTTTGTTTCTCCAAAAAAGCTTTGAGCCAACGATGACGATTTTCGACAATGGCTTGACCCGTGGGATTGTATGGAATACCCGTAACAAGGCGGATAGCAAAAGTATTATAGAAAGACCAGAATGCCTTAGAAGTGTATGCGGGGCCATTGTTGGTTTTCAATACCTGTGGAATTCCCATAAAGACAAAAGCAAGAAACAAATGATCCATAACATGTTTGGCTGATTCACCAGTGTGAGCCGACGCAAAAGTAAATAGTGTACAGGTATCAACAGTAACATGAATAAAAGCCAATCCGCCAAAGGGAGGGTAATGCGTGACGTCCATTTGCCACAGCTTTCTTGGCACAAGACCACGGTGATTCGTGGCTTCAGAGGCCGCAGGTAATGTAGTAACACAGGAGGTACAAGCTTTCACAATAGCCCACATGCTTTCCCAAGAAATGCCAAATTGATGGCGTAACATTCCCACCCCTTGGTGGAAGCGCTGGTGGGCTTGCGAGGCTGCGGCTGTAGCGTCTAAAGGGAGAAGAGCCGGAGCCAACAGTGGTGCAACAAAAATAATCGCCTTTGGTGCGCCAGCAAGTTCCCTAGTAAGTAGGTCCGCACAGGCATTACCTTCAACCAATGGTCCAGGGAGGGACGAATGCACCCTAATATGAGAAATATAAAAACGATGAGAACGAGCACAAATCGTTGCTTGAAGTTCCTGGAACAAAGGAAAAAATGGCTGCCTCGGAAAACCGGAGCGCAGCAGTCTCAATGTGAAGAGTAACAAAGCATGCATACCGGCTATCGGAGATAATATTAAGTGAATGAGGGAAATCGCGAAGGACTGACATCACAGCTACAAGTTCCGTGTGTTGAGCAGAATGGGACAGAATGGGGATAACGCGGGAAGTGTCCGGAGGACAATAATAGGCGGCTCGGCCTTTCGTTCCATCTGTGAAAACTGTGATAGCCCCCGGTATTGGTTCCGGAACCGTGATGCAGGGGAATACCCATGCAAAAGGTGAGAAAACCTTTAATCGTGGAATATCTGGGAGACCAGTAACCCAAGCCCCGGTATGCATTGCCAAAAGGATCTGCCAATCGGGATCGTTGCCAAGAAGTGTGGCAAGTTGATCTGAAGTATATGGTTGGTATAATGCAGAGGGTCCAGTCCCAGAAAGGACGGTAATGCGCCAAATTAAACGACCCAATAACTGGGCTACCAAAGTCGGATATGGGGAAACAGAGCGGTGGGGCTGAGTGGGCAAATGCATCCACTCAACCAATTGTTGTTCTTGACATATAACCCCTGTAGGCATGACAGAGGTGGGAACGACAACGGCGGATAAGGGTATCCCTGGGGTGACACGGTCTACTGTAGCCTGAGCCAATTTTTTGACTACCTGCTCTAATGCCCGGGCGGCTTCTGGTGAAAGGGAGCGGGGGGAAGAGAGCTCCAGGGCTCCTCGCAAGGTAGCAAAAAGGTGAGATAATTGATCGGTGGGGATTCCAAGATAAGGGCGCACCCAGTTTAATTCCCCCAGTAATTTTTGAAAATCATTAAGGGTTTTTAATTTTGAAACATCCAAGGTAGGGGTCACAGGGGGCACTGTCCGATCTGTCAAAATATGTCCCAGATAGGTGATCGGGGGCTTTGTCTGGACTTTCTTGGGTGCAACCCGCAGCCCTCCAGATTCTAGAGCTGCCAGAAGAGCAGGCCGTAAGGCGTGTAGTTGGGCTGCGGTGGCACAAGCGCATAATATGTCATCCATATAGTGAATAATATATGCCTCAGGATGCTTGACGCAGAGCGGCGCTATCAAAAGCGCAACGTAAGTCTGGCACATTGTGGTGCTATCTTTCATTCCCTGGGGGAGGACCGTCCAATGATATCGCGTAGTAGATTGAGTCCTGTGAGCCACAGGGACTGAAAACGCAAATCGAATGCGATCGTCCGGGTGGAGCGGAATAGAGAAAAAACAATCCTGAATATCTACTACTAATATCGGCCAATTCCTAGGGATCATAGCCAGGTTCGGGAGCCCAGGTTGCAGCGCTCCCATTGGCTGCATCGTCTTATTGATTTCTCTGAGATCAGTCAACATCCTCCAGGCCCCCGAGCGCTTTTTTATCACAAAGACAGGGGAATTCCAAGGGCTATCGGAGGGTTCAATATGCCCCGCCGCCAATTGTTCCGCGACTATCACTTGTAAAGCAGCCAATTTCGGGGTTGGTAGCGGCCACTATTAGATTCATTGTATAGGACGACTGTAACCCATAATCGCGAACACTTTTCCGCAACTCCTTAATCAACTCATAAGGGAGAGAGTCATACTGAGCCGGCCGCCCGGGAAGATACACCACCGGCATCGCTTGCAGTAGCTGTACGTCCCCTGGGAGCAATGCCTCCTGCCGGCAGCCCGAAAGGGCCCCGGTCTAGGCAGGCTGCGCCGTGGCAGGCACAGCATATACATACGGCGGCGCAGCAGACAAAGGGGGAGCAAGGTGGGGAGGGGGAACGATCGACGAACGGGATACCGCCTGCAGGTGCTGGGTCTGCAAAAGGTCCTTTGCTGTGGGTGCGGCAGCAGCCGTCGTTGTAAGAGGGGCCAAAGGCGGGTATAGATCAGATCCCTCCTTCTGGTCTGTAGTCCCAGAGTCAGAAGTATCTCCAGAGTCATTATGATCCTGGTCCCGATGCAAGTCCTCGGGATCCGGAACAGCAGCGTACACCGGCTCCAATCCTTCTGTTGGAGGCAAAACTTCAAAGGACAGGGGGTCCTCCTGATCACTCCCTGCCCCCAAGTCGCGCATCGCCGGCACCTCCTGTAACACCCGTTCAGCGGGATGCAGTGCCCGCAGCGCCGTAAAAACAGTTTTCCATGTAATCAGTACCCCTTTGGGTAGGGACTGGGACAAGCTTTCACGAGTCTGTAGCTCCCTGTAAGTCCCTGTAAGCATCTCGAAAGTGATTTGAACTGGAGGTCGGGTGCGATCATTGCGACGCGCTTGCTCCGCGCACAAATCAAAAAATTCTGCCTTCCAAAGCAAATAGTCTCCGCCATCCAGGACAGTCTTGGCTAAGGTTTGCCAATCATACGGGCAAAGAATTGAGGAAGCAATACTTTCTATTAGTGCCAGCACATAAGGAGCGGTGGGCCCATATGTCGCAGCACCCTGTTTCACTTCTTTTAATAGTTTGAAATTCAGGAGTTCGTGGGTACATATCAACTGACCAGGATTAGCAGGGTCAGGTTGCTCCATCACAGGGAAACCCATCAATAATTCAATAGGTATCTCCTCTCCCCCTTCCATAGCAGCCCCCATCGCTCGCTGCAGAGGTGTTTGTGCTGGTTTCGGGACCCATGGAGGGGGTGGTGGAGGGGGTGGTGCGGAAGGAGCTGGCTCAGTGAAAGGATTCCACTTTCCTTCCTTTGGAAACCAAGGGCAGCATTTTTCCACGCATTCCAAAAATTGTTCAATCTGGGCAGTGGTGATAATCAACCCACGCTCCTTTACAACATCCTTAAGTAATTGGATATAATGATCCCGAGAACGGAATTGAATTTGTCCCATTTTCTTCCCTGCTGTAAGCCTGGTGTTTGAAAATGAAAGTAAACTTAAATGCCCTCACCTCTTCGGTTCCTTAGTGAGTCACTGCGCAGTGATGAGTTGTTCCGTGAGGGTTGCGGTGCTGAGTCTGAGGGTCCAGGGTTCATGTCCCTGTCCCTGTTCGGGCACCATTTGTTGCCATCTGCCTCCATGCGTCCAGCGCAGTGGGGAGACGGGCACTCGCAATGGAAGAACGCAGGCCAGGCGAGTCTCAAGGTGGACAAGGAGACTGTTTATTGGGTTAAGCAGCAAGACTTTTATATCTTTCAGTCACATTCTGTATGTTTCCATGTTCCTGTGTTTATAACACAGCAATTCTGTAACCTTCAAAACCAGTAACAAGCAACACCCGTCTATGCAAGGCCGTAGGGCCGATAACAAGTAACTCTTGCCTGTCTACAGCTCTCCTCTCAGTTCCTTGTAGGTCTTCCTGTGAGCACGGAAGGCCTGGCTTACTACTTAGGCCCAGTAATTGATGGGCCAGATGTTAGGTCTGCCGCAGCTTGCCATTTCCTTTCCCTCCCTGTTTGAGCAAGGGGACAACCCACTCTTTGGTTACTTGCCGGCTATTGGTTGAGGTTTCTTCCCACCTGTTAAGCCGGATACAACCTGGGCAAAGCTGCCATGTCCTTTAAATGGTTTTGAGGGGAGAAATGGGGTACCAGATGCAAGGTTGCCCTGACAGGAGAGATACTACTGCGCAAAGGCCACGTGGATTAGGAATTTGAGCATTTCTCCTTCTCAGAAAGGAGGAGGAAGATATGAGAAATAGAGGGCCATCTCTGCATTGGCACCTCCGCTGGCCCACTCCTTCATTCAACCTCCTTGTCGGGCCACCAGCATTCCCACCGAGGAGTTGGAGATGACAGGCAACCACCCCACACTCCTGGTCCCCCAACACTGGAACCATTCTCAAACGCATGACATCACTTTTCAGAGTCTGCTCGTTTCCACCTTCCTCAATTACACTTTCCTTCCAACAACATTACTGTGGGCAGAAATGGAGAAGCAGGTGCAACGTTGCCCCATTAGGAGTGGTTCTCCTTCATCTAATACAGATAAAGAAGGAATGTGTGGAAGTCTTTCCACCACCACGTGGGCAAGGCGAAATGGGGGATAGGGTAGTCACATTTGAGCTGGCAACTCCGCTGATATCTGCCCCCAATGCAGCCATCTTAGAGGGCCACCAGCATACTCAAGGATGGTTTGCAGAAGAGCAGGTGCCTCTCCGCCTTTACAAAAAACCCCAAAGTCACACCGGGGTTTGCAATGACAGGAAATGATGACAGGGGGGCAATGTTGCACCTCAATTACACCTTTCTTCCAACAATGTTACTGTGGGAAGAAATGGGGAAGCAGGTGCAATGTTGCCCCGTTAGGAGCGGTCCTCCTTTGTCAAATATAGATAAAGCAAGAATGCGTGGAAATCTTCCCCCGCCCAAGTGGGGAAGGGAAAATGGAGGATAAGTGAGTCAACCTTGAGTTGGCAACTCCTCTGATATCTGCCCAATGCAAGCACCTTAGAGGGCCACCAGCGTAACCAAGGATGGGTTGGTTAGAACAGGAACCCCTTCTACATAAAAATACCCGAAGGTCACCCCAGGGTTTTCCCTGCCAGGTAATGGAGAATCAGGAACAAGATTGCACCTCAATTAAACCTTCTATCTTACAATGTTGATGTGGGCAGAAATGGAGAAGCAGGTACAACGCTGCCACCGTAGGAGCTGTCCTCTTTCATCAAATACAGATAAACTATTCCTTTCCCTCCCTGCTCAAGCAAGGGGAAAAACTATCCTTCGGTTACTCTCCAGCTGTGGGTTGAAGTTTCTTCCCATCCGTTAAGCCAAACGCAACCTGGGCAAAACTGCCATGTCCTTTTAATGGTTTTGTGGGCAGAAATGTGGTACCAGACGCAAGGTTGCCCTGACAGGAGCTATACTACTGCACAAAAGAACACGTGGAGTAGGAAGTTTTGCATTTCTTCCCTCTCAGAGAGAAGGAGGGGGAGAAGAGAAATCAAAGAGCCACCACCGTGTTGGCACCTCCGCTGGCACATTCCTTCATTCAACCTCCTTCTTGGGTCACCAGCATTCCCACCGAGGAGTGGGGGATGAGAGGCAACCACCCCGCACTACTGGGACCCCGACACTGGTACCACTCCCAAACGTATGACAGCTATTTTCAGAGTCTGCTCGTTTCCTCCTTCTTCAATTACACCTTCCTTCCTACAGTGATACTGCGGGCAGAAATGGAGAAGCAGGTGCAATGTTACCCCGTTTGGAGCGGCCCTTCTTCATCATATACAAAGTAGGAATGTGTGGAAGTCTTTCCCCCACCAAGTGGGCAAGGGGAAATGGAGGATAGGGTAGTCACATTTGAGCTGGCAACTCCACTGATATCTGCCTAATGCAGCCATCTTAGAGGGCCAACAGCATACACAAGCGCGGGTTGCAGAAGAGCAGGTGCCGCTCTGCCTTTCAAGAAACCCCAAAGTCACCCCGGGCTTTGCCCTGCCAGGCAATGGGGAATCAGGAGCAAGACTGAGCCTCAATCACACATTCATTCTCAAAATGTTACTGTGGGCAGAAATGGAGAAGCAGGTGCATCCTTGCCCCGTTTGGAGTGGCCCTCCTTCATCAAATACAGAAGAATGAGGAATGCGTGGAAATCTCCCACCGGCCAAGTGGGGAATGGGAAATGGACGACCAGGGAGTCACCCTTGAGTTGGCAACTCCTCTGATATCTGCCCCATGCAACCACCTTAGAGGCCCACCAGCGTAAACAAGGATGGGTTGGGTAAGAAGAGCAGGAACCCCTCCTCCCTAAAAATACCCCAGTCACCCCAGGGCTTGCCCTGCCAAGCAATGGAGATTCAGGTGCAAGGTCGCATCTCAATTACACCTTCCTTCTAACAATGTTACTGTGGGCACAAATGGAGAAGCAGGTGCAGCATTGCCCCGTTAGAAGCTGCCTGCCTTCATCAAATGCAGATGAAGGAGGAATACATGGAAATCTTCCCCAGGCCAAGTGGGGAAAAGGAAATGGAGGATTAAGGAATCACCCTAGAGTTGGCAACTCCTCTGATACCTGCCCAATGCAACTAGCTTAGAAGGGCACCAGCGTACCCCAAAATGGGTTGGGAAAGACCAGGAACACCTCCGCCCTAATAAAACCCCATGTCACACTGGCTACTTTCAATCACTAGCCATTTCCTTTCCCTCCCTGCTAGAACAAGGGGACAAACCATCCTTTGGTTATTCTCCGGTTATTGGTTGAGGATTCTTCCCACCCGTTAAGCCGGAGGCGACTTGGGCAAAACTGCCGTGTCCTTTTAATGGTTTTGTGGACAGAAATGGGGTTCCAGATGCAAGGTTGCCCTGACAGGAGCGATACTACTGCACAAAGGCCACGTGGGGTAGGAATATGTGCATGTCTTCCCTCTCAGAGAGGAGGGGGATGAGAAAGCAAAGAGCCACCACTGTGTTGGCAGCTCTGCATGCATAGTCCTGCGTTCAAACTCGATGTCGGGCCAAAAGCGTTCCCACCGAGGAGGGGGGGGGGGATGAGAGGCAACTTCCCCGCACTACTGGGCCTCCGACACTGGAACCAATCCCAAACGCAAGACAGCTCTTTTCAGAGTCTGCTTGTTTCCTCCTTATTAAACTACAGTTTCCTTCCTACAGTGTTACTGAAGGCAGATATGGAGAAGCAGCTGCAATGTTACACTGTAGGAGCAGTCCTCCAACTAATAAAGATAAAGTAGTAATGCTTGGAAACCTTCCACTGGCTAAGGAGGCAAGGGGAAATGGAGGACAGGGTAATCACAGTTGAGCTGGCAACTCCACTGACATCTGCCCAATGCAGCCATCTTAGAGGGTCACCAGCATACCCATGGTCGGATTGGGTAATAGTGGGAACCGCTCCTCCCTAAAAATACCCCAAAGTCAACCTGTTGTTTGCCCTGCCAGGCAAAGGAGAAACAGAAGCCAAGAAATCAAAGGGCCACCACTGCGTTGGCACCTCTGCTGGCAAACTCCTTAATTCAACCTCCTTCTCCGGTCACCAGCATTTCCACCGAGGAGTGGGGGATGAGAGGCAACCTCCCCGCACTACTGGGCCCCAAACACTGGAACCACTTCAAAACTTATGACAGCTCTTTTCAGAGACTGCTCGTTTGCTCCTTCCTTAATTACACCTTCCTTCCTACAGTGTTACTGTGGGCAGAAATGATGAAGCAGGTGCTACATTGCCCTGTTTGGAGCGGTCCTCCTTCATCTAATGCAGATGAAGTAGTAATGCCTGGAAATCTATCACCGGCCAAGTGGGAAAGGAGAAATGGAAAATAGTGTAGTTGCACTTGAGCTGTCAACTCCGCTGATATCTGCCCAACGCAGCTGTTTTAGAGGGCCACCAGCATACCCAGGGACAGGTTGCAGAAGAGCAGGAGCCACTCCACCCTCCGAAAAACCCACAAGTCACCCTGGGGTTTGCCCTGCCAGGCCAGGGCAAATCACGAGCAAGGTTGCACCTCAATCACACCATCCTTCCAACAATGTTACTGTGGGCAGAAATGGAGAAGCAGGTGCAAATCTGCCCCATGATAGAGAGGTCCACCTTCATGACACACAGATGGAGGAATGCATGGAAATCTTCCCCCGGCCAAGTGTGGAAGGGGAAATGGATGATTTATGGAGTCACCTTTGAGTTGGCAATTCCTCTGATATCTGCCCAATGAAACCTATCCCGTCTGGATTACTGTATCAGCCTCCTCTCTGATCTCCCATACTCCTGTCTCTCCCCTCTTCAATCCATACTTCACGCTGCTGCCCGGATCGTCTTTGTCCAGAAACGCTCTGGGCATGTTACTCCCCTCCTCAAAAATCTCCAGTGGCTACCAATTAACCTACGCATCAGGCAGAAACTCCTCACCCTCGGCTTCAAGGCTGTCCATCACCTCGCCCCCCTCCTACCTCACCTCCCTTCTCTACTTCTACAGCCCAGCCCACACCCTCCACTCCTCTGCTGCTAATCTCCTCACAGTGCCTCGTTCTCATCTGTCCCGCCGTCGACCCCCGGGCCATGTCCTCCCCTTGGCCTGGAATGCCCTCCCTCCTCACGTCCGCCAAGCTAGCTCTCTTCCTCCCTTCAAGGCCCTAATGAGAGCTCACCTCCTCCAGGAGGCCTTCCCAGACTGAGCCTCCTCCTTCCTCTCCCCCGCCTCACCTCCTTCCCCTCCCCACAGCACCTGTATATATGTATATATGTTTGTATGTATTTATTACTCTATTTATTTATTTATTTTATTTGTACATATTTATTCTATTTATTTCATTTTGTTAATATGTTTTGTTTTGTTCTCTGTCTCCCCCTTCTAGACTGTGAGCACACTGTTGGGTAGGGACTGTTTCTGTATGTTGCCAACTTGTACTCCCCAAGTGCTTAGTACAGTGCTCTGAACACAGTAAGCGCTCAATAAATGTGATTGAATGAATGAATGAATGAATGAATGAATGAATGAACCCAACTTTTACAGCCACCAGAGCAACCAAGAAAAGGTTGGGTACGAACCAGATCCTCTCATCCCTAAAAATATTCCCAAGTCACCCCAGGGTTTGCTCTGCTAGGCAATTGAGAAGCAGAAGCTGGGTTGCCCCTCAATTACACCTTCCCTCCTACAATGTTACTGTCAACAGAAATGGAGAAGCAGGTGCAAATTTGCCCCATGAGAGAGCAGTCCGACTTCATGACACACAGATAAAGGAGGAATGTGTGGAAAGCTTTCCCCGGCCAAGTGAGGAAGGGGAAATGGATGATTAGGGAGTCACCTCTGAGTTGGCAACTCCTCTGATATCTGCCCAATGCAACTAACGTTTGCAGCCACCAGAGCAACCAATAAAAGGTTGGGGACGAACCAGAACCTCTCCTCCCTAAAAATATTCCAAAGTCACCAGGGTTTACTCTGCAAGGCAATTCTAAAGGAGAAGCTAGGTTGCACCTGAATTACACATTCCCTCCTACAATGTTACTGTGGGTAGAAATAGAGAAGCAGGTGCAAATTTGCCTCGTTAGGAGCAGTCTTCCTTCATCTACGCGCTGCCTAGAATTCCTCAACAACAACTCTCTCCTCGACCCCCTCCAGTCTGGGTTCCGTCCCCTTCATTCCACGGAAACTGCGCTCTCAAAGGTCACCAATGACCTCCTGCTTGCCAAATCCAACGGCTCATACTCTGTCCTAATCCTCCTCGACCTCTCAGCTGCCTTTGACACTGTGGACCACCCCCTTCTCCTCAACACGTTATCTGACCTTGGCTTCACAGACTCCGTCCTCTCCTGGTTCTCCTCTTATCTCTCCGGTCGTTCTTTCTCAGTCTCTTTTGCAGGCTCCTCCTCCCCCTCCCATCCTCTTACTGTGGGAGTTCCCCAAGGTTCAGTGCTTGGTCCCCTTCTGTTCTCAATCTACACTCACTCCCTTGGTGACCTCATTCGCTCCCACGGCTTCAACTATCACCTCTACGCTGATGACACCCAGATCTACATCTCTGCCCCTGCTCTCTCCCCCTCCCTCCAGGCTCGCATCTCCTCCTGCCTTCAGGACATCTCCATCTGGATGTCCGCCCGCCACCTAAAGCTCAACATGTCGAAGACTGAGCTCCTTGTCTTCCCTCCCAAACCTTGTCCTCTCCCTGACTTTCCCATCTCTGTTGACGGCACTACCATCCTTCCCGTCTCACAAGCCCGCAACCTTGGTGTCATCCTCGACTCCGCTCTCTCATTCACCCCTCACATCCAAGCCGTCACCAAAACCTGCCGGTCTCAGCTCCGCAACATTGCCAAGATCCGCCCTTTCCTCTCCATCCAAACCGCTACCCTGCTAATTCAAGCTCTCATCCTATCCCGTCTGGACTACTGCACTAGCCTTCTCTCTGATCTCCCATCCTCGTGTCTCTCTCCACTTCAATCCATACTTCATGCTGCTGCCCGGATTATCTTTGTCCAGAAACGCTCTGGACATATCACTCCCCTCCTCAAAAACCTCCAATGGCTACCAATCAATCTGCGCATCAGGCAGAAACTCCTCACCCTGGGCTTCAAGGCTCTCCATCACCTCGCCCCCTCCTACCTCACCTCCCTTCTCTCCTTCTACTGCCCAGCCCGCACCCTCCGCTCCTCCACCACTAATCTCCTCACTGTACCTCGCTCTCGCCTGTCCCGCCATCGACCCCCGGCCCACGTCATCCCCCGGGCCTGGAATGCCCTCCCTCTGCCCATCCGCCAAGCTAGCTCTCTTCCTTCCTTCAAGGCCCTGCTGAGAGCTCACCTCCTCCAGGAGGCCTTCCCAGACTGAGCCCCTTCTTTCCTCTCCCCCTCGTCCCCCTCTCCATCCCCCCGCCTTACCGCCTTCCCCTCCCCACAGCACCTGTATATACGTATATATGGTTGTACATATTTATTACTCTGTTTATTTATTTATTTATTTATTTTACTTGTACATTTCTATCCTACTTATTTTATTTTGTTGGTATGTTTGGTTCTGTTCTCTGTCTCCCCCTTTTAGACTGTGAGCCCACTATCGGGTAGGGACTGTCTCTATGTGATGCCAATTTGTACTTCCCAAGCGCTTAGTACAGTGCTCTGCACATAGTAAGCGCTCAATAAATACGATTGATTGATTGATTGATCTAACACACATGAAGTAGCAATGCCTGGAAATCTTCCACCGGCTAAGGGGGCAAGGGGGAATGGAGGATAGCTTTGTTACACTTGAGCGGGCATCTCCGCTGACATCTGCTCAATGCAGCCATCTTAGAGGGCCAACAGCGGAACCAAGGATGGGTTGGGTATGAGCGGGAAACTTCCCTCCCTAAAAATACCCCAAAGTCACCCTCTGGTTTGCCCTGCCACGCAATACAGAAACAGAAACCAAGAAATCAAAAGGCCACCACTGCATTGGCACCTCCACTGGCACACTCTTTCATCACATTTTGAACGAGAAACCTAAGGAGAGACCGGCTCAGAACTTGAACGCCAAAATTAAATGAAACCGTATCTTAGTGTGTGCACCCTCCAATGCGGCCACCGATGAACTTAGGAAAAAAATCATTCTTGAATTTAAAGAAAAATGCCAAAACAAGAAAAGCCCTTTGGGTATGATTCTCTAGTGGTTTTTAACGTTTTACATTTAATGACGATAACATTGGAGGCGAAATGACAAGTAACCCAAAGACCCACCTCTTTTCCGTGCTTGATGCCATAAGACCCTGTGTGGGGGGATTGGAAACTCATGGTTCAGAAGGTTCTGTTGGCATTAGGAGAAACCTCAAATTGGAACTAAGGGCCATTTAGTGTAAACAGAAACATAAAAAAAAGGTTAGGTTAGCTGTGTTTTCCTGAAGCCACAAGCTATACCTGTAGCTCCCGTAATTTTCCTCCAAAGATGAAGAATTGTGGATTTGTTCAGCCCTTGACATCTTTGAAATGTTTGCTCAGATATTGGATTGGTGGAAAAGGGGAGGATTGGGGAATGTCCATGCATCAGCCTCCACTCTTATCTCCCACCCTCCTGTCTCTCCCCACTTCAATCTATACTTCACGCTGCTGCCTGGATCATCTTTGTGCAGAAACGCTCTGGGCATGGTACTCCCCTCCTCAAAAATCTCCAGTGGCTACCAATCAACCTAAGCACCAGGCAAAAACTCCTCACTCTTGGCTTCAAGGCTCTCCATCACCTCGCCCCCTCCTACTTAACCTCCCTTCTCTCCTTCTACAGCCCAGCCCGCACCCTCCGCTCCTCTGCCGCTAACCTCACTGGGCCTAGTTCTCACTTGTCCACCCATCGACCCCCATTCCACGTCCTCCCCTTGGCCTGGAATGCCCTCCCTCTGCACATCCGCCAAGCTAACTCTCTTCCTCCCTTCAAAGCCCTACTGAGAGCTCATCTCCTCCAGGAGGCTTTCCCAGCCTGAGCTCCCTCCTTCCTCTCCCCCTACTCCCCCTCGCCATCCCCCCCCCCCGCCTTACCTCCTTTCCCTCCCCACAGCACCTGTATATATGTTTGTACATATTTATTACTCTATTTTACTTGTACATATTTACTATTCTATTTATTTTATTTTGTTAATATGTTTTGCTTGGTTGTCTGTCTCCCCCTTCTAGAGTGTGAGCCCGCTGTTGGGTAGGGACCGTCTCTATATGTTGCCAACTTGTACTTCCCAAGCGCTTAGTACAGTGCTCTGCACACAGTAAGCGCTCAATAAATACGAATGAATGAATGAACCTCCTTCTTGGTTCACCAGCATTCCCACTGAGGAGTGGGGGATGAGACGCAACCTCCCTGCACTACTGGGCCCCAAACAGCGGAACCACTTCAAAACTCAGGACAGCTCTTTTCAGAGTCTGCTCATTTCTTCCCTTCTCAATTACAACTTCGTTCCCACAATGTTACTGTGGGCAGAAATGAGGAAGCAGGTGACACGTTGCCCTGTTTGGAGCGGTCCTCTTTCATCTAACATGGATGGAGTAGTAATGCCAGGAAAACGTCCACCGGCCAAGTGGGGAAGGGGAAATGGAGGATAGGGTAGTTACAATTGAGCTGGCATCTCTGCTTACATCTGCCCAACGCAGCCATCTGAGAGGGCCACCAGCATGCCCACTGATGGGCTGCATAAGAGCAGGAGCTGTTCCACCCTCCCCAAAACCCTAAAGTAACCCCGGAGTTGGACCTGCCAGGCCATGGCAAAGCACGAGCAAGGTTGCACCTCAATCACACCATCCTTCCAACCATATTACTGTGGGCAGAAATGAAGAAGCAGGTGCAGTTTTGCCCAATAGGAGCAGTCCTCCTTCGTCTAATACAGATGAAGGAGGAATGCTTGGAAATCTTCCCTGGCAAAATGGGGAAGGGGAAATGGACGATTAGGGAGTCACCTCTGAGTTGGTAACTCCTCTGATACCTGCCAAATGAACCCAACTTTTGCAGCCACCAGAGCAACCAAGAAAAGGTTGGGGAAGAACCAGAACCTCTCCTCCCTAAAAATATTCCAAAGTCACCAGGGTTTGCTCTGCAAGGCAATTCAAAAGAGAAGCTAGGTTGCACCTGAATTACACATTCCCTCCTACAGTGTTACTGTGGGTAGAAATGGAGAAGCAGGTGCAAAAGTGCCCCATGAAAGAGCGGTCCTCCTTTATCTAACACACATGAAGTAGAAATGCCTGGAAATCTTCCACCAGCCAAGTGGGCAAGGGGGAATGGAGGATACCTTAGTTACACTTGAGTGGGCATCTCCGCTGACATCTGCTCAATGCAGCCATCTTAGAGGGCCACCAGCGGAACCAAGGATGGGATGGGTAAGAGCGGGAACCTTTCCTCCCTAAAAATACCCCAAAGTCACCCTCTGGTTTGCCCTGCCAAGCAATACAGAAACAGAAACCAAGAAATCAAAAGGCCACCATTGCGTTGGCACCTCTGCTGGCACACTCCTTCGTCGCATTCTGAATGAGACACCTAAGGAGAGACCGGATCAGAACTTGAACGCCAAAATTAAACGAAACCGTGTCTTAGTGTGTGCACCCTCCAATGCGGCCATCGATGAACTTATAAAAAAAATCATTCTTGAATTTAAAGAAAAATGCCAAAACAAGAAGAGCCCTTTGGGTATCCTTCCCTCAACCTCCTCCTCGGGTCACCAGCATTCCCACTGAGGAGTGGGGGATGAGATGCAGACTCCCTGCACTACTGGGCCCCAAACACCGGAACCACTTCAATACTCAGGACAGCTCTTTTCAGAGTCTGCTCCATTCCTCCTTCCTAGATTACACCTTCGTTCCCACAATGTTACTGTGGGCAGAAATGAGGAAGCAGGTGACACGTTGCCCTATTAAGAGCGGTCCTCCTTCATGTAACATGGATGGAGTATAATGCCTGGAAAACGTCCACCGGCCAAGTGGGGAAGGGGATATGGAGGATAGGGTAGTTACACTTGACTTCCAAATGAACCCAACTTTTGCAGCCACCAGAGCAACCAAGAAAAAGTTGGGGATGAACCAGAACCTCTCCTCCCTAAAAATATTCCAAAGTCACCAGGGTTTGCTCTGCAAGGCAATTCTAAAGGAGAAGCTCAGTTGCACCTGAATGACACATTCCATCCTACAATGTTACTGTGGGCAGAAATGGAGAAGCAGGTGCAAATTTGCCTCGTTAGGAGCAGTCTTCCTTCATCTAACACACATGAAGTATAATGCCTGGAAATCTTCCACCGGCCAAGTGGGCAAGGGGGAATGGCGGATAGCTTAGTTACACTTCAGCGGGCATCTCCACTGACATCTACTCAATGCAGCCATTTTATAGGGCCACCAGCGGAACCAAGGATGGGTTGGGTCAGAGCGGGAACCTTTCCTCCCTAAAAATACCCCAAAGTCACCCTCTGGTTTGCCCTGCCAAGCAATACAGAAACAGAAACCAAGAAATTAAAAGGCCACGACTGTGCTGGCACCTCCGCTGGCACACTCCTTCGTCGCATTCTGAATGAGACACCTAAGGAGAGACCGGCTCAGAACTTGAATGCCAAAATTAACTGAAACCGTGTCTTAGTGTGTGCACCCTCCAATGTGGCCATCGATGAACTTATGAAAAAAATCATTCTTGAATTTAAAGAAAAATGCCAAAACAAAAAGAGCCCTTTGGGTACCCTTCACTCAACCTCCTTCTAGGGTCACCAGCATTCCCACTGAGAAGTGGGGGATGAGACGCAGCCTCCCTGCACTACTGGGCCCCAAACACCGGGGCCACTTCAATACTCTGGACAGCTCTTTTCAGAGTCTGCTCGTTTCCTCCTTCCTCAATTACACCTTCGTTCCCACAGTGGTACTGTGGGCAGAAATGAGGAAGCAGGTGACACGTTGCCCTGTTTGGAGCGGTCCTCTTTCATCTAACATGGATGGAGTAGTAATGCCTGGAGAACGGCCACCGGCCAAGTGGGGAAGGGGAAATGGAGGATAGGGTAGTTACACTTGAGCTGGCATCTCTGCTTACATCTGCCCAACGCAGTCATCTTGGAGGGCCAGCAGCATGCCCACTGATGGGCTGCAGAAGAGCAGGAGATGTTCCACCTTCCCCAAAACCCTAAAGTCACCCCGGAGTTGGACCAGCCAGGCCAGGGAGAAGCACGAGCAAGGTTGCACCTCAATCACACCATCCTTCCAACCATGTTACTGTGGGTAGAAATGGAGAAGCAGGTGCAATTTTGCCCAGTAGGAGCGGTACTCCTTCGTCTAATACAGATGAAGGAGGAATGCTTGGAAATCTTCCCCTGGCAAAGTGGGGAAGGGGAAATGGATGATTAGGGAGTCACCTCTGAGTTGGCAACTCCTCTGATAGCTGCCAAATGAACCCAACTTTTGCAGCCACTAGAGCAACCAAGAAAAGCTTGGGGACGAACCAGAACCTCTCCTCCCTAAAAAGATTCCAAAGTCACCAGGGTTTGCTCTGTAAGGCAATTCTAAAGGAGAAGCTAGGTTGCACCTGAATTACATATTCCCTCCTACAATGTTACTGTGGGTAGAAATGGAGAAGCAGGTACAAATTTGCCTCGTTAGGAGCAGTCTTCCTTCATCTAACATGCATGTAGTAGCAATGCCTGGAAATCTTCCACTGGCCAAGTGGGCAAGGGGGAATGGAGGGTAGTTTAGTTACACTTGAGCGGGCATCCCCGTTGACATCTACTCAATGCAGCCATCTTAGAGGGCCACCAGCAGAACCAAGGATGGGTTGGGTAAGAGCGGGAACCTTTCCTCCCTAAAAATACCCCAAAGTCACCCTCTAGTTTGCCCTGCCACGCAATACAGACGCAGAAACCAAGAAACCAAAAGGCCACCACTGCGTTGGCACCTTCGCTGGCACACTCCTTCATCGCATTCTGAATGAGACACCCAAGGAGAGACCGGCTCCGAACTTGAACGCCAAAATTAAACGAAACCGTGTCTTAGTGTGTGCACCCTCCAATGCGGCCATCGATGAACTTATGAAAAAAATCATTCTTGAATTTAAAGAAAAATGTCAAAACAAGAAGAGCCCTTTGGGTACCCTTCACACAACCTCCTTCTCGGGTCACCAGCATTGCCACAGAGGAGTGGGGGATGAGACACAACCTCCCTGCACTACTGGGCCCCAAACACCGGAACCACTTCAAAACTCAGGACAGCTCTTTTCAGAGTCTGCTCGTTTCCTCCTTCCTCAATTACACTTACGTTCCCACAATGTTACTGTGGGCAGAAATGAGGAAGCAGATGACACGGTGCCCTGTTTGGAGCGGTCCTCCTTCATCTATAATGGATGGAGTAGTAATGCCTGGAGAACGTCCACCGGCCAAGTGGGGAAGGGGAAATGGAGGATATGGTAGTTACACTTGAGCTGCCAAATGAACCCAACTTTTGCAGCCACCAGAGCAACCAAGAAAAGGTTGGGGACGAACCAGAACCTCTCCTCCCTAAAAATATTCCAAAGTCACCAGGGTTTGCTCTGTAAGGCAATTCTAAAGGAGAAGCTAGGTTGCACCTGAATTACACATTCCCTCCTACAATGTTACTGTGGGAAGAAATGGAGAAGCAGGTGCAAATTTACCCCATGAAAGAGCGGTCCTCCTTCATCTAACACACATGAAGTAGTAATGCATGGAAATCTTCCACCCGCCAAGTGGGCAAGGGGGAATGGAGGATAGCTTACTTACACTTGCGCGGGCATCTCCGCTGACATCTGCTCAATGCAGCCATCTTAGAGGGCCACCAGCAGAACCAAGGATGGGATGGGTAAGAGTGGGAACCTTTCCTCCCTAAAAATACCCCAAAGTCACCCTCTGGTTTGCCCTGCCACGCAATACAGAAACAGAAACCAAGAAATCAAAAGGCCACCGCTGCATTGGCACCTCCACTGGCACACTCCTTCATCACATTCTGAATGAGACACCTAAGGAGAGACCGGCCCAGAACTTGAACGCCAAAATTAAACGAAACCGTGTCTTAGTGTGTGCACCCTCCAGTGTGGACATCGATGAACTTATGAAAAAAATCATTCTTGAATTTAAAGAAAAATGCCAAAACAAGAAGAGCCCTTTGGGTATGATTCTCTAGCGGTTTTTAACGTTTTACATTTAATGACGATAACATTGGAGGCGAAATAACAAGTAACCCAAAGTCCCACCTCTTTTCCCTGCTTGATGCCATAAGACCCTGTGTGGGGGGATTGGAAACTCATGGTTCAGAAGGTTCTGTTGGCATTAGGAGAAACCTCAAATTGGAACTAAGGGCCATTTAGTGTAAACAGAAACATAAAAAAAAGGTTAGGTTAGCTGTGTTTTCCTGAAGCCACAAGCTATACCTGTAGCTCTCGTAATTTTCCTCCAAAGATGAAGAATTGTGGATTTGTTCAGCCCTTGACATCTTTAAAATGTTTGCTCGGATACTGGATTGGTGGAAAAGGGGAGGATTGGGGAATGTCCACGCATCAGCCTCCTCTCTGACCTCCCATCCTCCTGTCTCTCCCCACTTCAATCTATACTTCACGCTGCTGCCCGGATCATCTTTGTGCAGAAACGCTCTGGGCATGTTACTCCCCTCCTCAAAAATCTCCAGTGGCTACCAATCAATCTGCGCATCAGGCAGAAACTCCTCACCCTGGGCTTCAAGGCTGTCCATCACCTCGCCCCCTCCTACCTCACCTCCCTTCTCTCCTTCTACAGCCCACCCCACACCCTCCACTCCTCTGCCGCTAATCTCCTCACCGTACCTCGTTCTCACCTGTCCCGCCGTCGACCCCCGGCACACGTCAACCCCCTGGCCTGGAATGGCCTCCCTCCGCACATCCGCCAAGCTAGCTCTCTTCCTCCCTACAAAGCCCTACTGAGAGCTCACCTCCTCCAGAAGGCTTTCCCAGACTGAGCTCCCTCCTTCCTCTCCCCCTCCTCCCCCTCGCCATCCCCCCCACCTTACCCCCTTCCCCTCCCCACAGCACCTGTATATATGTTTGTACATATTTATTACTCTACTTTACTTGGACATATTTACTATTATATTTATTTTATTTTGTTAATATGTTTTGCTTTGTTGTCTGTCTCCCCCTTCTAGAGTGTGAGCCCGCTGTTGGGTAGGGACCATCTCTATATGTTGTCAACTTGTACTTCCCAAGCGCTTAGTCCAGCGCTCTGCACACAGTAAGCGCTCAATAAATACGAATGAATGAATGAACCTCCTTCTCGGTTCACCAGCATTCCCACTGAGGAGTGGGGGGTGAGACGCAACCACCCTGCACTACTGGGCCCCAAACACTGGAACCACTTCAAAACTCAGGACAGCTCTTTTGAGAGTCTGCTCGTTTCCTCCTTCCTCAATTACACCTTCGTTCCCACAACGTTACAGTGGGCAGAAATGAGGAAGCAGGTGACACGTTGCCCTGTTTGGAGGGGTCCTCCTTCATCTAAAATGGATGGAGTAGTAATGCCAGGAAAACGTCCACCGGCCAAGTGGGGAAGGGGAAATGGAGGGTAGGGTAGTTACACTTGAGCTGGCATCTCTGCTTACATCTGCCAAACGCAGTCATCTTAGAGGGCCACCAGCATGCCCACTGATGGGCTGCATAAGAGCAGGAGCTGTTCCACCCTCCCCAAAACCCTAAAGTCACCCCGGAGTTGGACCTGACAGGCCATGGCGAAGCACAAGCAAGGTTGCGCCTCAATCACACCATCCTTCCAACCATGTTACTGTGGGCAGAAATGGAGAAGCAGGTGCAGTTTTGCACAATAGGAGCGGTCCTCCTTCGTCTAATACAGATGAAGGAGGAATGCTTGGAAATCTTCCCCTGGCAAAGTGGGGAAGGGGAAATGGATGATTAGGGAGTCACCTCTGAGTTGGCAACTCCTCTGATAGCTGCCAAATGAACAGAACTTTTACAGCCACGAGAGCAACCAAGAAAATGTTGGGGACGAACCAGAACCTCTCCTCCCTAAAAATATTCCAAAGTCACCAGGGTTTGCTCTGCAAGGCAATTCTAAAGAGAAGCTAGGTTGTACCTGAATTACACATTCCCTCCTACAATGTTACTGTGGGTAGAAATGGAGAAGCAGGTGCAAATTTGCCCCATGAAAGAGCGGTCCTCCTTTATCTAACACACATGAAGTAGTAATGCCTGGAAATCTTCCACCGGCCAAGTGGGCAAGGGGGAATGGAGGATAGCTTAGTTACACTTGAGCGGGCATCTCCGCTGACATCTGTTCAATGCAGCCATCTTAGAGGGCCACCAGCGGAACCGAGGATGGGATGGGTAAGAGCAGGAACCTTTCCTCCCTAAAAATACCCCAAAGTCACCCTCTGGTTTGCCCTGCCACACAGTACAGAAACAGAAACCAAGAAATCAAAAGGCCATCACTGCGTTGGCACCTCCGCTGGCACACTCCTTCATCACATTCTGAACGAGACACCTAAGGAGAGACCGGCTCAGAACTTGAATGCCAAAATTAAACGAAACCGTGTCTTAGTGTGTGCACCCTCCAATGCGGCCATCGATGAACTTATGAAAAAAATCATTCTTGAATTTAAAGAAAAATGCCAAAACAAGAAGAGCCCTTTGGGTATCCTTCACTCAACCTCCTTCTCGGGTCACCAACATTCCCACTGAGGAGTGGGGGATGAGACGCAGCCTCCCTGCACTACTGGGCCCCAAACACCTGAACCACTTCGATACTCAGGACAGCTCTTTTCAGAGTCTGCTCGTTTCCTCCTTCCTAGATTACACCTTCGTTCCCACAATGTTACTGTGGGCAGAAATGAGGAAGCAGGTGACACGTTGCCCTGTTAAGAGCAGTCCTCCTTCATGTAACATGGATGGAGTAGTAATGCCTGGAAAACGTCCACCGGCCAAGTGGGGAAGGGGATGTGGAGGATAGAGTAGTTACACTTGAGCTGCCAAATGAACCCAACTTTTGCAGCCACCAGAGCAACCAAGAAAAGGTTGGGGACGAACCAGAACCTCTCCTCCCTAAAAATCTTCCAAAGTCACCAGGGTTTGCTCTGCAAGGCAATTCTAAAAGAGAAGCTAGGTTGCACCTGAATTACACATTTCCTCCTACAATGTTACTGTGGGCAGAAATGGAGAAGCAGGTGCAAATTTGACTCGTTAGGAGCAGTCTTCCTTCATCTAACACACATGAAGTAGCAATGCCTGGAAATCTTCCACCGGCCAAGTGGGCAAGGGGGAATGGAGGATAGCTTACTTACACTTGAGCGGGCATCTCCGCTGACATCTGCTCAATGCAGCCATCTTAGAGGACCACCAGTGGAACCAAGGATGGGTTGGGTCAGAGCGGGAAACTTTCCTCCCTAAAAACACCCCAAAGTCACCCTCTGGTTTGCCCTGCCACGCAAGACAGAAAAAGAAACCAAGAAATCAAAAGGCCACCACTGCGTTGGCACCTCCGCTGGCACACTCCTTCATTCAACCTCCTTCTCGGGTCACCAGCATTGCCACAGAGGAGTGGGGGATGAGACACAACCTCCCTGCACTACTGGGCCCCAAACACCGGAACCACTTCAATACTCAGGACAGCTCTTTTCAGAGTCTGCTCATTTCCTCCTTCCTCAATTACACCTTCGTTCCCACAAAGTTACTGTGGGCAGAAATGAGGAAGCAGGTGACACGTTGCCCTGTTTGGAGCGGTCCTCCTTCATCGAACATGGATGGAGTAGCAATGCCTGGAAAACGTCCACCGGCCAAGTGGGCAAGGGGAAATGGAGGGTAGCTTAATTACACTTGAGCAGGCATCTCCACTGACATCTGCTCAATGCAGCCATCTTAGAGGGTCACCAGCAGAACCAAGGATGGGTTGGGCAAGAGCGGGGACCTTTCCTCCCTAAAAATACCCCAAAGTCACCCTCTGATTTGCCCTGCCACACAGTACAGAAAAAGAAACCAAGAAATCAAAAGGCCACCACTGCGTTGGCACCTCCGCTGGCACACTCCTTCATCGCATTCAGAATGAGACACCCAAGGAGAGACTGGCTCCGAACTTGAACACCAAAATTAAACGAGACCGTGTCTTAGTGCGTGCACCCTCCAATGCGGCCATCAATGAACTTATGAAAAAAATCATTCTTGAATTTAAAGAAAGATGCCAAAACAAGAAGAGCCCTTTGGGTATCCTTCACTCAACCTCCTTCTCGGGTCACCAGCATTGCCACAGAGGAGTGGGGGATGAGATGCAACTTCCCTGCACTACTGGGCCCCAAAAACCGGAACCACTTCAAAACTCAGGACAGCTCATTTCAGAGACTGCTCGTTTCCTCCTTCCTCAATTACACCTTCGTTCCCACAATGTTACTGTGGGCAGAATGAGGAAGCAGGTGACACGTTGCCCTGTTTGGCACGGTCCCCTTTCAACTAACATGGATGGAGTAGTAATGCCTGGAAAACGTCCACCGGCCAAGTGGGGAAGGGAAAATGGAGGATAGGATAGTTACACTTGAGCTGGCAGCTCTGCTGACATCTGCCCAACGCAGCCATCTTGGAGGGCCACGAGGATTCCCACTGATGGGCACCAGAAGAGCAGGAGCTGCTCCAACCTCCCCAAAACCTAAAGTCACCCCGGAGTTGGACCTTCCAGGCCATGGCGAAGCACGAGCAAGGTTGCACCTCAATCACACCATCCTTCCAACAATGTTACTGTGGGCAGAAATGGAGAGGCAGGTGCAATTTTGCCCAATAGGAGCGGTCCTCCTTCATCTAATGCGGATGAAGTGGGAATGCTTGGAAATCTTCCGCTGGCAAAGTGGGGAAGGGGAAATGGATGATTAGGGAGTGACCTCTGAGTTGGCAACTCCTCTGATAGCTGCCAAATGAACCCAACTTTTGCAGCCACTAGAGCAACCTGGAAAAGGTTGGGGACAAACCAGAACCTCTCCTCCCTAAAAATATTCCAAAGTCACCAGGGTTTGCTCTGTAAGGCAATTCTAAAGGAGAAGCCAGGTTGCACCTGAATTACACATTCCCTCCTACAATGTCACTGTGGGTAGAAATGGAGAAGCAGGTGCAAATTTGCCTCGTTAGGAGCAGTCTTCCTTCATCTAACACACATGAAGTAGCAATGCCTGGAAATCTTCCACCGGCCAAGTGGGCAAGGCGAAATGCCGGGTAGCTTAGTTACACTTGAGCGGGCATCTCCGCTGACATCTACTCAATGCAGACATCTTAGAGGGCCACTAGTGGAATCAAGGATGGGTTGGGTGAGAGCGGGAAACCTTCCTCCCTAAAAATACCCCAACGTCACCCTCTGGTTTGCCCTGCCACGCAATACAGAAACAGAAACCAAGAAATCAAAAGGCCACCACTGCGTTGGCACCTCCGCTGGCACACTCCTTCATCGCATTCTGAATGAGACACCTAAGGAGAGACCGGCTCAGAACTTGAACGCCAAAATTAAACGAAACCGTGTCTTCGTTTGTGCACCCTCCAATGCGGCCATCGATGAACTTATGAAAAAAATCATTCTTGAATTTAAAGAAAAATGCCAAAACAAGAGGAGCCCTTTGGGTACCCTTTACTCAACCTCCTTCTCGGATCACCCGCATTCCCACTGAGGAGTGGGTGATGAGACGCAACCTCCCTGCACTACTGGGCCCCAAACACCGGAACCACTTCAAAACTCAGGACAGCTCTTTTCAGAGTCTGCTCGTTTCCTCCTTCCTCAATTACACCTTCGTTCCCACAATGTTACTGTGGGCAGAAATGAGGAAGCAGGTGACACGTTGCCCTGTTTGGAGCGGTCCTCCTTCATCTAATATAGATGGAGTAGTAATGCCTGGAGAACGTCCACCGGCCAAGTGGGGAAGGGGAAATGGAGGATAAGGTAGTTCCACTTGAGCTGGCAGCTCTGCTTACATCTGCCCAACGCAGCCATCTTGGAGGGCCACCAGCATGCCCACTGATGGGCTGCAGAAGAGCAGGAGCTGTTCCACCCTCCCCAAAACCCTAAAGTCACTCCGGAGTTGGACCTGTCAGGCCATGGCGAAGCACGAGTAAGGTTGCAGCTCAATCAGACCATCCTTCCAACAATGTTACTGTGAGCAGAAATGGAGAAGCAGGTGCGGTTTGCCCAATAGGAGCGGTCCTCCTTCGCCTAATACAGATGAAGGAGGAATGCTTGGAAATCTTCCCCTGGGAAAGTGGGGAAGGGGAAATGGATGATTGAGTCACCTCTGAGTTGGCAACTTCTCTGATAGCTGCCAAATGAACCCAACGTTTGCAGCCACCAGAGCAACCAGGAAAACGTTGGGGACGAACCAGAACCTCTCCTCCCTAAAAATATTCCAAAGTCACCAGGGTTTCCTCTGCAAGGCAATTCTAAAGGAGAAGCTAGGTTGCACCTGAATTACACATTCCCTCCTATAATGTCACTGTGGGTAGAAATGGAGAAGCAGGTGCAAATTTGCCTCGTTAGGAGCAGTCTTCCTTCATCTAACACGCATGAAGCAGCAATGCCTGGAAATCTTCCACTGGCCAAGTGGGCAAGGCGAAATGGATGGTAGCTTAGTTACACTTGAGCGGGCATCCCCGCTGACATCTACT
The DNA here is from genome assembly GCF_015852505.1 of Tachyglossus aculeatus. Classification (NCBI taxonomy): domain Eukaryota; kingdom Metazoa; phylum Chordata; class Mammalia; order Monotremata; family Tachyglossidae; genus Tachyglossus; species Tachyglossus aculeatus. The sequence continues at coordinate 85,679,896 of NC_052101.1, read as the reverse complement.
CAATGCAGCCATCTTAGAGGGCCACCAGCAGAACCAAGGATGGGTTGGGTGAGAGCGGGAACCTTTCCACCCTAAAAATACCCGAAAGTCACCATCTGGTTTGCCCTGCCACGCAATACAGAAACAGAAACCTAGAAATCAAAAGGCCACCAATGCGTTGGCACCTCCGCTGGCACACTCCTTCATCGCATTCTGAATGAGACACCTAAGGAGAGAGCGGCTCAGAACTTGAATGCCAAAATTAAACGAAACCGTGTCTTAGTGTGTGCACCCTCCAATGCGGCCATCGATGAACTTATGAAAAAAATCATTCTTGAATTTAAAGAAAAATGCCAAAACAAGAAGAGCCCTTTGGGTATCCTTCACTCAACCTCCTTCTCGGGTCACCAGTATTCCCACTGAGGAGTGGGGAATGAGACACAACTTCCTTGCACTACTGGGCCCCAAACACCGGAGCCACTTCAATACTCAGGACAGATCTTTTCAGAGTCTGCTCGTTTCCTCCTTCCTCAATTACACCTTCGCTCCCACAATGGTAGTGTGGGCAGAAATAAGGAACCAGGTGATGCGTTGCCCTGTTTGGAGCGGTCCTCCTTCATTTAACATGGATGGAGTAGTAATGCCTGGAAAACGTCCACCGGCCAAGTGGGGAAGGGGATATGGAGGTTAAGGTAGTTACACTTGAGCTGCCAAATGAACCCAACTTTTGCAGCCACTAGAGCAACCAAGAAAAGGTTGGGGATGAACCAGAACCTCTCCTCCCTAAAAATCTTCCAAAGTCACCAGGGTTTGCTCTGCAAGGCAATTCTAAAGGAGAAGCTAGTTTGCACCTGAATTACACATTCCCTCCTACAATGTTACTGTGGGCAGAAATGGAGAAGCAGTTGAAAATTTGCCTCATTTGGAGCAGTCTTCCATCACCTAACACACATAAAGTATAATGCCTGGAATTCTTCCACCGGCCAAGTGCTCAAGGGGGAATGGAGGATAGATTAGTTACACTTGAGCGGGCATCTCCGCTGACATCTGCTCAATGCAGCCATCTTAGAGGGCCACCAGCGGAACCAAGGATGGGATGGGTAAGAGCGGGAACCTTTCCTCCATAAAAATAACCCAAAGTCACCCTCTGGTTTGCCATGCCACGCAGTACAGGAACAGAAACCAAGAAATTAAAAGGCCACCACTGCATTGGCACCACCACTGGCACACTCCTTCATCACATTGTGAATGAGACACCTAAGGAGAGACCGGCTCAGAACTTGAATGCCAAAATTAAACGCAACCGTGTCTTAGTGTGTGTACCCTCCAATGCAGCCATCGATGAACTTATGAAAAAAATCATTCTTGAATTCAAAGAAAAGTGCCAAAACAAGAAGAGCCCTTTGGGTTCCCTTCACTCAACATCCTTCTCGGGTCACCATCATTGCCATAGAGCAGTTGGGGATGAGACGCAACCTCCCTGCACTATTGGGCCCCAAACATCGGAACCACTTCAATACTCAGCACAGCTCTTTTCAGAGTCTGCTAGTTTCCTCCTTCCTCAATTACACCTTCGTTCCCACAACGTTACAGTGGGCAGAAATGAGGAAGCAGGTGACACGTTGCCCTGTTTGGAGGGGTCCTCCTTCATCTAAAATGGATGGAGTAGTAATGCCTGGAAAACGTCCACCGGCCAAGTGGGGAAGGGGATATGGAGGATAGGGTAGTTACACTTGAGCTGCCAAATGAACCCAACTTTTGCAACCACCAGAGCAACCAATAAAAGGTTGGGGACGAACCAGAACCTCTCCTCCCTAAAAATGTTCCAAATTCACCAGGGTTTGCTCTGCAAGGCAATTCTAAAGGAGAAGCTAGGTTGCACCTGAATTACACATTCCCTCCTACAATATTACTGTGGGCAGAAATGGAGAAGCAGGTGCAAATTTGCCTCGTTAGGAGCAGTTTTCCTTCATCTAACACACATAAAGTATAATGCCTGGAAATATTCCACCGGCCAAGGGCGCAAGGGGGATTGGAGGATAACTTAGTTACACTTGAACGGGCATCTCCGCTGCCATCTGCTCAATGCAGCCATCTAAGAGGGCCACCAGCGGAACCAAGGATGGGTTGGGTAAGAGCGAGAACCTTTCCTCCCTAAAAATACCCCAAAGTCACCCTCTGGTTTGCCCTGCCATGCAGTACAGAAGCACAAACCAAGAAATCAAAAGGCCACCACTGTGTTGGCACCTCCGCTGGCACACTCCTTCATTCAACCTCCTTCTCGGGTCACCAGCATTGCCACAGAGCAGTGGGGGATGAGACGCAACCTCCCTGCACTACTGGGTCCCAAACACTTTCTTCCCGCCCGTTAAGCCCGACCCAACCTGAGCAAAGCTGCCGTGTCCTTTTAATGGTTTTGTGGGCAGAAATGTGGTACCCGATGCAAGGTTGCCCTGACAGGACATATACAACTGCACAAAGGCCACATGGAGTAGGAATTTTTGCATTTCTTCCCTCTCAGAGACAAGGAGGGCGATATGAGAACGAAAAAGGCCACCACTGCCTTGAAACTGAGGTAAATACAAGAAAATCAAGGTGGACACAGTCCCTGTCCTTCTCACAGTCTCCATATGAGGAAGTAGAATTTCATCTGCATTTTACAGATGAGGAAATGGAGGCACCGAAAAGGGACGTTAATAGCCTAGTGTCACACAGTGGAAAGGTGGTTGAGCCAGGAGTAGAAAGCCATGTCTTCTGACTCACGGGCCCTTGCCCATTTCCACTTAATCACACTGCTTGTTTTGTGAAATATGTCAGATTTCTTGCTACGGCTTTAGTCTTAGAAAATCAGCTGGGAGACATTTCTCTAGCCATGCACCTTCCATTTGGCTGCCCAGGAGACCAAGCATCTTGCAGAGCGATTTTCATTGACAATGGCACCATTCTTCGAATTCATATAGGAGAGCTTCAGAGATGAACTTGTCAGAGCTGTGATTATGGAACAACTAATCAATCCTGTTTCTTCCCACGAAGGTCTTATTTGTTTGAAGCTAAAAGAGGGTCTGGGGTTCCCATCCTCTCTCCGTATTATTTCAATTGTAGGGGAAATCGCTGGGGACCATTATTTATGTCCTAGACATAACGAAGTTTAAACCACTGGTTCGACATCTTTATCTATGCCATAGTACGCTTGTGGATATTTGGATACCACCGGCCAAGTGGGGAAGGGGAAATGGAGGATAGGGTAGTTACACCTGAGCTGGCATCTCTGCTTACATCTGCCCAACACAGCCATCTTGGAGGGCCACCAGCATGCCCAGTGATGGGCTGTAGAAGAGCACGAGATGTTCCACCTTCCCCCAAACCCAAACGTCACCCCGGAGTCGGACCTGCCAGGCCAGGGAGAAGCACGAGCAAGGTTGCACCTCAATCACACCATCCTTCCTACAATATTACTGTGGGCAGAAATGAATAAGCAGGTGCACTTTTGCCCAATAGGAGCGGTCCTCCTTCGTCTAATACAGATGAAGGAGGAATGCTTGGAAATCTTCCCCTGGCAAAGTGGGGAAGGGGAAATGGATGATGAGGGAGTGACCTCTGAGTTGGCAACTCCTCTAATAGCTGCCAAATGAACCCAACTTTTGCAGCCACCATAGCAACCAAGAAAATGTTGGGGACGAACCAGAACCTCTCCTCCCTAAAAATATTCCAAAGTCACCAGCGTTTGCCCTGTAGGCAATTCTAAAGGAGATGCTAGGTTGCACCTGAATTTCACATTCCCTCCTACAGTGTTACTGTGGGTAGAAATGGAGAAGCAGGTGCAAATTTGCCTCGTTAGGAGCAATCTTCCTTCATCTAACACACATGAAGTAGTAATGCCTGGAAATCTTCCACTGGCCAAGTGAGCAAGGGGGAATGGAGGGTAGCTTAATTACACTTGAGCGGGCATCTCCCCTGACATCTGCTCAATGCAGCCATCTTAGAGGGCCACCAGCAGAACCAAGGATGGGTTGGGCAAGAGCGGGGACCTTTCCTCCCTAAAAATACCCCAAAGTCACCCTCTGATTTGCCCTGCCACGCAGTACAGAAAAAGAAACCAAGAAATCAAAAGGCCACCACTGCGTTGGCACCTACGCTGGCACACTCCTTCATTCAACCTCCTTCACTGGTCACCAGCATTGTCATACAGCAGTGGGGGATGAGATGCAACCTCCCTGCACTACTGGGCCCCAAACACCGGAACCACTTCAAAACTCAGGACAGTTCATTTCAGAGACTGCTCGTTTCCTCCTTCCTCAATTACACCTTCGTTCCCACAATGTTACTGTGGAGAGAAATGAGGAAGCAGTTGACACGTTGCCCTGTTTGGAGCGGTCCTCCTTCATCTAACATGGATGGAGTAGTAATGCCTGGAAAACATCCATCGGCCCAGTGGGGAAGGGGATATGCAGGATAGGGTAGTCACACTTGAGCTGCCAAATGAACCCAACTTTTGCAGCCACCAGAGCAACCAAGAAAAGGTTGGGGATGAACCAGAACCTCTCTTCCCTAAAAATATTCCAAAGTCACCAGGGTTTGCTCTGCAAGGCAATTCTAAAGGAGAAGCTAGTTTGCACCTGAATTACACATTCCCTCCCACAATGTTACTGTGGACAGAAATGGAGAAGCAGTTGAAAATTTGCCTCGTTTGGAGCAGTCTTCCATCACCTAACACACAGAAAGTATAATGCCTGGAATTCTTCCACCGGCCAAGTGCGCAAGGGGGAATGGAGGATAGATTAGTTACATTTGAGCGGGCATCTCCGCTGACATCTGCTCAATGGAGCAGTCTTAGAGGGCCACCAGCAGAACCAAGGATGGGTTGGGTAAGATCGGGAACCTTTCCTCCCTAAAAATACCCCAAAGTCACCCTGTGGTTTGCCTTGCCATGCAATACAGAAAGAGAAACCAAGAAATCGAAAGGCCACCACTGCGTTGGCACCTCCGCTGGCACACTCCTTCATCGCATCCTGAATGAGACAGCTAAGGAGATACCGGCTCAGAACTTGAACGCCAAAATTAAACGAAACCGTGTCTTCGTTTGTGCACCCTCCAATGCGGCCATCGATGAACTTATGATAAAAATCATTCTTGAATTTAAAGAAAAATGCCAAAACAAGAAGAGCCCTTTGGGTTCCCTTCCCTCAACCTCCTTCACGGGTCACCAGCATTGCCACAGAGCAGTGGGGTATGAGACGCAACCTCCCTGCACTACTGGGCCCCAAACACCGGAACCACTTCAATACTCAGGACAGCTCTATTCAGAGTCTGCTATTTTCCTCCTTCCTCAATTACACCTTCATTCCCACAATGGTACTGTGGGCAAAAATGAGGAAGCAGGTGAGACACGTTGCCCTGTTTGGAGCGGTCCTCCTCCATCTAAGATGGACTGAGTAGTAATGCCTGGAAAACGTCCACCGGCCAAGTGGGGAAGGGGAAATGGAGGATAAGGTAGTTACACTTGAGCTGGTATCTCTGCTTACATCTGCCCAACGCAGCCATCTTGTAGGGCCACCAGCATGCCCACCGATGGGCTGCAGAAGAGCAGGAGCTGTTCCACCCTCTCCAAAACCCTAAAGTAACCCCGGAGTTGGACCTGCCAGACCATGGCGAAGCACGAGCAAGGTTGCACCTCAATCACAGCATCCTTCCAACAATGTTACTGTGGGCAGAAATGAGGAAGCAGGTGACACGTTGCCCCTGTTTGGAGCAGTCCTCCTTCATCTAACATGGATGGAGTAATAATGCCTGGAAAACGTCCACCGGCCCAGTGGGCAAGGGGACATGGAGGATAGGGTAGTTACACTTGAGCTGCCAAATGAACCCAACTTTTGCAGCCACCAGAGCAACCAAGAAAAGGTTGGGGACAAACCAGAACCTCTCCTCCCTAAAAAGATTCCAAAGTCACCAGGGTTTCCTCTGCAAGGCAATTCTAAAGGAAAAGCTAGCTTGCACCTGAATTACACATTTCCTCCTACAATGTTACTGTGGGCAGAAATGGAGAAGCAGGTGCAAATTTGCCTCGTTAGGAGCAGTCTTCCTTCATCTAACACACATGAAGTAGCAATGCCTGGAAATCTTCCACCGGCCAAGTGGGCAAGGGGGAATGGAGGATAACTTACACTTGAGCGGGCATCTCCACTGACATCTTCTCAATGCAGCCATCTTAGAGGACCACCAGCGGAACCAAGGATGGGTTGGGTAAGAGCGGGAACCTTTCCTCCCTAAAAATACCCCAAAGTCACCCTCTGGTTTGTCTTGCCACGCAGTACAGAAAAATAAACCAAGAAATCAAAAGGCCACCACTACGTTGGCACCTCCGCTGGCACACTCCTTCATTCAACCTCCTTCTCAGGACACCAGCATTGTCACACAGCAGTGGGGGATGAGACGCAACCTCCCTGCACTACTGGGCCCCAAACACCGGAACAACTTCAATACTCAGGACAGCTCTTTTCAGAGTCTGCTCGTTTCCTCCTTCCTCAATTACACCTTCGTTCCCACAGTGGTACTGTGGGCAGAAATGAGGAAGCAGGTGACACGTTGCCCTGTTTGGAGCGGTCCTCTTTCATCTAACATGGATGGAGTAGTAGTGCCTGGAAAAAGTCCACCGGCCAAGTGGGGAAGGGGAAATGGAGGATAGGGCAGTTAGACTTGAGCTGGCATCTCTGCTTACATTTGCCCAACGCAGCCATCTTGGAGGGCCAGCAGCATGCCCACTGATGGGCTGCAGAAGAGCAGGAGCTGTTCCACCTTCCCCAAAACCCTAAAGTCACCCCGGAGGTGGACCTGCCAGGCCAGGGAGAAGCACGAGCAAGGTTGCACCTCAATCACACCATCCTTCCAACAATGTTACTGTGGGCAGAAATGGAGAAGCAGGTGCAATTTTGCCCAATAGGAGCGGTCCTCCTTCGTCTAATACAGATGAAGGAGGAATGCTTGGAAATCTTCCCCTGGCAAAGTGGGGAAGGGGAAATGGATGATTAGGGAGTCACCTCTGAGTTGGTAACTCCTCTGATAGCTGCCAAATGAACCCAACTTTTGCAGCCACCAGAGCAACCAAGAAAAGGTTGGGGATGAACCAGAACCTCTCCCCCCTAAAAATATTCCAAAGTCACCAGGGTTTACTCTGCAAGGCAATTCTAAAGAGAAGCTAGGTTGCACCTGAATCACATATTCCCTCCTGCAATGTTAGTGTGGGTAGAAATGGAGAAGCAGGTGCAAATGTGCCCCATGAAAGAGCGGTCCTCCTTTATCTAACACACATGTAGTAGTAATGCCTGGAAATCTTCCACTGGCCAAGTGGGCAAGGGGGAATGGAGGATAGCTTAGTTACACTTGAGCGGGCATCTCCGCTGACATCTGTTCAATGCAGCCATCTTAGAGGGCCACCAGCGGAACCAAGGATGGGATGGGTAAGAGCGGGAACCTTTCCTCCCTAAAAATACCCCAAAGTCACCCTCTGGTTTGCCCTGCCACACAGTACAGAAACAGAAACCAAGAAATCAAAAGGCCACCACTGCATTGGCACCTCCGCTGGCACACTCCTTCATCACATTCTGAACGAGACACCTAAGGAGAGACCGGCTCAGAACTTGAACGCCAAAATTAAACGAAACCGTGTCTTAGTGTGTGCACCCTCCAATGCGGCCATCGATGAACTTATGAAAAAAATCATTCTTGAATTTAAAGAAAAATGCCAAAACAAGAAGAGCCCTTTGGGTAGCCTTCACTCAACCTCCTTCTCGGGTCACCACCAGTCCCAATGAGGAGTGGGGGATGAGACGTAGTCTCCCTGCACTACTGGGCCCCAAACACCGGAACCACTTCAATACTCAGGACAGCTCTTTTCAGAGTCTGCTCGTTTCCTCCTTCCTAGATTACACCTTCGTTCCCACAATGTTACTGTGGGCAGAAATGAGGAAGCAGGTGACACGTTGCCCTGTTAAGAGCAGTCCTCCTTCATGTAACACGGATGGAGTAGTAATGCCTGGAAAACATCCACCGGCCAAGTGGGGAAGGGGATATGGAGGATAGGGTAGTTACACTTCAGCTCCAAAATGAACCCAACTTTTGCAGCCACCAGAGCAACCAAGAAAAAGGTTGGGGACAAACCAGAACCTCTCCTCCCTAAAAATCTTCCAAAGTCACCAGGGTTTGCTCTGCAAGGCAATTCTAAAGGAGAAGCTAGGTTGCACCTGAATTACACATTACCTCCTAAAATGTTACTGTGGGTAGAAATTGAGAAGCAGGTGAAAATTTGCCTCGTTAGGAGCAGTCTTCCTTCATCTAACACACATGAAGTAGCAATGCTTGGAAATCTTCCACCGGCCAAGTGGGCAAGGGCGAATGGAGGGTAGCTTAGTTACACTTGAGCGGGCATCCCCGCTGACATCTACTCAATGCAGCCATCTTAGAGGGCCACCAGCAGAACCAAGGATGGGTTGGGTCAGAGCGGGAACCTTTCCTCCCTAAAAATACCCGAAAGTCACCATGTGGTTTGCCCTGCCACGCAATACAGAAACAGAAACCAAGAAATCAAAAGGCCACCAGTGTGTTGGCACCTCCACTGGCACACTCCTTCATCGCATTCTGAATGAGACACCTAAGGAGAGACCGGCTCCGAACTTGAATGCCAAAATTAAACGAAACCGTGTCTTAGTGTGTGCACCCTCCAATGCGGCCATCGATGAACTTATGAAAAAAATCATTCTTGAATTTAAAGAAAAATGCCAAAACAAGAAGAGCCTTTTGGGTAGCCTTCACTCAACCTCCTTCTCGGGTCACCAGCATTCCCACTGAGGAGTGGGGGATGAGATGCAGCCTCCCTGCACTACTGGGCCCCAAACACCGGAACCACTTCAATACTCAGGACAGCTCTTTTCAGAGTCTGCTCGTTTCCTCCTTCCTCAATTACACTTTCGTTCCCACAATGGTACTGTGGGCAGAAATGAGGAAGCAGGTGACACGTTGCCCTGTTTGGAGCGGTCCTCTTTCATCTAACATGGATGGAGTAGTAATGCCTGGAAATCGTCCACCGGCCAAGTGGGGAAGGGGAAATGGAGGATAGGGTAGTTACACTTGAGCTGGCATCTCTGCTTACATCTTCCCAACGCAGCCATCTTGGAGGGCCACCAGGATACCCATTGATGGGCTGCAGAAGAGCAGGAGATGTTCCACCCTCCCCAAAACCCTAAAGTCACCCAGGAGTTGGACCTGCCAGGCCATGGCGAAGCACGAGCAAGGTTGCACCTCAATCACACCATCCTTCCAACCACGTTACTGTGGGCAGAAATGGAGAAGCAGGTGCAGCTTTGCCCAATAGGAGCGGTTCTCCTTCGTCTATTACAGATGAAGGAGGAATGCTTGGAAATCTTCCCCTGGCAAAGTGGGGAAGGGGAAATGGATGATTAGGGAGTCACTTCTGAGTTGGCAACTCCTCTGATAGCTGCCAAATGGACCCAACTTTTGCAGCCACCAGAGCAACCAAGAAAAGCTTGGGGACGAACCAGAACCTCTCCTCCCTAAAAATATTCCAAAGTCACCAGGGTTTGCTCTGCAAGGCAATTCTAAAGGAGAAGCTAGGTTGCACCTGAATTACACATTCCCTCCTACAATGTTACTGTGGGCAGAAATGGAGAAGCAGGTACAAATTTGTCTTGTTAGGAGCAGTCTTCCTTCATCTAACACACATGAAGTAGTAATGCCTGGAAATCTTCCACCGGCCATGTGGGCAAGGGGGAATGGAGGATAGCTTAGTTACACTTGAGCGGGCATCTCCGCTGACATCTGCCCAATGCAGCCATCTTAGAGGGCCACCAGCAGAACCAAGGATAGATTGGGTAAAAGCGGGAACTTCTTCTCCCGAAAAATACCCCAATGTCACCCCGGGGTTTGCCCTGCCTGGCAAAGGAGAACAAGGCGCAAGTTTGCACCTCAATCACACTTTTCTTCCAACAATGTTACTGTGGGCAGAAATGGAGAAGCAGGTTCAAATTTGCCCCATTTGGATCGGTCTGCCTTCGTCAAATACAGATGGAGGTGGAATGCATGGAATCTTCCCCTACCAAGTGGGAAAGGGGAAATGGCAGATAAGGGAGTCATCCTTGAGCTGGGAACTCCTCTGATATCTGCCCAATGCAGCCACCTTAGAAAGCCAGCATACCCAAAGACGGGTCGCAGAAGAGCAGGAGCCGCTCTGTCCTTTAAGAAACCCCAAACTCACCCCAGGGTTTGTCCTGCCAGGCAATGGATAATCAGAAGCAAGTTGGCACCTTAATTACACCTTCCTTATACCTTCCTTCCTACAATGTTACTGTGGGTAGAAATGGAGAAGCAGGTGCAACGTTGCCCTGTTAGGCGATGTCCTCCTTCATTAAATACAGGTAAAGTATTCTTTTCCCTCCTTGCTCGAGCAAAGGGATAAACCATCCTTCGGTTACTCTCCGGCAAACGCTTGAGGTTTCTTCCCACTCATTAAGCCCGACCTAACCTGGGCAAAGCTGCCGTGTCCTTTTAATGGGTTTGTGGGCAGAAATGGGGTACCCGATGCAAGGTTGCCCTGAAAGGACAGATGCAAATGCACAAAGGCCACATGGAGTAGGAAATTTTGCATTTCTTCCCTCTCAGAGACAAGGAGGGCAATATGAGAACTAAAAAGGCCACCACTGCGTTGAAACTGAGGTAAATACAAGAAAATCAAGGTGGACACAGTCCCTATCCTTCTCACAGTCTCCATATGAGGAAGTAGAATTTCATCTGCATTTTACAGATGAGGAAATGGAGGCACCGAAAAGGGACATTAATAGCCTAGGGTCACACAGTGGAAAGGTGGTTGAGCCAGGAGTAGAAACCCATATCTTCTGACTAACGGGCCTTTGCCCATTTCCACTAAATCACACTGCTTGTTTTGTAAAATATGTCAGATTTCTTGCTATGGCTTTAGTCTTAGAAAATCAGCTGGGAGACACTTCTCTAGCCATGCACCTTCCACTTGACTGCCCAGGAGACCAAGCATCTTGCAGATCGATTTTCACTGATAATGGCACCATTCTTCGAATTCATATAGGAGAGCTTCAGAGATGAACTTGTCAGAGCTGTGATTATGGAACAACTAATCAATCCTGTTTCTTCCCACGAAGGTCTTATTTGTTTGAAACTAAAAGAGGGTCTGGGGTTCCCATCTTCTCTCCGTATTATTTGAATTGTAGGGGAAATCGCTGGGGACCATTATTTATGTCCTAGACATAACGAGGTTTAAACCACTGGTTCGACATCTTTATCTATGCCATAGTAAACCTGTGGATATTTGGATACCACCGGCCAAGTGGGGAAGGGGAAATGGAGGATAGGGTAGTTACACCTGAGCTGGCATCTCTGCTTACATCTGCCCAACACAGCCATCTTGGAGGGCCACCAGCATGCCCAGTGATGGGCTGTAGAAGAGCAGGAGATGTTCCACCTTCCCCAAAACCCTAAAGTCACCCCGGAGTCAGACCTGCCAGGCCAGGGAGAAGCACGAGCAAGGTTGCACCTCAATCACACCATCCTTCCAACCATGTTACTGTGGGCAGAAATGGAGAAGCAGGTGCACTTTTGCCCAATAGGAGCAGTCCTCCTTCGTACAATACAGATGAAGGAGGAATGCTTGGAAATCTTCCCCTGGCAAAGTGGGGAAGGGGAAATGGATGATTAGGGAGTGACCTCTGAGCTGGCAACTCCTCTGATTGCTGCCAAATGAACACAACTTTTGCAGCCACCATAGCAACCAAGAAAATGTTGGGGACGAACCAGAACCTCTCCTCCCTAAAAATATTCCAAAGTCACCAGCGTTTGCTCTGTAGGCAATTCTAAAGGAGAAGCTAGGTTACACCTGAATTACACATTCCCTCCTACAATGTTACTGTAGGTAGAAATGGAGAAGCAGGTGCAAATTGGACTCGTTAGGAGCAATCTTCCTTCATCTAACACACATGAAGTAGTAATGCCTGGAAATCTTCCACCGGCCAAGTGGGCAAGGGGAAATGTAGGGTAGCTTAATTACACTTGAGCGGGCATCTCCGCTGACATCTGCTCAATGCAGCCATCTTAGAGGGCCACCAGCAGAACCAAGGATGGGTTGGGTAAGAGCGGGGACCTTTCCTCCCTAAAAATACCCCAAAGTCACCCTCTGGTTTGCCCTGCCATGCAGTACAGAAACACAAACCAAGAAATCAAAAGGCCACCACTGCGTTGGCACCTCCGCTGGCACATTCCTTCATTCAAACTCCTTCTCGGGTCACCAATATTGCCACAGAGCAGTGGGGGATGAGACGCAACCTCCCTGCACTACTGGGCCCCAAACACTTTCTTCCCGCCCGTTAAGCCCGACCCAACATGAGCAAAGCTGCCGTGTCCTTTTAATGGTTTTGTGGGCAGAAATGTGGTACCCGATGCAAGGTTGCCCTGACAGGATATATACAACTGCACAAAGGCCACATGGAGTAGGAATTTTTGCATTTCTTCCCTCTCAGAGACAAGGAGGGCGATATGAGAACGAAAAAGGCCACCAATGCATTGAAACTGAGGTAAATACAAGAAAATCAAGGTGGACACAGTCCCTGTCCTTCTCACAGTCTCCATATGAGGAAGTAGAATTTCATCTGCATTTTACAGATGAGGAAATGGAGGCACCGAAAAAGGATATTAATAGCCTAGAGTCACACAGTGGAAAGGTGGTTGAGCCAGGAGTAGAAACCCATGTCTTCTGACTCACGGGCCCTTGCCCATTTCCACTTAATCACACTGCTTGTTTTGTGAAATATGTCAGATTTCTTGCCATGGCTTTAGTCTTAGAAAATCAGCTGGGAGATATTTCTCTACCCATGCACCTTCCATTTGGATGCCCAGGAGACCAAGCATCTTGCAGATCGATTTTCATTGACAATGGCACCATTCTTCGAATTCATATAGGAGAGCTTCAGAGATGAACTTGTCAGAGCTGTGATTATGGAACAACTAATCAATCCTGTTTCTTCCCACGAAGGTCTTCTTTGTTTGAAGCTAAAAGAGCAAAAGAGGGTCTGGGGTTTCCATCTTCTCTCCGTATTATTTGAATTGTAGGGGAAATCGCTGGGGACCATTATTTATGTCCTAGACATACCGAAGTTTAAACCACTGGTTCGACATCTTTATCTATGCCATAGGAAACCTGTGGATATTTGGATACCACCGGCCAAGTGGGGAAGGGGAAATGGAGGATAGGGTAGTTACACCTGAGCTGGCATCTCTGCTTACATCTGCCCAATACAGCCATCTCTGAGGGCCACCAGCATGCCCAGTGATGGGCTGTAGAAGAGCAGGAGATGTTCCACCTTCCCCAAAACCCAAACGTCACCCCGGAGTCGGACCTGCCAGGCCAGGGAGAAGCACGAGCAAGGTTGCACCTCAATCACACCATCCTTCCTACAATGTTACTGTGGGCAGAAATGGAGAAGCAGGTGCACTTTTGCCCAATAGGAGCGGTCCTCCTTCGTCGAATACAGATGAAGGAGGAATGCTTGGAAATCTTCCCCTGGCAAAGTGGGGAAGGGGAAATGGATGATTAGGGAAGCAGCGTGGCTGGGAAGCAGCGTGGCTCAGTGGAAAGAGCACGGGCTTGGGAGTCAGAGGTCATAGGTTCAAATCCCGGCTCTGCCAATTGTCAGCTGTGTGACTTTGGGCAAGTCACTTAACTTCTCTGTACCTCAGTTTCCTCTTCTGCAAATGGGGATTAAGATTGTGAGCCCCCTTTGGGACAATCTGACCACCTTGCAACCCACTGACGCTTAGAACACTGCTTTGCACATAGTAAGCGCTTAATAAATGCCATCATCATTATTATTATTATTATTATTATTATTGGGGAGTGACCTCTGAGTTGACAAATCCTCTGATAGCTGCCAAATGAACCCAACTTTTGCAGCCACCATAGCAACCAAGAAAAGCTTGGGGACGAACCAGAACCTCTCCTCCCTAAAAATATTTCAAAGTCACCAGGGTTTGCTCTGTAGGCAATTCTAAAGGAGAAGCTAGGTTGCACCTGAATTTCACATTCCCTCCTACAATGTTACTGTGGGTAGAAATGGAGAAGCAGGTGCAAATTTGCCTCGTTAGGAGCAGTCTTCCTTCATCTAACACACATGAAGTAGTAATGCCTGGAAATCTTCCACCGGCCAAGTGGGCAAGGGGGAATGGAGGGTAGCTTAATTACACTTGAGCGGGCATCTCCGCTGACATCTGCTCAATTCAGCCATCTTAGAGGGCCACCAGCAGAACCAAGGATGGGTTGGGCAAGAGCGGGGACCTTTCCTCCCTAAAAATACCCCAAAGTCACCCTCTGATTTGCCCTGCCACGCAGTACAGAAAAAGAAACCAAGAAATCAAAAGGCCACCACTGCGTTGGCACCTACGCTGGCACACTCCTTCATTCAACCTCCTTCACTGGTCACCAGCATTGTCATGCAGCAGTGGGGGATGAGACGCAACCTGCCTGCACTACTGGGCCCCAAACACCGGAACCACTTCAAAACTCAGGACAGCTCATTTCAGAGACTGCTCGTTTCCTCCTTCCTCAATTACACCTTCGTTCCCACAATGTTACTGTGGGCAGAAATGAGGAAGCAGTTGACACGTTGCCCTGTTTGGAGCGGTCCTCCTTCATCTAACATGGATGGAGTAGTAATGCCTGGAAAACATCCATCAGCCCAGTGGGGAAGGGGATATGCAGGATAGGGTAGTCACACTTGAGCTGCCAAATGAACCCAACTTTTGCAGCCACCAGAGCAACCAAGAAAAGGTTGGGGATGAACCAGAACCTCTCTTCCCTAAAAATCTTCCAAAGTCACCAGGGTTTGCTCTGCAAGGCAATTCTAAAGGAGAAGCTAGTTTGCACCTGAATTACACATTCCCTCCCACAATGTTACTGTGGACAGAAATGGAGAAGCAGTTGAAAATTTGCCTCGTTTGGAGCAGTCTTCCATCACCTAACACACATAAAGTATCATGCCTGGAATTCTTCCACCGGCCAAGTGCGCAAGGGGGAATGAAGGATAGATTAGTTACACTTGAGCGGGCATCTCCACTGACATCTGCTCAATGGAGCAGTCTTAGAGGGCCACCAGCGGAACCAAGGATGGGTTGGGTAAGATCGGGAACCTTTGCTCCCTAAAAATACCCCAAAGTCACCCTGTGGTTTGCCCTGCCACGCAATACAGAAACAGAAACCAAGAAATCGAAAGGCCACCACTGCGTTGGCACCTCCGCTGGCACACTCCTTCATCGCATCCTGAATGAGACACCTAAGGAGAGACCGGCTCAGAACTTGAACGCCAAAATTAAATGAAATCGTGTCTTCGTTTGTGCACCCTCCAATGCGGCCATCGATGAACTTATGATAAAAATCATTCTTGAATTTAAAGAAAAATGCCAAAACAAGAAGAGCCCTTTGGGTTCCCTTCCCTCAACCTCCTTCACGGGTCACCAGCATTGCCACAGAGCAGTGGGGTATGAGACGCAACCTCCCTGCACTACTGGGCCCCAAACACCGGAAACACTTCAATATTCAGGACAGCTCTTTTCAGAGTCTGCTAGTTTCCTCCTTCCTCAATTACACCTTCATTCCCACAATGGTACTGTGGGCAGAAATGAGGAAGCAGGTGAGACACGTTGCCCTGTTTGGAGCGGTCCTCCTCCATCTAACATGGACTGTGTAGTAATGCCTGGAAAACGTCCACCGGCCAAGTGGGGAAGGGGAAATGGAGGATAGGGTAGTTACACTTGAGCTGGTATCTCTGCTTACATCTGCCCAACGCAGCCATCTTGGAGGGCCACCAGCATGCCCACTGATGGGCTGCAGAAGAGCAGGAGCTGTTCCACCCTCTCCAAAACCCTAAAGTCACCCCGGAGTTGGACCTGCCAGGCCATGGCGAAGCACGAGCAAGGTTGCACCTCAATCACAGCATCCTTCCAACAATGTTACTGTGGGCAGAAATGAGGAAGCAGGTGACACGTTGCCCCTGTTTGGAGCGGTCCTCCTTCATCTAACATGGATGGAGTACTAATGCCTGGAGAACGTCCACCGGCCCAGTGGGGAAGGGGATATGGAGGATAGGGTAGTTACACTTGAGTTGCCAAATGAACCCAACTTTTGCAGCCACCATAGCAACCAAGAAAAGATTGGGGACGAACCAGAACCTCTCCTCCCTAAAAATATTCCAAAGTCACCAGGGTTTGCTCTGTAGGCAATTCTAAAGGAGAAGCTAGGTTGCACCTGAATTTCACATTCCCTCCTACAATGTTACTGTGGGTGGAAATGGAGAAGCAGGTGCAAATTTGACTCGTTAGGATCAATCTTCCTTCATCTAACACACATGAAGTAGTAATGCCTGGAAATTTTCCACTGGCCAAGGGGGCAAGGGGAAATGGAGGGTAGCTTAATTACACTTGAGCGGGAATCTCCGCTGAAATCTGCTCAATGCAGCCAGCTTAGAGGGCCACCAGCAGAACCAAGGATGGGTTGGGCAAGAGCGGGGACCTTTCCTCCCTAAAAATACCCCAAAGTCACCCTCTGATTTGCCCTGCCACGCAATACAGAAAAAGAAACCAAGAAATCAAAAGGCCACAACTGCGTTGGCACCTACGCTGGCACACTCCTTCATTCAACCTCCTTCACTGGTCACCAGCATTGTCATACAGCAGTGGGGGATGAGATGCAACCTCCCTGCACTACTGGGCCCCAAACACCGGAACCACTTCAAAACTCAGGACAGCTCATTTCAGAGACTGCTCATTTCCTCCTTCCTCAATTACACCTTCGTTCCCACAATGTTACTGTGGGCAGAAATGAGGAAGCAGTTGACACCTTGCCCTGTTTGGAGCGGTCCTCCTTCATCTAACATGGATGGAGTAGTAATGCCTGGAAAACGTCCACCGGCCCAGTGGGGAAGGGGATATGGAGGATAGGGTAGTTACACTTGAGCTGCCAAATGAACCCAACTTTTGCAGCCACCAGAGCAAACAAGAAAAGGTTGGGGACGAACCAGAACCTCTCCTCCCTAAAAACATTCCAAAGTCACCAGGGTTTGCTCTGTAAGGCAATTCTAAAGGAGAAGCTAGGTTGCACCTGAATTACACATTCCCTCCTACAATGCTACTGTGGGCAGAAATGGAGAAGCAGGTGCAAATTTGCCTCGTTAGGAGCAGTCTTCCTTCACCTAACACACATAAAGTATAATGCCTGGAAATCATTCACCGGCCAAGTGGGCAAGGGGGAATGGAGGATAGATTAGTTACACTTGAGCGGGCATCTCCGCTGACATCTGCTCAATGCAACCATCTTAGAGGGCCACTAGCGGAACCAAGGATGGGTTGGGTAAGAGCAGGAAACTTTCCTCCCTAAAAATACCCCAAAGTCACCCTCTGGTTTGCCCTGCCATGCAGTACAGAAACACAAACCAAGAAATCAAAAGGCCACCACTGCGTTGGCACCTCCGCTGGCACACTCCTTCATTCAAACTCCTTCTCGGGTCACCAACATTGCCACAGAGCGGTGGGGGATGAGACGCAACCTCCCTGCACTACTGGGCCCCAAACACTTTCTTCCCGCCCATTAAGCCCGACCCAACCTTGAGCAAAGGTGCCATGTCCTTTTAATGGTTTTGTGGGCAGAAATGTGGTACCCGATGCAAGGTTGCCCTGACAGGACATATACAACTGCACAAAGGCCACATGGAGTAGGAATTTTTGCATTTCTTCCCTCTCAGAGACAAGGAGGGCAATATGAGAACTAAAAAGGCCACCAATGCATTGAAACTGAGGTAAATACAAGAAAATCAAGGTGGACACAGTCCCTGTCCTTCTCGCAGTCTCCATATGAGGAAGTAGAATTTCATCTGCATTTCACAGATGAGGAAATGGAGGCACTGAAAAGGGATATTAATAGCCTAGGGTCACACAGTGGAAAGGTGGTTGAGCCAGGAGTAGAAACCCATGTCTTCTGACTCACGGGCACTTGCCTATTTCCACTTAATCACACTGCTTGTTTTGTGAAATATGTCAGATTTCTTGCCATGGCTTTAGTCTTAGAGAATCAGCTGGGAGACATTTCTCTAGCCATGCACCTTCCATTTGGCTGCCCAGGAGACCAAGCATCTTGCAGAGCGATTTTCAGTGACAATGGCACCATTCTTCGAATTCATATAGGAGAGCTTCAGAGATGAACTTGTCAGAGCTGTGATTATGGAACAACTAATCAATCCTGTTTCTTCCCACGAAGGTCTTATTTCTTTGAAGCTAAAAGAGGGTCTGGGGTTCCCATCCTCTCTCCGTATTATTTCAATTGTAGGGGAAATCACTGGGGACCATTATTTATGTCCTAGACACAACGAAGTTTAAACCACTGGTTTTAAACCTCCTTCATTCATTCAACCTCCTTCACTGGTCACCAGCATTGTCATACAGCAGTGGGGGATGAGACGCAACCTCCCTGCACTACTGGGCCCCAAACACCGGAACCACTTCAAAACTCAGGACAGCTCATTTCAGAGACTGCTCGTTTCCTCCTTCCTCAATTACACCTTCGTTCCCACAATGTTACTGTGGGCAGAAATGAGGAAGCAGTTGACACGTTGCCCTGTTTGGAGCGGTCCTCCTTCATCTAACATGGATGGAGTAGTAATGCCTGGAAAACATCCATCGGCCCAGTGGGGAAGGGGATATGCAGGATAGGGTAGTCACACTTGAGCTGCCAAATGAACCCAACTTTTGCAGCCACCAGAGCAACCAAGAAAAGGTTGGGGACGAACCAGAACGTCTCTTCCCTAAAAATATTCCAAAGTCACCAGGGTTTGCTCTGCAAGGCAATTGTAAAGGAGAAGCTAGTTTGCACCTGAATTACACATTCCCTCCCACAATGTTACTGTGGACAGAAATGGAGAAGCAGTTGAAAAATTGCCTCGTTTGGAGCAGTCTTCCATCACCTAACACACAGAAAGTATAATGCCTGGAATTCTGCCACCGGCCAAGTGCGCAAGGGGGAATGGAGGATAGATTAGTTACACTTGAGCGGGCATCTCCGCTGACATCTGCTCAATGGAGCAGTCTTAGAGGGCCACCAGCGGAACCAAGGATGGGTTGGGTAAGATTGAGAACCTTTCCTCCCTAAAAATACCCCAAAGTCACCCTGTGGTTTGACCTGCCACGCAATACAGAAACAGAAACCAAGAAATCGAAAGACCACCACTGCGTTGGCACCTCCGCTGGCACACTCCTTCATCGCATCCTGAATGAGACAGCTAAGGAGAGACCGGCTCAGAACTTGAACGCCAAAATTAAACGAAACCGTGTCTTCGTTTGTGCACCCTCCAGTGCGGCCATCGATGAACTTATGATAAAAATCATTCTTGAATTTAAGGAAAAATGCCAAAACAAGAAGAGCCCTTTGGGTTCCCTTCCCTCAACCTCCTTCACGGGTCACCAGCATTGCCACAGAGCAGTGGGGTATGAGACGCAACCTCCCTGCACTACTGGGCCCCAAACACCGGAACCACTTCAATACTCAGGACAGCTCTTTTCAGAGTCTGCTAGTTTCCTCCTTCCTCAATTACACCTTCATTCCCACAATGGTACTGTGGGCAGAAATGAGGAAGCAGGTGAGACACGTTGCCCTGTTTGGAGCGGTCCTCCTCCATCTAACATGGACTGAGTAGTAATGCCTGGAAAACGTCCACCGGGCAAGTGGGGAAGGGGAAATGGAGGATAGGGTAGTTACACTTGAGCTGGTATCTCTACTTACATCTGCCCAACGCAGCCATCTTGGAGGGCCACCAGCATGCCCTCCGATGGGCTGCAGAAGAGCAGGAGCGGTTCCACCCTCTCCAAAACCCTAAAGTCACCCCGGAGTTGGACCTGCCAGGCCATGGCGAAGCACGAGCAAGGTTGCACCTCAATCACAGCATCCTTCCAACAATGTTACTGTGGGCAGAAATGAGGAAGCAGGTGACACGTTGCCCCTGTTTGGAGCAGTCCTCCTTCATCTAACATGGATGGAGTAATAATGCCTGGAAAACGTCCACCGGCCCAGTGGGCAAGGGGATATGGAGGATAGGGTAGTTACACTTGAGCTGCCAAATAAACCCAACTTTTGCAGCTACCAGAGCAACCAAGAAAAGGTTGGGGACAAACCAGAACCTCTCCTCCCTAAAAATATTCCAAAGTCACCAGGGTTTGCTCTGCAAGGCAATTCTAAAGGAAAAGCTAGCTTGCACCTGAATTACACATTTCCTCCTACAATGTTACTGTGGGCAGAAATGGAGAAGCAGGTGCAAATTTGCCTCGTTAGGAGCAGTCTTCCTTCGCCTAACACACATAAAGTATAATGCCTGGAAATCTTCCACCGGCCAAATGGGCAAGGGTGAATGGAGGATAGCTTTGTTACACTTGAGCGGGCATCTCCGCTGACATCTGCTCAATGCAGCCATCTTAGAGGGCCACCAGCAGAAGCAAGGATGGGTTGGGTAAGAGCGGGAACCTTTCCTCCCTAAAAATACCCCAAAGTCACCCTCTGGTTTGCCCTGCCACGCAGTACAGAAGCAGAAACCAAGAAATCAAAAGGCCACCACTGCGTTGGCACCTCCGCTGGCACACTCCTTCATTCAACCTCCTTCTCGGGTCACCAGCATTGCCACAGAGCAGTGGGGGAGGAGACGCAACCTCCCTGCACTCACTACTGGGTCCCAAACACTTTCTTCCCGCCCATTAAGCCCGACCCAAGCTGAGCAAAACTGCCGTGTCCTTTTAATGGTTTTGTGGGCAGAAATGGGGTACCCGATGCAAGGTTGCCCTGACAGGACATATACAACTGCACAAAGGCCACATGGAGTAGGAATTTTTGCATTTCTTCCCTCTCAGTGACAAGGAGGGCGATATGAGAACGAAAAAGGCCACCACTGCCTTGAAACTGAGGTAAATACAAGAAAATCAAGGTGGACACAGTCCCTGTACTTCTCACAGTCTCCATATGAGGAAGTAGAATTTCATCTGCATTTTACAGATGAGGAAATGGAGGCACCGAAAAGGGACGTTAATAGCCTAGGGTCACACAGTGGAAAGGTGGTTGAGCCAGGAGTAGAAACCCATGTCTTCTGACTCACGGGCCCTTGCCCATTTCCACTTAATCACACTGCTTGTTTTGTGAAATATGTCAGACTTCTTGCTACGGCTTTAGTCTTAGAAAATCAGCTGGGAGACACTTCTCTAGCCATGCACCTTCCATTTGGCTGCCCAGGAGACCAAGCATCTTGCAGAGCGATTTTCATTGACAATGGCACCATTCTTCGAATTCATATAGGAAAGCTTCAGAGATGAACTTGTCAGAGCTGTGATTATGGAACAACTAATCAATCCCGTTTCTTCCCACGAAGGTCTTATTTGTTTGAAGCTGAAAGAGGGTCTGGGGTTCCCATCTTCTCTCCGTATTATTTGAATTGTAGGGGAAATCGCTGGGGACCATTATTTATGTCCTAGACATACCGAAGTTTAAACCACTGGTTCGACATCTTTATCTATGCCATAGTACACTTGTGGATATTTGTATACATTTATCTCTCCATTCGATTAGTTTTGTTTCAACCTGAGGTTTTTGTACTGATTCATCCCTGTTCTTTCTCTGGTGTTTTCAATCTATGAATACTTTTGGTCCACCTCTCCCATTAAATTGTACGCTCTCTACAGGAAGTGTAGGTGTATCTTTGTTACTGTTCTACTTTCCCAAGCTCTTAGAACAGTCCTTTGCACTCAGTAACTGCTTAATAAATATAAACTCTTTGACTGGTTTGGCTCTCTTCCTCAGTGTGCCGTCCATGTCGGCCCCTTGGGCAGATGTGTTTTAACATCTGCTTTAATTTGTAGGAAAATATTCCTAAACTCTCAACAATGCAGTAGCTACTAAAGTTTTGGAAAACATCTGGGAAAATACACTTATAAATGTCCCCACTAAAAACTATGTTCAATTATGATCATCTGAATTAAAAAGGAAGGTCATAGAAGAGGTGGTAGCAGACGGGCAGCAGGAAGTCCCTAAAAATGCTCCTAGATCAAGGTTTCTGTCCTCAGCCTAACATCCCAAATGAAAACTATCTCTGGGGGTCACCATGGCGTTAGAAATGCAGCTAATTCCTTGAATATGATAGTTGTAAGAAATCAACTTTTCTGTGGCCTAAAGTTCTCACAACTGCCTTTTCAGCCGTAACATTAAAGCAGAGTTATAAATTCAGAATCATATAGATGTAGTTTTTCCGATTTTTACTGAGAAACTTGCTTTCCAGGAGCTTCCCTTTCCTGCTGTCCATGACTTCAACTGCTTCTGATGTTGGAATGCCTACACTTGTGCTGCTACTTTTTATCTGTGAAAGTTCACTGGCATCTTACCAGAGAGCAGTTGGGTAAGGCGATAAGATACTACTACTTTGAACTTGGAAGTGTAGATTTGGAACCAGGTGCTGCCACTTTGGTTCAAAAAAATTTACTCAGGACCAAAGCCCTGGACCTTGGCAAACTGTGCAGTTCATCACAAGATCCTGAAGTTGATTTCCTGCACCTCTGGAAATCCTGTGATCCTTGCTGACTCATAAATCTGTTTTTTTGAGCAGCATTCGTTAAGCACTTACTATGTGTCGTAGGCATTCAACTAAGAGCTGGATTGGACACAGCCCCTGTCCCACGTGGGACTCGTGGTCTCAATCCCCATTTTACAGATGAGGTAATTTAGGCACAGAGAAATAAAGTGACCCGCCCAAGGTCACACAGCAGACAAGCGGCAGTGCTGGGATTAGAACCCATGACCTTCTGACACCCAGGCCCTTGCTCTATGCACTACACCGTGCTGCTTAAGTTGGACACAGTCCCTGTCCCACATGGGCCAAACTGTCTTAAACCCCATTTTTCACATGAGGTAACTGAGGCACAGAGAAATTAAGTGATTTGTCCAGGGTCACACAGCAGACAGGGGACAGAGCCTGGATTAAGCCACACTGCTTCCCCTTGATCTAAGGCAACCAGTCATGGAAGGAAAAACAAGTTTGGCTTGTACAAACACATCTGAAACCCACTTTGGGGGATGTTAATGAATTGTAAAGCTGACACCCAATTTGTAGACAAACCCTAGTAGTGATTGAATAGGGTGGCTACTGATGGCCTCCAGGATACTGGACACCCATCTGCAAGTGATGTCCTATGTGTTACACAGTAATGTAATTCAATTATGCACACCAATAATAATAACATTATTATTGGGGTACTTATAGGCAAGCTAAAAAATGGATAATGGTCCACTTGGGCCTAAAGCAGTCACTGGCAGGAATCAATTTGAGTTTAGTATCAGTTGTTGTTTAGTAACAGTCGTTTAAAATCGGTTACTCAGCTAGCTTCTGGAATGACCTGCATTTTCACCAGTTGGTCTCTTTTTCTTTTCAACCTATTATTCAATCTAGGTGGAAAATCGTTTTAAAAGCTAGCTAAGCGGGGAGTTTAAATAAAGCAAGCATTATGTTTTCTTGGTTGGAGAGGGTTGGGCAGGGATCAAAATTCTCGGGGCATTTCTATTTTTAAAACTTCTACTGAAAGATAGGCTAAGTTGCTTCTGAAGGCTGGGAGGCTGATGTTAAATGGAGTAGTTTTATCAGAGGACAACGCTATTGCTCTGATGGGGCATTACTAAATCCAACGAAACCTATCTGAAGGTTTGAGTTTTGGGGTTTTTTTTTAAGTTTTTCTTTCTTCAGAAATTTCCATCTGAGGGGGATTCAAATAAATAGCACTTAGAAGTCACTGAGGAGTGGTGTCAACAACTTTTCAAAAGATTATTATTGCAGATTAAAACCTGAAACCAACTGAAAAACCCTAAGTATTTGAAGGTAGCAGAGAAAAAAAAAAATCACTCAGCAGCACAGGATGAGCTTTGGTGAAGTTGTATTAGATTAAGAAGCTTCAATTTGAGGAGGGTTTCTATTTCTTGGGGTTTTTTCGACTTTGTCTATTTGATTAGTTTTGTTTCAAACTGAGGTGTTTGGACTGATTCACCCCTGTTCTTTCTCTGGCGTTTACAATCTCTTCACCAATGGCTTCAAAACATTTCACCCGTGTGTTCTGGGCTCCGGGTGAAAAGCTCACTACCACTTCCCAAAAGATCATTTGTTTTATCTTCACAGAAGCATAGACAACAACGGTATTTGTTACTATGTGCCATGTACTAAGGGTGTCCCTCTCCCCCCTCATCGAGGATGGTAACTCAAAACTGGATATTTGGGTCGGGATTTTCTTCTTCTTCCTGGGGCTCCAGAAGTGCATATACCCCATATCTTTGTTCCCTGATCAAACGTGCCTGAATTGTTAACTCATCAGCAAGCTATTCTGGAGTATTCGGGATATATATTTAACACCCCCATCTTGGTCATATTTGATACCCTTAGTCGTTCAGCTCATCCCCACTTAAACACACAGCAGGCTGGGCTCCTATCTCCTTCCCTCAAGGCCATTTTCAACTCCCCTCAGATCCCAATATGGCGATACGGTGCGAGTCCCTCTCGTCTTGACGCCCGCACGCCCTGTCTCCTTCCCCAGCCCCACTTTTCCAAGCCCGTATTTCATTTGAATAGTTTTATTTGGACAAATGCAAGCGGCCTCGCCGCCCCTGGCGAGATCATGGCCGACTTTCCCCGCCCCGACTAGGCGGAAACCGTCGCTTTCGACGCCCATTAGACGGAGAAGGGCGGGCGCATAACCGCCCGCACTAACGGCTGTGAGGGAGTGAGCGGGAAACCGTTGAGGCACGAGCCGCCCCCCCTTCTCCCCGCCCCACGTGACGCTTCCCTCAACGAGCTTAACGACGGCGCGTTCTCGCCTCAGCAGGCAGAGAAGGAAGTCTCGCGAGAGGGGCGGGGCTAACAACGGAATCTCGGTCTCGGCCCCTGAGGGGCGGGGCAGGGGAGGAGGAGGGAGGAATCCATCAATCAATCAATCAATCAATCAATCGTATTTATTGAGCGCTCACTGTGTGCAGAGCGCTGTGCTAAGCGCTTGGGAAGTCCAAGTTGGCAACATCTAGAGACAGCCCCTACCCAACCGTGGGCTCACAGTCTAAAAGGGGGAGACAGAGAACAAAGCCAAACATCCTCACAAAATAAAATAAATAGAATAGATATGTACAATCAATCAATCGTATTTATTGAGCGCTTACTGTGTGCAGAGCACTGTACTAAGCGCTTGGGAAGCCCAAGTTGGCAACATATAGAGACAGCCTCTACCCAACAGTGGGCTCACAGTCTAAAAGGGGGAGACAGAGAACAAACCAAACAACCTCACAAAATAAAATAAATAGAATAGATATGTACAATCAGTCAATCAATCAATCAATCAATCGTATTTATTGAGCGCTTACTGTGTGCAGAGCACTGTACTAAGCGCTTGGGAAGTCCAAGTTGGCAACATCTAGAGACAGTCCCTACCCAACCGTGGGCTCACAGTCTAAAAGGGGGAGACAGAGAACAAAACCAAATATACTAACAAAATAAAATAAATAGAATAGATATGTACAAGTAAAATAAATAAATAGAGTAACGAATATGTACAAACATATATACATATATACAGGTGCTGTGGGGAAGGGAAGGAGGTAAGATGGGGGGGGGGGATGGAGAGGGGGAATCATTCCTTCATGGCAATGCAGTTGAATTGTGCTTCAGTTCAAAGACGAGCTGTGGACAAGAGTCTGCATTCATTGGGGTCTTTGACACGGAATCTCTTGCATACTTTGCCAGTGAAAATACAGTATTGTACCTTTCCTGACCCCCTTGCCATTGCCGTGAGCAATTCTCAGACACAACTGGCAGTGTACAGTCTACAGTCTCTAGACTGTAAGCTCTTTGGGGGCAGGGAATGTGCCTTTTTATTCTTGTACTCTCCCAAGCGCTTAGTACCAGTGCTCTGCACACAGTAAGTGCTGAATACTGACAACCGAATGAATGACTACTGGCCCAGTGGGGAAAGATATGCCCTACCCACAGGACAGTTGATTTTCTTGTTTGTTTTTTCAGTAGTGATGATAGTTTGCACTGAGCACTCATTCACCCAGTCTCCGTGTCAAGCATCAAGCATTGTGAAATATCTGGTGAGAACGAGTATAGTCTGTGGTCACAGAACAGAGTATCTCTGGGGCCACAACAGCAGTCAACACCATTACGGCCACCCCTGACCCCTAATTTGGTAAAGTGGCTTAAGAAGCTTTGAGGGGGTCCTTTCCACTTCGATGTCAAAACCAAAAAAAGTGAAAACAAGAAGCAGCATGGCAGTAAGGCCTAGTGGCTAGAGCACAGGCCTGGGAGTCGAAGGACCTGCGTTCTAATCCTGACTCTGCCACTAGTCTGCTGTGTGACCTTGGGCAAGTCACTTAACTTCTCTGGGCCTCAGTCACCTCATCTGTAAAATGGGGATTAAGACTGTGAGTCTCGTGTGGGACGTGGACTGTGCCCAACTTAATTAGCTTATATCTATCCCAGTATTAGTACATTGTAAGGACTTAACAAATACCATTAAAAAAACTAAACAAAGAACAACAGCAACAACGAAAACAAAAACCCTCACATAAAACCATCACTTGTCCTCTGTGAACTAAATAGATTGGAGCCAGAAATCAACAGGACCATCTGAGCTGGGTATTTGTAGGCAAGGTCAGTTGTTTCAGTAACAGTGCAGAGTCACCCTTCTTCTACCTCTGGGCAAATCTGACCAGGTTAGGCTCCTGCACTGTTTTAAAATAGTTTGTTCCTTTCTTATCCAAATATTGATATTTCCCAACTAGACCTGCCCATGCCACCTCCACCTTCTCCCACTCCCTGCAGAGACATCTGGTGTGGCTACATGGGCAGCCAGTTGAAGGGTGGCACTGATAGGCAGGGTTCCACTAGGCCAGGAGTAGCCAAGTCTTAACAATAATGGGCCACATGACCAGAACTCCAAACACAAGCAGGCCATAGGCATTTTTTGTGATAACACTGGTTGAGCCTGCTAGCTATTGAAAAAATATGCTTTTTTTTAATAATCGCTGAAAAGTTTACAAAATGGTTTAATCAGCTCTTTTAGTGCTCGCCAGAGCAGGCAGTCCCAAAACTGGTGCTAGCCCCTGGAAAACGTTGATCAAGTCAATGACAATACTGGCATTTATCAGAGTGCACTCTTCTCTAGCACTCTGGGATGGATTCAGTCAGGGCCCAGCTCCATTCTGACTCCAGTTTCGTAGCACTCATGGTGCCGCTCAGCTGCAACTTCAGCAGTTTCTGGGAAAGGAGACTGTCCGTTCAGAGAATCAGGTGGATCCAAACATGGTCCAGGGGTGGGCAACATAACCAGAAATTGCAAGAGGGGTCTGAGTTTCGTAAACTCGTCTCCAAAATTCCAGAGGAACCTGAGCCATTCCAATAGGACAGGTCCTTGAAAATCCTGAGGCTTGCACACCATCCATCAGTCGTATTTATTGAGCATTTACTGTGTGCAGGGCACTGTACTAAGCACTTGGGAGAGGACAGTATAACAGACTCACCTTGTAAGCACTTAAATAGAGTTTATCATCATTATTATTATTAGACAACAGCCTAGGCAGCAAACTCCTCCTTCTTCTACTCATGCAGCACTAGAAATTAGCTCTTTCCTGAACACCCACATGTACTAGACAGACAGCAGTGGATGTGGCCCCTGCCCTCTCCAAACCCCCAAATTTAAAGAAATAAAATGGATGGACACCACGGTCCTTTGGGGAAAATGAGAGTTTTTTGCTTCATTCCACCTGGTTCCAGGCCACAGGAGACTCGAGTGAAGGTTTTTCTCTTTCCTGCAGGGAACGGTAGGCCCAACTGGTAGGGGAAGGGGGAATTCAAAGTCCCTCTGCTCCCTGTTTTGTGAATTTTTCCCCCCTCACTCCTCATCCTGGGTCTGACATAAAAGAGATGCACCTCTCCCTCTCCCCCCATAACCCACTCAGGGCCCGCCAAACACACACGCACACACTCTCTCTCTCTCTCTCTCTCTCTCTCTCTCTCTCCTCTCTCTCTCTCTCTCTCTCTCTCTCTCTCTCTCTCTCTCTCTCTCTCTCTCTCTCTCTCTCTCTCTCTCTCTCTCTCTCTCTCTCTCTCTCTCTCTCTCTCTCTCTCTCTCTCTCTCTCTCTCTCTCTTCTCCCAACCCAGCTATTTCTCCCCTTGGGTTAAGCCAGGGGTGAGTTTGAGGAGCTGCTCAGCTTGTGTCCCGACGAGGACATCGCTCTCGCTTGAGGTCAGCCATGCAGGAACAGTAGAACCGGCCAAGTGGACAAGGGGAAATGGAGGGTAGCTTATTACACTTGTGCGGGCATCTCCGCTGAAATCTGCTTAATGCAGCCATCTTAGAGGGCCACCAGCAGAACCAAGGATGGGTTGGGCAAGAGCGGGGAACTTTTCTCCCTAAAAATACCCCAAAGTCACCCTCTGATTTGCCCTGCCACGCAATACAGAAAAAGAAAGCAAGAAATCAAAAGGCCACCACTGCGTTGGCACCTACGCTGGCAGAATCCTTCATTCAACCTCCTTCACTGGTCACCAGCATTGTCATACAGCAGTGGGGGACGAGATGCAACCTCCCTGCACTACTGGGCCCCAAACACCGGAACCACTTCAAAACTCAGGACAGCTCATTTCAGAGACTGCTCGTTTCCTCCTTCCTCAATTACACCTTCGTTCCCACAATGTTACTGTGGGCAGAAATGAGGAAGCAGTTGACACCTTGCCCTGTTTGGAGCGGTCCTCCTTCATCTAACATGGATGGAGTAGTAATGCCTGGAAAACATCCATCGGCCCAGTGGGGAAGGGGATATGGAGGATAGGGTAGTCACACTTGAGCTGCCAAATGAACCCAACTTTTGCAGCCACCAGAGCAACCAAGAAAAGGTTGGGGATGAACCAGAACCTCTCTTCCCTAAAAATATTCCAAAGTCACCAGGGTTTGCTCTGCAAGGCAATTCTAAAGGAGAAGCTAGTTTGCACCTGAATTACACATTCCCTCCCACAATGTTACTGTGGACAGAAATGGAGAAGCAGTTGAAAATTTGCCTCGTTTGGAGCAGTCTTCCATCACCTAACACACATAAAGTATAATGCCTGGAATTCTTTCACTGGCCAAGTGGGCAAGGGGGAATGGGGGATAGATTAGTTACACTTGAGCGGGCATCTCCGCTGACATCTGCTCAATGGAGCAGTCTTAGAGGGCCACCAGCGGAACCAAGGATGGGTTGGGTAAGATCGGGAACCTTTCTTCCCTAAAAATACCCCAAAGTCACCCTCTGGTTTCCCCTGCCACGCAATACAGAAACAGAAACCAAGAAATTGAAAGGCCACCACCGCGTTGGCACCTCCGCTGGCACACTCCTTCATCGCATCCTGAATGAGACACCTAAGGAGAGACCGGCTCAGAACTTGAACGCCAAAATTAAACGAAACCGTGTCTTCGTTTGTGCACCCTCCAATGCGGCCATCGATGAACTTATGATAAAAATCATTCTGGAATTTAAAGAAAAATGCCAAAACAAGAAGAGCCCTTTGGGTACCCTTCACTCAACCTCCTTCACGGGTCACCAGCATTGCCACAGAGCAGTGGGGTATGAGACGCAACCTCCCTGCACTACTGGGCCCCAAACACCGGAACCACTTCAATACTCAGGACAGCTCTTTTCAGAGTCTGCTAGTTTCCTCCTTCCTCAATTACACCTTCATTCCCACAATGGTACTGTGGGCAGAAATGAGGAAGCAGGTGAGACACGTTGCCCTGTTTGGAGCGGTCCTCCTCCATCTAACATGGACTGAGTAGTAATGCCTGGAAAACGTCCACCAGCCAAGTGGGGAAGGGGAAATGGAGGATAGGGTAGTTACACTTGAGCTGGTATCTCTGCTTACATCTGCCCAACGCAGCCATCTTGGAGGGCCACGAGCATGCCCACTGATGGGCTGCAGAAGAGCAGGAGCGGTTCCACCCTCTCCAAAACCCTAAAGTCACCCCGGAGTTGGACCTGCCAGGCCATGGCGAAGCACGAGCAAGGTTGCACCTCAATCACAGTATCCTTCCAACAATGTTACTGTGGGCAGAAATGAGGAAGCAGGTGACACGTTGCCCCTGTTTGGAGCGGTCCTCCTTCATCTAACATGGATGGAGTAGTAATGCCTGGAAAACGTCCACCGGCCCAGTGGGGAAGGGGATATGGAGGATAGGGTAGTTACACTTGAGCTGCCAAATGAACCCAACTTTTGCAGCCACCAGAGCAACCAAGAAAAGGTTAGGGACGAACCAGAACCTCTCCTCCCTAAAAATATTCCAAAGTCACCAGGGTTTGCTCTGTAAGGCAATTCTAAAGGAGAAGCTAGGTTGCACCTGAATTACACATTTCCTCTTACAATGTTACTGTGGGCAGAAATGGAGAAGCAGGTGCAAATTTGCCTCGTTAGGAGCAGTCTTCCTTCACCTAACACACATAAAGAATAATGCCTGGAAATCTTTGACCGGCCAAGTGGGCAAGGGGGAGTGGAGGGTAGACTAGTTACACTTGAGCGGGCATGTCCGCTGACATCTGCTCAATGCAGCCATCTTAGAGGGCCACTAGCGGAACCAAGGATGGGTTGGGTAAGAGCGGGAACCTTTCCTCCCTAAAAATACCCCAAAGTCACCCTCTGGTTTGCCCTGCCACGCAGTACAGAAACACGGACCAAGAAATCAAAAGGCCACCACTGCGTTGGCACCTCCGCTGGCACACTCCTTCATTAAACATCCCTCTCGGGTCACCAGCATTGCCACAGAGCAGTGGGGGATGAGACGCAACCTCCCTGCACTACTGGGCCCCAAACACTTTCTTCCCACCCATTAAGCCCGACCCAAATTGAGAAACGCTGCCGTGTCCTTTTAATGGTTTTGTGGGCAGAAATGTGGTACCCGATGCAAGGTTGCCCTGACAGGACATATACAACTGCACAAAGGCCACATGGAGTAGGAATTTTTGCATTTCTTCCCTCAGAGACAAGCAGGGCGATATGAGAACGAAAAAGGCCACCACTGCCTTGAAACTGAGGTAAATACAAGAAAATCAAGGTGGACACAGTCCCTGTCCTTCTCACAGTCTCCATATGAGGAAGCAGAATTTCATCTGCATTTTACAGATGGGGAAATGGAGGCACCGAAAAGGGATATTAATAGCCTAGTGTCACACAGTGGAAAGGTGGTTGAGCCAGGAGTAGAAACCCATGTCTTCTGACTCACGGGCCCTTGCCCATTTCCACTTAATCACACTGCTTGTTTTGTGAAATATGTCAGATTTCTTGCCATGGCTTTAGTCTTAGAAAATCAGCTGGGAGACATTTCTCTAGCCATGCACCTTCCATTTGGCTGCCCAGGAGACCAAGCATCTTGCAGAGCGATTTTCATTGACAATGGCACCATTCTTCGAATTCATATAGGAGAGCTTCAGAGATGAACTTGTCAGAGCTGTGATTATGGAACAACTAATCAATCCTGTTTCTTCCCACGAAGGTCTTATTTGTTTGAAGCTAAAAGAAGGTCTGGGGTTCCCATCCTCTCTCTGTATTATTTGAATTGTAGGGGAAATCGCTGGGGACCATTATTTATGTCCTAGACATACCGAAGTTTAAACCACTGGTTCGACATCTTTATCTATACCATAGGAAACCTGTGGATATTTGGATACCACCGGCCAAGTGGGGAAGGGGAAATGGAGGATAGGGTAGTTACACCTGAGCTGGCATCTCTGCTTACATCTGCCCAACACAGCCATCTTGGAGGGCCACCAGCATGCCCAGTGATGGGCTGTAGAAGAGCAGGAGATGTTCCACCTTCCCCAAAACCCTAAAGTCACTCCGGAGTCGGACCTGCCAGGCCAGGGAGAAGCACGAGCAAGGTTGCACCTCAATCACACCATCCTTCCAACAATGTTACTGTGGGCAGAAATGGCGAAGCAGGTGCACTTTTGCCCAATAGGAGCGGTCCTCCTTCATATAATACAGATGAAGGAGCAATGCTTGGAAATCTTCCCCTGGTAAATGGGGAAGGGGAAATGGATGATTAGGGAGTGACCTCTGAGTTGGCAACTCCTCTGATAGCTGCCAAATGAACCCAACTTTTGCAGCCACCATAGCAACCAAGAAAAGGTTGGGGACGAACCAGAACCTCTCCTCCCTAAAAACATTCCAAAGTCACCAGGGTTTGCTCTGCAAGGCAATTCTAAAGCAGAAGCTAGGTTGCACCTGAATTACACATTCCCTCCTACAATGCTACTGTGGGCAGAAATGGAGAAGCAGTTGAAAATTTGCCTCGTTAGGAGCAGTCTTCCTTCACCTAACAAACATGAAGTAGTAATGCCTGGAAATCTTTCACTGGCCAAGTGGGCAAGGGGGAATGGAGGATAGATTAGTTACACTTGAGCGGGCATCTCCGCTGACATCTGCTCAATGCAGCCATCTTAGAGGGCCACTGGCAGAACCAAGGATGGGTTGGGCAAGAGCGGGGACCTTTCCTCCCTAAAAATACCAAAAAGTCACCCTCTGATTTGCCCTGGAATGCAGTACAGAAAAAGAAAGCAAGAAATCAAAAGGCCACCACTGCGTTGGCACCTACGCTGGCACACTCCTTCATTTAACCTCCTTCACTGGTCACCAGCATTGTCATACAGCAGTGGGGGATGAGATGCAACCTCCCTGCACTACTGGGCCCCAAACACCGGAACCACTTCAAGACTCAGGACAGCTCATTTCAGAGACTGCTCGTTTCCTCCTTCCTCAATTACACCCTCGTTCCCACAATGTTACTGTGGGCAGAAATGAGGAAGCAGTTGACACGTTGCCCTGTTTGGAGCGGTCCTCCTTCATCTAACATGGATGGAGTAGTAATGCCTGGAAAACATCCATCGGCCCAGTGGGTGAGGGGATATGGAGGATAGGGTAGTCACATTTGAGCTGCCAAATGAACCCAACTTTTGCAGCCACCAGAGCAACCAAGAAAAGGTTGGGGACGAACCAGAACCTCTCCTCCCTAAAAATATTCCAAAGTCACCAGGGTTTGCTCTGCAAGGCAATTCTAAAGGAGAAGCTAGGTTGCACCTAAATTACACATTCCCTCCCAAAATGTTACTGTGGACAGAAATGGAGAAGCAGTTGAAAATTTGCCTCGTTTGGAGCAGTCTTCCATCACCTAACACACATAAAGTATAATGCCTGGAATTCTTCCACCGGCCAAGTGCACAAGGGGGAATGGGGGATAGATTAGTTACACTTGAGCGGGCATCTCCGCTGACATCTGCTCAATGGAGCAGTCTTAGAGGGCCACCAGCGGAACCAAGGATGGGTTGGGTAAGATCGGGAACCTTTCCTCCCTAAAAATACCCCAAAGTCACCCTCTGGTTTGCCCTGCCACGCAGTACAGAAACAGACACCAAGAAATCAAAAGGCCACCACTGCGTTGGCACCTCCGCTGGCACACTCCTTCATTCAACCTTTTTCTCGGGTCACCAGCATTGCCACAGAGCAGTGAGGGATGAGACGCAACCTCCCTGCACTACTGGGCCCCAAACACTTTCTTCCCGCCCGTTAAGCCCGACCCAAATTGAGCAAAGCTGCCGTGTCCTTTTAATGGTTTCGTGGGCAGAAATGTGGTACCCGATGCAAGGTTGCCCTGACAGGACAGATACAACTGCACAAAGGCGACATGGAGTAGGAATTTTTGCATTTCTTCCCTCTCAGAGACAAGTAGGGCGATATGAGAACGAAAAAGGCCACCACTGCATTGAAACTGAGGTAAATACAAGGAAATCAAGGTGGACACAGTCACTGTCCTTCTCACAGTCTCCATATGAGGAAGTAGAATTTCATCTGCATTTTACAGATGAGGAAATGGAGGCAAAGAAAAGGGACATTAATAGCCTAGGGTCACACAGTGGAAAGGTGGTTGAGCCAGGAGTAGAAACCCAGATCTTCTGACTCACGGGCCCTTGCCCATTTCCACTTAATCACACTGCTTGTTTTGTGAAATATGTCAGATTTCTTGCTATGGCTTTAGTCTTAGAAAATCAGCTGGAAGACACTTCTCTAGCCATGCACCTTCCATTTGGCTGCCCAGGAGAACAAGCATCTTGCAGATCGATTTTCATTGATAATGGCACCATTCTTCGAATTCATATAGGAGAGCTTCAGAGATGAACTTGTCAGAGCTGTGATTATGGAACAACTAATCAATCCTGTTTCTTCCCACGAAGGTCTTATTTGTTTGAAACTAAAAGAGGGTCTGGGGTTCCCATCTTCTCTCCGTATTATTTGAATTGTAGGGGAAATCGCTGGGGACCATTATTTATGTCCTAGACATAACGAGGTTTAAACCACTGGTCGACATCTTCATCTATGCCATAGTAAACTTGTGGATATTTGGATACCACCGGCCAAGTGGGGAAGGGGAAATGGAGGATAGGGTAGTTACACCTGAGCTGGCATCTCTGCTTACATCTACCCAACACAGCCATCTTGGAGGGCCACCAGCATGCCCAGTGATGGGCTGTAGAAGAGCACGAGATGTTCCACCTTCCCCCAAACCCTAAAGTCACCCCGGAGTCGGACCTGCCAGGCCAGGAAGAAGCACGAGCAAGGTTGCACCTCAATCACACCATCCTTCCTACAATGTTACTGTGGGCAGAAATGGAGAAGCAGGTGCACTTTTGCCCAATAGGAGCGGTCCTCCTTCGTATAATACAGATGAAGGAGCAATGCTTGGAAATCTTCCCCCGGCAAATGGGGAAGGGGAAATGGATGATTAGGGAGTGACCTCTGAGTTGACAACTCCTCTGATAGCTGCGAAATGAACCCAACTTTTGTAGCAAACATAGCAACCAAGAAAAGCTTGGGGATGAACCAGAACCTCTCCTCCCTAAAAATATTCCAAAGTCAACAGCGTTTGCTCTGTAGGCAATTCTAAAGGAGAAGCTAGGTTGCACCTGAATTACACATTCCCTCCTACAATGTTACTGTGGGTAGAAATGGAGAAGCAGGTGCAAATTTGCCTCGTTAGGAGCAATCTTCCTTCATCTAACACACATGAAGTAGTAATGCCTGGAAATCTTCCACCGGCCAAGTGGGCAAGGGGAAATGGAGGGTAGCGTAATTACACATGAACGGACATCTCCGCTGACATCTGCTCAATGCAGCCATCTTAGAGGGCCACCAGCAGAACCAAGGATGGGTTGGGCAAGAGCGGGGACCTTTCCTCCCTAAAAATACCCCGAAGTCACCCTCTGGTTTGCCCTGCCACGCAGTACAGAAAAAGAAACCAAGAAATCAAAAGGCCACCACTGCGTTGGCACCTACGCTGGCACACTCCTTCATTCAACCTCCTTCACTGGTCACCAGCATTCTCATACAGCAGTGGGGGATGAGACGCAACCTCCCTGCACTACTGGGCCCCAAACACTGGAACCACTTCAAAACTCAGGACAGCTCATTTCAGAGACTGCTCGTTTCCTCCTTCCTCAATTACACCTTCGTTCCCACAATGTTACTGTGGGCAGAAATGAGGAAGCAGTTGACACGTTGCCCTGTTTGGAGCGGTCCTCCTTCATCTAACATGGACGGAGTAGTAATGCCTGGAAAACATCCATCGGCCCAGTGGGGAAGGGGATATGGAGGATAGGGTAGTCACACTTGAGCTGCCAAATGAACCCAACTTTTGCAGCCACCAGAGCAACCAAGAAAAGGTTGGGGATGAACCAGAACCTCTCCTCCCTAAACATATTCCAAAGTCACCAGGGTTTGCTCTGCAAGGCAATTCTAAAGGAGAAGCTAGGTTGCACCTGAATTACACATTCCCTCCCACAATGTTACTGTGGACAGAAATCGAGAAGCAGTTGAAAATTTGCCTCGTTTGGAGCAGTCTTCCTTCACCTAACACACATAAAGTATAATGCCTGGAATTCTTCCACTGGCCAAGTGCGCAAGGGGGAATTGGGGATAGATTAGTTACACTTGAGCGGGCATCTCCGCTGACATCTGCTCAATGGAGCAGTCTTAGAGGGCCACCAGCGGAACCAAGGATGGGTTGGGTAAGATCGAGAACCTTTCCTCCCTAAAAATACCCCAAAGTCACCCTCTGATT
Source organism: Tachyglossus aculeatus (assembly GCF_015852505.1). Lineage (NCBI taxonomy): Eukaryota > Metazoa > Chordata > Mammalia > Monotremata > Tachyglossidae > Tachyglossus > Tachyglossus aculeatus. Next base: position 85,643,655 of record NC_052101.1, on the reverse strand, counting down.
TGCCCTGCCACGCAGTACAGAAACGGAAACCAAGAAATCGAAAGGCCACCACTGTGTTGGCACCTCCGCTGGCACACTCCTTCATTCAAACTCCTTCTCGGGTCACCAGCATTGCCACAGAGCACTGGCGGATGAGACGCAACCTCCCTGCACTACTGGGCCCCAAACACTTTCTTCCCGCCCGTTAAGCCCGACCCAAATTGAGCAAAGCTGCCATGTCCTTTGAATGGTTTTGTGGGCAGAAATGGGGTACCCGATGCAAGGTTGCCCTGACAGGACATATACAACTGCACAAAGGCCACATGGAGTAGGAATTTTTGCATTTCTTCCCTCTCAGAGACAAGGAGGGCGATATGAGAACGAAAAAGGCCACCACTGCCTTGAAACTGAGGTAAATACAAGAAAATCAAGGTGGACACAGTCCCTGTCCTTCTCACAGTCTCCATATGAGGAAGTAGAATTTCATCTGCATTTTACAGATGAGGAATGGAGGTACGGAAAAGGGACGTTTATAGCTTAGGGTCACACAGTGGAAAGGTAGTTGAGCCAGCAGTAGAAACCCATGTCTTCTGACTCATGGGCCCTTGCCCATATCCACTTAATCACACTGCTTGTTTTGTGAAGTATGGCAGACTTCTTGCTACGGCTTTAGTCTTAGAGAATCAGCTGGGAGACATTTCTCTAGCCATGCACCTTCCATTTGGCTGTCCAGGAGACCAAGCATCTTGCAGAGCGATTTTCATTGACAATGGCACCATTCTTCGAATTCATATAGGAGAGCTTCAGAGATGAACTTGTCAGAGCTGTGATTATGGAACAACTAATCAATCCTGTTTCTTCCCACGAAGGTCTTATTTCTTTGAAGCTAAAAGAGGGTCTGGGGTTCCCATCCTCTCTCCGTATTATTTGAATTGTAGGGGAAATCACTGGGGACCATTATTTATGTCCTAGACATAACGAAGTTTAAACCACTGGTTTAAACCTCCTTCATTCATTCAACCTCCTTCACTGGTCACCAGCATTGTCATACAGCAGTGGGGGATGAGACGCAACCTCCCTGCACTACTGGGCCCCAAACACCGGAACCACTTCAAAACTCAGGACAGCTCATTTCAGAGACTGCTCGTTTCCTCCTTCCTCAATTACACCTTCGTTCCCACAATGTTACTGTGGGCAGAAATGAGGAAGCAGTTGACACCTTGCCCTGTTTGGAGCGGTCCTCCTTCATCTAACATGGACGGAGTAGTAATGCCTGGAAAACATCCATCGGCCCAGTGGGGAAGGGGATATGCAGGATAGGGTAGTCACACTTGAGCTGCCAAATGAACCCAACTTTTGCAGCCACCAGAGCAACCAAGAAAAGGTTGGGGATGAACCAGAACCTCTCTTCCCTAAAAATATTCCAAAGTCACCAGGGTTTGCTCTGCAAGGCAATTCTAAAGGAGAAGCTAGTTTGCACCTGAATTACACATTCCCTCCCACAATGTTACTGTGGACAGAAATGGAGAAGCAGTTGAAAATTTGCCTCGTTTGGAGCAGTCTTCCTTCACCTAACACACATAAAGTATAATGCCTGGAATTTGTCCACCGGCCAAGTGTGCAAGGGGGAATGGAGGATAGATTAGTTACACTTGAGCGGGCATCTCCGCTGACATCTGCTCAATGGAGCAGTCTTAGAGGGCCACCAGTGGAACCAAGGATGGGTTGGGTAAGATTGGGAACCTTTCCTCCCTAAAAATACCCCAAAGTCACCCTGTGGTTTGCCCTGCCACGCAATACAGAAAGAGAAACCAAGAAATCGAAAGGCCACCACTGTGTTGGCACCTCCGCTGGCACACTCCTTCATCGCATCCTGAATGAGACAGCTAAGGAGAGACCGGCTCAGAACTTGAACGCCAAAATTAAACGAAACCGTGTCTTCGTTTGTGCACCCTCCAGTGCGGCCATCGATGAACTTATGATAAAAATCATTCTTGAATTTAAAGAAAAATGCCAAAACAAGAAGAGCCCTTTGGGTTCCCTTCCCTCAACCTCCTTCACGGGTCACCAGCATTGCCACAGAGCAGTGGGGTATGAGACGCAACCTCCCTGCACTACTGGGCCCCAAACACCGGAACCACTTCAATACTCAGGACAGTTCTTTTCAGAGTCTGCTAGTTTCCTCCTTCCTCAATTACACCTTCATTCCCACAATGGTACTGTGGGCAGAAATGAGGAAGCAGGTGAGACACGTTGCCCTGTTTGGAGCGGTCCTCCTCCATCTAACATGGACTGAGTAGTAATGCCTGGAAAACGTCCACCGGCCAAGTGGGGAAGGGGAAATGGAGGATAGGGTAGTTACACTTGAGCTGGTATCTCTGCTTACATCTGCCCAACGCAGCCATCTTGGAGGGCCACCAGCGTGCCCACCGATGGGCTGCAGAAGAGCAGGAGCTGTTCCACCCTCTCCAAAACCCTAAAGTCACCCCGGAGTTGGACCTGCCAGGCCATGGCGAAGCACGAGCAAGGTTGCACCTCAATCACAGCATCCTTCCAACAATGTTACTGTGGGCAGAAATGAGGAAGCAGGTGACACGTTGCCCCTGTTTGGAGCAGTCCTCCTTCATCTAACATGGATGGAGTAATAATGCCTGGAAAACGTCCACCGGCCCAGTGGGGAAGGGGATATTGAGGATAGGGTAGTTACACTGGAGCTGCCAAATGAACCCAACTTTTGCAGCCACCAGAGCAACCAAGAAAAGGTTGGGGACAAACCAGAACCTCTCCTCCCTAAAAATATTCCAAAGTCACCAGGGTTTGCTCTGCAAGGCAATTCCAAAGGAAAAGCTAGCTTGCACCTGAATTACACATTTCCTCCTACAATGTTACTGTGGGCAGAAATGGAGAAGCAGGTGCAAATTTGCCTCTTTAGGAGCAGTCTTCCTTCACCTAACACACATAAAGTATAACGCCTGGAAATCTTCCACCGGCCAAGTGGGCAAGGGGGAATGGAGGAAAGCTTTGTTACACTTGAGCGGGCATCTCTGCTGACATCTGCTCAATGCAGCCATCTTAGAGGGCCACCAGCAGAAGCAAGGATGGGTTGGGTAAGAGCGGGAACCTTTCCTCCCTAAAAATACCCCAAAGTCACCCTCTGGTTTGCCCTGCCACGCAATACAGAAAAAGAAAGCAAGAAATCAAAAGGCCACCTCTTCGTTGGCACCTCCGCTGGCACACTCCTTCATTCAAACTCCTTCTCGGGTCACCAGCATTGCCACAGAGCACTGGGGGATGAGATGCAACCTCCCTGCACTCACTACTGGGTCCCAAACACTTTCTTCCCGCCCATTAAGCCCGACCCAAGCTGAGCAAAACTGCCGTGTCCTTTTAATGGTTTTGTGGGCAGAAATGGGGTACCCGATGCAAGGTTGCCCTGACAGGACATATACAACTGCACAAAGGCCACATGGAGTAGGAATTTTTGCATTTCTTCCCTCTCAGTGACAAGGAGGGCGATATGAGAACGAAAAAGGCCACCACTGCCTTGAAACTGAGGTAAATACAAGAAAATCAAGGTGGACACAGTCCCTGTCCTTCTCACAGTCTCCATATGAGGAAGTAGAATTTCATCTGCATTTTACAGATGAGGAAATGGAGGCACCGAAAAGGGATGTTAATAGCCTAGTGTCACACAGTGGAAAGGTGGTTGAGCCAGGAGTAGAAACCCATGTCCTCTGACTCACGGGCCCTTGCCCATTTCCACTTAATCACACTGCTTGTTTTGTGAAATATGTCAGACTTCTTGCTACTTCTTTAGTCTTAGAAAATCAGCTGGGAGACACTTCTCTGGCCATGCACCTTCCATTTGGCTGTCCAGGAGACCAAGCATCTTGCAGAGCGATTTTCATTGACAATGGCACCATTCTTCGAATTCATATAGGAGAGCTTCAGAGATGAACTTGTCAGAGCTGTGATTATGGAACAACTAATCAATCCTGTTTCTTCCCACGAAGGTCTTATTTGTTTGAAGCTAAAAGAGGTTCTGGGGTTCCCATCCTCTCTCCGTATTATTTGAATTGTAGGAGAAATCGCTGGGGACCATTATTTATGTCCTAGACATCCCGAAGTTTAAACCACTGGTTCGACATCTTTATCTATGCCATAGTAAACCTGTGGATATTTGGATACAACTGGCCAAGTGGGGAAGGGGAAATGGAGGATAGGGTAGTTACACCTGAGCTGGCATCTCTGCTTGTATCTGCCCAACACAGCCATCCTGGAGGGCCGCCAGCATGCCCAGTGATGGGCTGTAGAAGAGCAGGAGATGTTCCACCTTCCCCAAAACCCTAAAGTCACCCCGGAGTCGGACCTGCCAGGCCAGGGAGAAGCACGAGCAAGGTTGCACCTCAATCACACCATCCTTCCTACAATGTTACTGTGGGCAGAAATGAATAAGCAGGTGCACTTTTGCCCAGTAGGAGCGGTCCTCCTTCGTATAATACAGATGAAGGAGGAGTGCTTGGAAATCTTCCCCTGGCAAAGTGGGGAAGGGGAAATGGATGATGAGGGAGTGACCTCTGAGTTGGCAACTCCTCTGACAGCTGCAAAATGAACCCAACTTTTGCAGCCACCATAGCAACCAAGAAAAGCTTTGGGACGAACCAGAACCTCTCCTCCCTAAAAATATTCCGAAGTCACCAGGGTTTGCTCCGTAGGCAATTCTAAAGGAGAAGCTAGGTTGCACCTGAATTTCACAATCCCTCCTACAATGTTACTGTGGGTAGAAATGGAGAAGCAGGTGCAAATTTGACTCGTTAGGAGCAATCTTCCTTCATCTAACACACATGAAGTAGTAATGCCTGGAAATCTTCCACTGGCCAAGGGGGCAAGGGGAAATGGAGGGTAGCTTAATTACACTTGAGCGGGCATCTCCGCTGACATCTGCTCAATGCAGCCATCTTAGAGGGCCACCAGCAGAACCAAGGATGGGTTGGGCAAGAGCGGGGACCTTTCCTCCCTAAAAATACCCCAAAGTCACCCTCTGATTTGCCCTGCCACGCAATACAGAAAAAGAAAGCAAGAAATCAAAAGGCCACAACTGCGTTGGCACCTACGCTGGCACACTCCTTCATTCAACCTCCTTCACTGGTCACCAGCATTGTCATACAGCAGTGGGGGATGAGATGCAACCTCCCTGCACTACTGGGCCCCAAACACCGGAACCACTTCAAAACTCAGGACAGCTCATTTCAGAGACTGCTCGTTTCCTCCTTCCTCAATTACACCTTCGTTCCCACAATGTTACTGTGGGCAGAAATGAGGAAGCAGTTGACACGTTGCCCTGTTTGGAGCAGTCCTCCTTCATCTAACATGGATGTGGTAGTAATGCCTGGAAAACATCCATCGGCCCAGTGGGCAAGGGGATATGGAGGATAGGGTAGTTACACTTGAGCTGCCAAATGAACCCAACTTTTGCAGCCACCAGAGCAACCAAGAAAAGGTTGGGGGCGAACCAGAACCTCTCCTTCCTAAAAATATTCCAAAGTCACCAGGGTTTGCTCTGCAAGGCAATTCTAAAGGAGAAGCTAGGTTGCACCTGAATTACACATTCCCTCCTACAATGCTACTGTGGGCAGAAATGGAGAAGCAGTTGAAAATTTGCCTCGTTTGGAGCAGTCTTCCATCACCTAACACACATAAAGTATTATGCCTGGAAATCTTTCACTGGCCAAGTGGGCAAGAGGGAATGGAGGATAGATTAGGTACATTTGAGCAGGCATCTCCGCTGACATCTGCTCAATGCAGCCATCTTAGAGGGCCACTAGCGGAACCAAGGATGGGTTGGGTAAGAGCAGGAAACTTTCCTCCCTAAAAATACCCCAAAGTCACCCTCTGGTTTGCCCTGCCACGCAGTACAGAAACACAAACCAAGAAATCAAAAGGCCACCACTGCGTTGGCACCTCCGCTGGCACACTCCTTCATTCAAACTCCTTCTCGGGTCACCAACATTGCCACAGAGCGGTGGGGGATGAGACACAACCTCCCTGCACTACTGGGCCCCAAACACTTTCTTCCCGCCCATTAAGCCCGACCCAACCTTGAGCAAAGCTGCCGTGTCCTTTTAATGGTTTTGTAGACAGAAATGTGGTACCCGATGCAAGGTTGCCCTGACAGGACATATACAACTGCACAAAGGCCACATGGAGTAGGAATTTTTGCATTTCTTCCCTCTCAGAGACAAGGAGGGCAATATGAGAACTAAAAAGGCCACCAATGCATTGAAACTGAGGTAAATACAAGAAAATCAAGGTGGACACAGTCCCTGTCCTTCTCACAGTCTCCATATGAAGAAGTAGAATTTCATCTGCATTTTACAGATGAGGAAATGGAGGCACCGAAAAGGGATATTAATAGCCTAGGGTCACACAGTGGAAAGGTGGTTGAGCCAGGAGTAGAAACCCATGTCTTCTGACTCACGGGCCCTTGCCCATTTCCACTTAATCACACTGCTTGTTTTGTGAAATATGTCAGATTTCTTGCCATGGCTTTAGTCTTAGAGAATCAGCTGGGAGACATTTCTCTAGCCATGCACCTTCCATTTGGCTGCCCAGGAGACCAAGCATCTTGCAGAGCGATTTTCATTGACAATGGCACCATTCTTCGAATTCATATAGGAGAGCTTCAGAGATGAACTTGTCAGAGCTGTGATTATGGAACAACTAATCAATCCTGTTTCTTCCCACGAAGGTCTTATTTCTTTGAAGCTAAAAGAGGGTCTGGGGTTCCCATCCTCTCTCCGTATTATTTCAATTGTAGGGGAAATCACTGGGGACCATTATTTATGTCCTAGACATAACGAAGTTTAAACCACTGGTTTAAACCTCCTTCATTCATTCAACCTCCTTCACTGGTCACCAGCATTGTCATACAGCAGTGGGGGATGAAACGCAACCTCCCTGCACTACTGGGCCCCAAACACCGGAACCACTTCAAGACTCAGGACAGCTCATTTCAGAGACTGCTCGTTTCCTCCTTCCTCAATTACACCTTCGTTCCCACAATGTTACTGTGGGCAGAAATGAGGAAGCAGTTGACACGTTGCCCTGTTTGGAGCGGTCCTCCTTCATCTAACATGGACGGAGTAGTAATGCCTGGAAAACATCCATCGGCCCAGTGGGGAAGGGGATATGCAGGATAGGGTAGTCACACTTGAGCTGCCAAATGAACCCAACTTTTGCAGCCACCAGAGCAACCAAGAAAAGGTTGGGGATGAACCAGAACCTCTCCTTCCTAAAAATATTCCTAAGTCACCAGGGTTTGCTCTGCAAGGCAATTCTAAAGGAGAAGCTAGGTTGCACCTGAATTACACATTCCCTCCCACAATGTTACTGTGGACAGAAATCGAGAAGCAGTTGAAAATTTGCCTCGTTTGGAGCAGTCTTCCTTCACCTAACACACATAAAGTATAATGCCTGGAATTCTTCCACCGGCCAAGTGTGCAAGGGCGAATTGGGGATAGATTAGTTACACTTGAGCAGGCATCTCCGCTGACATCTGCTCAATGGAGCAGTCTTGGAGGGCCACCAGCGGAACCAAGGATGGGTTGGGTAAGATCGGGAACCTTTTCTCCCTAAAAATACCCCAAAGTCACCCTCTGGTTTGCCCTGCCACGCAGTACAGAAACAGAAACCAAGAAATCGAAAGACTACCACTGCGTTGGCACCTCCGCTGGCACACTCCTTCATTCAAACTCCTTCTCGGGTCACCAGCATTGCCACAGAGCACTGGGGGATGAGACGCAACCTCCCTGCACTACTGGGCCCCAAACACTTTCTTCCCGCCCGTTAAGCCCGACCCAAATTGAGCAAAGCTGCCGTGTCCTTTTAATGGTTTTGTGGGCAGAAATGTGGTACCCGATGCAAGGTTGCCCTGACAGGACATATACAACTGCGCAAAGGCCACATGGAGTAGGAATTTTTGCATTTCTTCCCTCTCAGAGACAAGGAGGGCGATATGAGAACGAAAAAGGCCACCACTGCCTTGAAACTGAGGTAAATACAAGAAAATCAAGGTGGACACAGTCCCTGTCCTTCTCACAGTCTCCATATGAGGAAGTAGAATTTCATCTGCATTTTACAGATGATGAATGGAGGCACCGAAAAGGGACGTTTATAGCTTAGGGTCACACAGTGGAAAGGTAGTTGAGCCAGCAGTAGAAACCCATGTCTTCTGACTCACGGGCACTTGCCCATATCCACTTAATCACACTGCTTGTTTTGTGAAATATGTCAGACTTCTTGCTACGGCTTTAGTCTTAGAAAATCAGCTGGGAGACATTTCTCTAGCCATGCACATTCCATTTGGCTGTCCAGGAGACCAATCATCTTGCAGAGCGATTTTCATTGACAATGGCACCATTCTTCGAATTCATATAGGAGAGCTTCAGAGATGAACTTGTCAGAGCTGTGATTATGGAACAACTAATCAATCCTGTTTCTTCCCACGAAGGTCTAATTTGTTTGAAGCTAAAAGAGGGTCTGGGGTTCCCATCCTCTCTCTGTATTATTTGAATTGTAGGGGAAATCGCTGGGGACCATTATTTATGTCCTAGACATAACGAAGTTTAAACCACTGGTTCGACATCTTTATCTATGCCATAGTACGCTTGTGGATGTTTGGATACCACTGGCCAAGTGGGGAAGGGGAAATGGAGGATAGGGTAGTTACACCTGAGCTGGCATCTCTGCTTATATCTGCCCAACAGAGCCACCATGGAGGGCCACCAGCATGCCCAGTGATGGGCTGTAGAAGAGCAGGAGATGTTCCACCTTCCCCAAAACCCTAAAGTCACCCCGGAGTCGGACCTGCCAGGCCAGGGAGAAGCACGAGCAAGGTTGCACCTCAATCACACCATCCTTCCTACAATGTTACTGTGGGCAGAAATGAATAAGCAGGTGCACTTTTGCCCAATAGGAGCGGTCCTCCTTCGTCTGATACAGATGAAGGAGGAATGCTTGGAAATCTTCCCCTGGCAAAGTGGGGAAGGGGAAATGGATGATTAGGCAGTCACCTCTGAGTTGGCAACTCCTCTGACAGCTGCCAAATGAACCCAACTTTTGCAGCCACCATAGCAACCAAGAAAATGTTGGGGACGAACCAGAACCTCTCCTCCCTAAAAATATTCCAAAGTCACCAGGGTTTGCTCTGTAGGCAATTCTAAAGGAGAAGCTAGGTTGCACCTGAATTTCACATTCCCTCCTACAATGTTACTGTGGGTGGAAATGGAGAAGCAGGTGCAAATTTGACTCGTTAGGATCAATCTTCCTTCATCTAACACACATGAAGTAGTAATGCCTGGAAATTTTCCACTGGCCAAGGGGGCAAGGGGAAATGGAGGGTAGCTTAATTACACTTGAGCGGGAATCTCCGCTGAAATCTGCTCAATGCAGCCAGCTTAGAGGGCCACCAGCAGAACCAAGGATGGGTTGGGCAAGAGCGGGGACCTTTCCTCCCTAAAAATACCCCAAAGTCACCCTCTGATTTGCCCTGCCACGCAATACAGAAAAAGAAACCAAGAAATCAAAAGGCCACAACTGCGTTGGCACCTACGCTGGCACACTCCTTCATTCAACCTCCTTCACTGGTCACCAGCATTGTCATACAGCAGTGGGGGATGAGATGCAACCTCCCTGCACTACTGGGCCCCAAACACCGGAACCACTTCAAAACTCAGGACAGCTCATTTCAGAGACTGCTCATTTCCTCCTTCCTCAATTACACCTTCGTTCCCACAATGTTACTGTGGGCAGAAATGAGGAAGCAGTTGACACGTTGCCCTGTTTGGAGCGGTCCTCCTTCATCTAACATGGATGGAGTAGTAATGCCTGGAAAACGTCCACCGGCCCAGTGGGGAAGGGGATATGGAGGATAGGGTAGTTACACTTGAGCTGCCAAATGAACCCAACTTTTGCAGCCACCAGAGCAAACAAGAAAAGGTTGGGGATGAACCAGAACCTCTCCTCCCTAAAAACATTCCAAAGTCACCAGGGTTTGCTCTGTAAGGCAATTCTAAAGGAGAAGCTAGGTTGCACCTGAATTACACATTCCCTCCTACAATGCTACTGTGGGCAGAAATGGAGAAGCAGGTGCAAATTTGCCTCGTTAGGAGCAGTCTTCCTTCACCTAACACACATAAAGTATAATGCCTGGAAATCATTCACCGGCCAAGTGGGCAAGGGGGAATGGAGGATAGATTAGTTACACTTGAGCGGGCATCTCCGCTGACATCTGCTCAATGCAACCATCTTAGAGGGCCACTAGCGGAACCAAGGATGGGTTGGGTAAGAGCAGGAAACTTTCCTCCCTAAAAATACCCCAAAGTCACCCTCTGGTTTGCCCTGCCACGCAGTACAGAAACACAAACCAAGAAATCAAAAGGCCACCACTGCGTTGGCACCTCCGCTGGCACACTCCTTCATTCAAACTCCTTCTCGGGTCACCAACATTGGCACAGAGCGGTGGGGGATGAGACGCAACCTCCCTGCACTACTGGGCCCCAAACACTTTCTTCCCACCCATTAAGCCCGACCCAACCTTGAGCAAAGCTGCCATGTCCTTTTAATGGTTTTGTGGGCAGAAATGTGGTACCCGATGCAAGGTTGCCCTGACAGGACATATACAACTGCACAAAGGCCACATGGAGTAGGAATTTTTGCATTTCTTCCCTCTCAGAGACAAGGAGGGCAATATGAGAACTAAAAAGGCCACCAATGCATTGAAACTGAGGTAAATACAAGAAAATCAAGGTGGACACAGTCCCTGTCCTTCTCGCAGTCTCCATATGAGGAAGTAGAATTTCATCTGCATTTCACAGATGAGGAAATGGAGGCACTGAAAAGGGATATTAATAGCCTAGGGTCACACAGTGGAAAGGTGGTTGAGCCAGGAGTAGAAACCCATGTCTTCTGACTCACGGGCACTTGCCCATTTCCACTTAATCACACTGCTTGTTTTGTGAAATATGTCAGATTTCTTGCCATGGCTTTAGTCTTAGAGAATCACCTGGGAGACATTTCTCTAGCCATGCACCTTCCATTTGGCTGCCCAGGAGACCAAGCATCTTGCAGAGCGATTTTCATTGACAATGGCACCATTCTTCGAATTCATATAGGAGAGCTTCAGAGATGAACTTGTCAGAGCTGTGATTATGGAACAACTAATCAATCCTGTTTCTTCCCACGAAGGTCTTATTTCTTTGAAGCTAAAAGAGGGTCTGGGGTTCCCATCCTCTCTCCGTATTATTTCAATTGTAGGGGAAATCACTGGGGACCATTATTTATGTCCTAGACATAACGAAGTTTAAACCACTGGTTTTAAACCTCCTTCATTCATTCAACCTCCTTCACTGGTCACCAGCATTGTCATACAGCAGTGGGGGATGAAACGCAACCTCCCTGCACTACTGGGCCCCAAACACCGGAACCACTTCAAAACTCAGGACAGCTCATTTCAGAGACTGCTCGTTTCCTCCTTCCTCAATTACACCTTCGTTCCCACAATGTTACTGTGGGCAGAAATGAGGAAGCAGTTGACACGTTGCCCTGTTTGGAGCGGTCCTCCTTCATCTAACATGGATGGAGTAGTAATGTCTGGAAAACATCCATCGGCCCAGTGGGGAAGGGGATATGGAGGATAGGGTAGTCACACTTGAGCTGCCAAATGAACCCAACTTTTGCAGCCACCAGAGCAACCAAGAAAAGGTTGGGGACGAACCAGAACGTCTCTTCCCTAAAAATATTCCAAAGTCACCAGGGTTTGCTCTGCAAGGCAATTGTAAAGGAGAAGCTAGTTTGCACCTGAATTACACATTCCCTCCCACAATGTTACTGTGGACAGAAATGGAGAAGCAGTTGAAAATTTGCCTCGTTTGGAGCAGTCTTCCATCACCTAACACACAGAAAGTATAATGCCTGGAATTCTTCCACCGGCCAAGTGCGCAAGGGGGAATGGAGGATAGATTAGTTACACTTGAGCGGGCATCTCCGCTGACATCTGCTCAATGGAGCAGTCTTAGAGGGCCACCAGCGGAACCAAGGATGGGTTGGGTAAGATTGAGAACCTTTCCTCCCTAAAAATACCCCAAAGTCACCCTGTGGTTTGACCTGCCACGCAATACAGAAACAGAAACCAAGAAATCGAAAGGCCACCACTGCGTTGGCACCTACGCTGGCACACTCCTTCATCGCATCCTGAATGAGACAGCTAAGGAGAGACCGGCTCAGAACTTGAACGCCAAAATTAAACGAAACCGTGTCTTCGTTTGTGCACCCTCCAGTGCGGCCATCGATGAACTTATGATAAAAATCATTCTTGAATTTAAAGAAAAATGCCAAAACAAGAAGAGCCCTTTGGGTTCCCTTCCCTCAACCTCCTTCACGGGTCACCAGCATTGCCACAGACCAGTGGGGTATGAGACGCAACCTCCCTGCACTACTGGGCCCCAAACACCGGAAACACTTCAATATTCAGGACAGCTCTTTTCAGAGTCTGCTAGTTTCCTCCTTCCTCAATTACACCTTCATTCCCACAATGGTACTGTGGGCAGAAATGAGGAAGCAGGTGAGACACGTTGCCCTGTTTGGAGCGGTCCTCCTCCATCTAACATGGACTGAGTAGTAATGCCTGGAAAACGTCCACCGGCCAAGTGGGGAAGGGGAAATGGAGGATAGGGTAGTTACACTTGAGCTGGTATCTCTGCTTACATCTGCCCAACGCAGCCATCTTGGAGGGCCACCAGCATGCCCACCGATGGGCTGCAGAAGAGCAGGAGCTGTTCCACCCTCTCCAAAACCCTAAAGTAACCCCGGAGTTGGACCTGCCAGGCCATGGCGAAGCACGAGCAAGGTTGCACCTCAATCACAGCATCCTTCCAACAATGTTACTGTGGGCAGAAATGAGGAAGCAGGAGACACGTTGCCCCTGTTTGGAGCAGTCCTCCTTCATCTAACATGGATGGAGTAATAATGCCTGGAAAACGTCCACCGGCCCAGTGGGCAAGGGGATATGGAGGATAGGGTAGTTACACTTGAGCTGCCAAATGAACCCAACTTTTGCAGCCACCAGAGCAACCAAGAAAAGGTTGGGGACAAACCAGAACCTCTCCTCCCTAAAAATATTCCAAAGTCACCAGGGTTTGCTCTGCAAGGCAATTCTAAAGGAAAAGCTAGCTTGCACCTGAATTACACATTTCCTCCTACAATGTTACTGTGGGCAGAAATGGAGAAGCAGGTGCAAATTTGCCTCGTTAGGAGCAGTCTTCCTTCACCTAACACACATAAAGTATAATGGCTGGAAATCTTCCACCGGCCAAGTGGGCATGGGGGAATGGAGGATAGCTTTGTTACACTTGAGCGGGCATCTCCGCTGACATCTGCTCAATGCAGCCATCTTAGAGGGCCACCAGCAGAAGCAAGGATGGGTTGGGTAAGAGCGGGAACCTTTCCTCCCTAAAAATACCCCAAAGTCACCCTCTGGTTTGCCCTGCCATGCAGTACAGAAGCAGAAACCAAGAAATCAAAAGGCCACCTCTGCGTTGGCACCTCCGCTGGCACACTCCTTCATTCAACCTCCTTCTCGGGTCACCAGCATTGCCACAGAGCAGTGGGGTAGGAGACGCAACCTCCCTGCACTCACTACTGGGTCCCAAACACTTTCTTCCCACCCATTAAGCCCGACCCAACCTGAGCAAAACTGCCGTGTCCTTTTAATGGTTTTGTTGGCAGAAATGGGGTACCCGATGCAAGGTTGCCCTGACAGGACAGATACAACTGCACAAAGGCCACATGGAGTAGGAATTTTTGCATTTCTTCCCTCTCAGTGACAACGAGGGCGATATGAGAACGAAAAAGGCCACCAATGCATTGAAACTGAGGTAGATACAAGAAAATCAAGGTGGACACAGTCCCTGTCCTTCTCACAGTCTCCATATGAGGAAATAGAATTTCATCTGCATTTTACAGATGAGGAAATGGAGGCACCGAAAAGGGACGTTAATAGCCTAGGGTCACACAGTGGAAAGGTGGTTGAGCCAGGAGTAGAAACCCATGTCTTCTGACTCACGGGCCCTTGCCCATTTCCACTTAATCACACTGCTTGTTTTGTGAAATATGTCAGACTTCTTGCTACGGCTTTAGTCTTAGAAAATCAGCTGGGAGACACTTCTCTAGCCATGCACCTTCCATTTGGCTGCCCAGGAGACCAAGCATCTTGCAGAGCGATTTTCATTGACAATGGCACCATTCTTCGAATTCATATAGGAGAGCTTCAGAGATGAACTTTTCAGAGCTGTGATTATGGAACAACTAATCAATCCTGTTTCTTCCCACGAAGGTCTTATTTGTTTGAAGCTAAAAGAGGGTCTGGGGTTCCCATCCTCTCTCCATATTATTTGAATTGTAGGGGAAATCGCTGGGGACCATTATTTATGTCCTAGACATACCGAAGTTTAAACCACTGGTTCGACATCTTTATCTATGCCATAGTACACTTGTGGATATTTGTATACATTTATCTCTCCATTTGATTAGTTTTGTTTCAACCTGAGGTTTTTGTACTGATTCATCCCTGTTCTTTCTCTGGTGTTTTCAATCTGAATACTTTTGGTCCACCTCTCCCATTAAATTGTACGCTCTCTACAGGAAGTGTAGGTGTATCTTTGTTACTGTTCTACTTTCCCAAGCTCTTAGAACAGTCCTCTGCACTCAGTAACTGCTTAATAAATATAAACTCTTTGACTGGTTTGGCTCTCTTCCTCAGTGTGCCGTCCATGTCGGCCCCTTGGGCAGATGTGTTTTAACATCTGCTTTAATTTGTAGGAAAATATTCCTAAACTCTCAACAATGCAGTAGCTACTAAAGTTTTGGAAAACATCTGGGAAAATACACTTATAAATGTCCCCACTAAAAACTATGTTCAATTATAATCATCTGAATTAAAAAGGAAGGTCATAGAAGAGGTGGTAGCAGACGGGCAGCAGGAAGTCCCTAAAAATGCTCCTAGATCAAGGTTTCTGTCCTCAGCCTAACATCCCAAATGAAAACTATCTCTGGGGGTCACCATGGCGTTAGAAATGCAGCTAATTCCTTGAATATGATAGTTGTAAGAAATCAACTTTTCTGTGGCCTAAAGTTCTCACAACCGCCTTTTCAGCCGTAACATTAAAGCAGAGTTATAAATTCAGAATCATATAGATGTAGTTTTTCCGATTTTTACTGAGAAACTTGCTTTCCAGGAGCTTCCCTTTCCTGCTGTCCATGACTTCAACTGCTTCTGATGTTGGAATGCCTACACTTGTGCTGCTACTTTTTATCTGTGAAAGTTCACTGGCATCTTACCAGAGAGCAGTTGGGTAAGGCGATAAGATACTACTACTTTGAACTTGGAAGTGTAGATTTGGAACCAGGTGCTGCCACTTTGGTTCAAAAAAATTTACTCAGGACCAAAGCCCTGGACCTTGGCAAACTGTGCAGTTCATCACAAGATCCTGAAGTTGATTTCCTGCACCTCTGGAAATCCTGTGATCCTTGCTGACTCATAAATCTGTTTTTTTGAGCAGCATTCGTTAAGCACTTACTATGTGTCGTAGGCATTCAACTAAGAGCTGGATTGGACACAGCCCCTGTCCCACGTGGGACTCGTGGTCTCAATCCCCATTTTACAGATGAGGTAATTTAGGCACAGAGAAATAAAGTGACCCGCCCAAGGTCACACAGCAGACAAGCGGCAGTGCTGGGATTAGAACCCATGACCTTCTGACACCCAGGCCCTTGCTCTATGCACTACACCGTGCTGCTTAAGTTGGACACAGTCCCTGTCCCACATGGGCCAAACTGTCTTAAACCCCATTTTTCACATGAGGTAACTGAGGCACAGAGAAATTAAGTGATTTGTCCAGGGTCACACAGCAGACAGGGGACAGAGCCTGGATTAAGCCACACTGCTTCCCCTTGATCTAAGGCAACCAGTCATGGAAGGAAAAACAAGTTTGGCTTGTACAAACACATCTGAAACCCACTTTGGGGGATGTTAATGAATTGTAAAGCTGACACCCAATTTGTAGACAAACCCTAGTAGTGATTGAATAGGGTGGCTACTGATGGCCTCCAGGATACTGGACACCCATCTGCAAGTGATGTCCTATGTGTTACACAGTAATGTAATTCAATTATGCACACCAATAATAATAACATTATTATTGGGGTACTTATAGGCAAGCTAAAAAATGGATAATGGTCCACTTGGGCCTAAAGCAGTCACTGGCAGGAATCAATTTGAGTTTAGTATCAGTTGTTGTTTAGTAACAGTCGTTTAAAATCGGTTACTCAGCTAGCTTCTGGAATGACCTGCATTTTCACCAGTTGGTCTCTTTTTCTTTTCAACCTATTATTCAATCTAGGTGGAAAATCGTTTTAAAAGCTAGCTAAGCGGGGAGTTTAAATAAAGCAAGCATTATGTTTTCTTGGTTGGAGAGGGTTGGGCAGGGATCAAAATTCTCGGGGCATTTCTATTTTTAAAACTTCTA
This sequence comes from Tachyglossus aculeatus, assembly GCF_015852505.1. Classification (NCBI taxonomy): domain Eukaryota; kingdom Metazoa; phylum Chordata; class Mammalia; order Monotremata; family Tachyglossidae; genus Tachyglossus; species Tachyglossus aculeatus. The sequence continues at coordinate 85,627,096 of NC_052101.1, read as the reverse complement.
CTGAAAGATAGGCTAAGTTGCTTCTGAAGGCTGGGAGGCTGATGTTAAATGGAGTAGTTTTATCAGAGGACAACGCTATTGCTCTGATGGGGCATTACTAAATCCAACGAAACCTATCTGAAGGTTTGAGTTTTGGGGTTTTTTTTTAAGTTTTTCTTTCTTCAGAAATTTCCATCTGAGGGGGATTCAAATAAATAGCACTTAGAAGTCACTGAGGAGTGGTGTCAACAACTTTTCAAAAGATTATTATTGCAGATTAAAACCTGAAACCAACTGAAAAACCCTAAGTATTTGAAGGTAGCAGAGAAAAAAAAAATCACTCAGCAGCACAGGATGAGCTTTGGTGAAGTTGTATTAGATTAAGAAGCTTCAATTTGAGGAGGGTTTCTATTTCTTGGGGTTTTTTCGACTTTGTCTATTTGATTAGTTTTGTTTCAAACTGAGGTGTTTGGACTGATTCACCCCTGTTCTTTCTCTGGCGTTTACAATCTCTTCACCAATGGCTTCAAAACATTTCACCCGTGTGTTCTGGGCTCCGGGTGAAAAGCTCACTACCACTTCCCAAAAGATCATTTGTTTTATCTTCACAGAAGCATAGACAACAACGGTATTTGTTACTATGTGCCATGTACTAAGGGTGTCCCTCTCCCCCTCATCGAGGATGGTAACTCAAAACTGGATATTTGGGTCGGGATTTTCTTCTTCTTCCTGGGGCTCCAGAAGTGCATATACCCCATATCTTTGTTCCCTGATCAAACGTGCCTGAATTGTTAACTCATCAGCAAGCTATTCTGGAGTATTCGGGATATATATTTAACACCCCCATCTTGGTCATATTTGATACCCTTAGTCGTTCAGCTCATCCCCACTTAAACACACAGCAGGCTGGGCTCCTATCTCCTTCCCTCAAGGCCATTTTCAACTCCCCTCAGATCCCAATATGGCGATACCGTGCGAGTCCCTCTCGTCTTGACGCCCGCACGCCCTGTCTCCTTCCCCAGCCCCACTTTTCCAAGCCCGTATTTCATTTGAATAGTTTTATTTGGACAAATGCAAGCGGCCTCGCCGCCCCTGGCGAGATCATGGCCGACTTTCCCCGCCCCGACTAGGCGGAAACCGTCGCTTTCGACGCCCATTAGACGGAGAAGGGCGGGCGCATAACCGCCCGCACTAACGGCTGTGAGGGAGTGAGCGGGAAACCGTTGAGGCACGAGCCGCCCCCCCTTCTCCCCGCCCCACGTGACGCTTCCCTCAACGAGCTTAACGACGGCGCGTTCTCGCCTCAGCAGGCAGAGAAGGAAGTCTCGCGAGAGGGGCGGGGCTAACAACGGAATCTCGGTCTCGGCCCCTGAGGGGCGGGGCAGGGGAGGAGGAGGGAGGAATCAATCAATCAATCAATCAATCAATCAATCGTATTTATTGAGCGCTCACTGTGTGCAGAGCGCTGTACTAAGCGCTTGGGAAGTCCAAGTTGGCAACATCTAGAGACAGCCCCTACCCAACAGTGGGCTCACAGTCTAAAAGGGGGAGACAGAGAACAAAACCAAACATCCTCACAAAATAAAATAAATAGAATAGATATGTACAATCAGTCAATCAATCAATCAATCGTATTTATTGAGCGCTTACTGTGTGCAGAGCACTGGATTAAGCGCTTGGGAAGTCCAAGTTGGCGACATATAGAGACAGTCCCTACCCAACCGTGGGCTTACAGTCTAAAAGGGGGGAGACAGAGAACAAAACCAAATATCCTCACAAAATAAAATAAATAGAATAGATAAGTACAATCATTCAATCAATCAATCAGTCAATTGTATTTATTGAGCGCTTACTGTGTGCAGAGCACTGTACTAAGCGCTTGAGAAGTCCAAGTTGGCAACATCTGGAGACAGCCCCTACCCAACAGTGGGCTCACAGTCTAAAAGGGGCAGACAGAGAACAAAACCAAACATCCTCACAAAATAAAATAAATAGAATAGATATGTACAATCAATCAATCAATCGTATTTATTGAGCGCTTACTGTGTGCAGAGCACTGTACTAAGCACTTGGGAAGTCCAAGTTGGCAACATATAGAGACAGCCCCTACCCAACAGTGGGCTCACAGTCTAAAAGGGGGAGACAGAGAACAAAACCAAACATCCTCACAAAATAAAATAAATAGAATAGATATGTACAATCAATCAATCAATCGTATTTATTGAGCACTCACTGTGTGCAGAGCACTGTACTAAGCGCTTGGGAAGTCCAAGTTGGCAACATCTAGAGACAGCCCCTACCCAACAGTGGGCTCACAGTCTAAAAGGGGGAGACAAAGAACAAAACCAAACATCCTCACAAAATAAAATGAATAGAATAGATATGTACAATCAATCAATCAATCAATCGTATTTATTGAGCGCTTACTGTGTGCAGAGCACTGTACTAAGCGCTTGGGAAGCCCAAGTTGGCAACATATAGAGACAGCCCCTACCCAACCGTGGGCTCACAGTCTAAAAGGGGGAGACAGAGAACAAAACCAAACATCCTCACAAAATAAAATAAATAGAATAGATATGTACAATCAGTCAATCAATCAATCAATCGTAGTTATTGAGCGCTTACTGTGTGCAGAGCACTGGACTAAGCGCTTGGGAAGTCCAAGTTGGCAACATCTAGAGACAGCCCCTACCCAACAGTGGGCTCACAGTCTAAAAGGGGGAGACAGAGAACAAAACCAAACATCCTAAGAAAATAAAATAAATAGAATAGATATGTACAAGTAAAATAAATAAATAAATAAATAAATAGAGTAACAAATATGTACAAACATATATACATATATACAGGTGCTGTGGGGAAGGGAAGGAGGTAAGATGGGGGGGGGGGGGATGGAGAGGGGGAATCATTCCTTCATGGCAATGCAGTTGAATTGTGCTTCAGTTCAAAGACGAGCTGTGGACAAGAGTCTGCATTCATTGGGGTCTTTGACAGGGAATCTCTTGCATACTTTGCCAGTGAAAATACAGTATTGTACCTTTCCTGACCCCCTTGCCATTCCCGTGAGCAATTCTCAGACACAACTGGCAGTGTACAGTCTACAGTCTCTAGACTGTAAGCTCTTTGGGGGCAGGGAATGTGCCTGTTTATTCTTGTACTCTCCCAAGTGCTTAGTACCAGTGCTCTGCACACAGTAAGTGCTGAATACTGACAACCGAATGAATGACTACTGGCCCAGTGGGGAAAGATATGCCCTACCCACAGGACAGTTGATTTTCTTGTTTGTTTTTTCAGTAGTGATGATAGTTTGCACTGAGCACTCATTCACCCAGTCTCCGTGTCAAGCATCAAGCATTGTGAAATATCTGGTGAGAACGAGTATAGTCTGTGGTCACAGAACAGAGTATCTCTGAGGCCACGACAGCAGCCAACACCATTACGGCCACCCCTGACCCCTAATTTGGTAAAGTGGCTTAAGAAGTTTTGAGGGGGTCCTTTCCACTTTGATGTCAAAACCAAAAAAAGTGAAAACAAGAAGCAGCATGGCAGTAAGGCCTAGTGGATAGAGCACAGGCCTGGGAGTTGAAGGACCTGCGTTCTAATCCTGACTCTGCCACTAGTCTGCTGTGTGACCTTGGGCAAGTCACTTAACTTCTCTGGGCCTCAGTTACCTCATCTGTAAAATGGGGATTAAGACTGTGAGTCTCGTGTGGGACGTGGACTGTGCCCAACTTAATTAGCTTATATCTATCCCAGTATTAGTACATTGTAAGGACTTAACAAATACCATTCAAAAAACTAAACAAAGAACAACAGCAACAACGAAAAAAAAACCCTCACATAAAACCATCAGTTGTCCTCTGTGAACTAAATAGACTGGAGCCAGAAAACAACAGGACCATCTGAGCTGGGTATTTGTAGGCAAGGTCAGTTGTTTCAGTAACAGTGCAGAGTCACCCTTCTTCTACCTCTGGGCAAATCTGACCAGGTTAGGCTCCTGCAATGTTTTTAAATAGTTTGTTCCTTTATTATCCAAATATTGATATTTCCCAACTAGACCTGCCCATGCCACCTCCCCCTTCTCCCACTCCCTGCAGGGACATCTGGTGTGGCTACATGGGCAGCCAGTTGAAGGGTGGCACTGATAGGCAGGGTTCCACTAGGCCAGGAGTAGCCAAGTCTTAACAATAATGGGCCACATGACCAGAACTCCAAACACAAGCAGGCCATAGGCATTTTTTGTGATAACACTGGTTGAGCCTGCTAGCTATTGAAAAAATATGCTTTTTTTTTAATAATCGCTGAAAAGTTTACAAAATGGTTTAATCAGCTCTTCTAGTGCTCGCCAGAGCAGGCAGTCCCAAAACTGGTGCTAGCCCCTGGAAAACGTTGATCAAGTCAATGACAATACTGGCATTTATCAGAGTGCACTCTTCTCTAGCACTCTGGGATGGATTCAGTCAGGGCCCAGCTCCATTCTGACTCTGGTTTCGTAGCACTCATGGTGCCGCTCAGCTGCAACTTCAGCAGTTTCCGGGAAAGGAGACTGTCCGTTCAGAGAATCAGGTGGATCCAAACATGGTCCAGGGGTGGGCCGCATAACCAGAAATTGCAAGAGGGGTCTGAGTTTCGTAAACTCGTCTCCAAAATTCCAGAGGAACCTGAGCAATTCCAATAGGACAGGTGCTTGATAATCCTGAGTCTTGCACACCATCCATCAATCGTATTTATTGAGCATTTACTGTGTGCAGGGCACTGTACTAAGCACTTGGGAGAGGACAGTATAACAGACTCCATAGACATGTTCCCTTCCCACAACAAGTTTACAGTCTGCGTCCAAAGGTAGGTACAGAAACTTAAAGCATGATTTGTTCTCATCAAAATCTGTGACTGGGGCCATTTCTGAAACCCAAGTAGCTCTGCTGTTCTTCGGAATCTGCGATTCCATTAATCTCAGGGCAATTCAGCAATGGGAAATGAGTCAGTCTCCGGTTGACATCTGCTTCATCCACATATGAGGTTTTACACTGCTCTAGACCAAAGGGAATTGGGGAATCTGCTATGGCTTCTCTGGGAGGTCATTGCTCTCCCCTGAGGTCATCCAAGAGGCCTGGCCAAACAGTAGAACCTTACTCTGGGTTTGCACACTGGGGAAGAGGGAGAGAAGAGACAGGGAGCCTGCAGATTCTACCTCAAGAGCTCTGAAAGAGAGGACAAACGGTTCTGTCCTCAATGCAGCATGGCCTAGTAGAAAGAGCACGGGGCTGGTAGGCCGAAGACCTGGGTTCTATTCCTGGGCTCTGCCACTTGCCTACTGTGTGACCTTGGACAAATCACTTAACTTCTCTGGGCCTCAGTTATCTCATCTGTAAAATGGGGATTAAGAGCGTGAACCCCATGTGGGACAGGGACTGTGTCCAACCTGGTTAATTTATATTTACCCCAGTGCTTAGAATAGTGCTTGGCACATAGTAAGCATTTAACAAGTACTATAATTATTATCATTGTTATTATTATTCCTTTTGTTATTACCTGGGTTCTACACCGGCTCTGCCACTTGTCTGCTGTGTGACTTCAGATAAGTAACTTAACTTCACTGGGTCGCAGTGGCTGCATCTGTAAAATGGGGATTAAGACTGTGAGCCCTGTGTAGGGACAGGGTTTGTGTCCAGCCCGATTAGTTTATATAATAAAAATAATGATGATGATGATGGTGTTTGTTAAGCGCTTACTATGTGCAAAGCACTGTTCTAAGTGCTGGGGAGTTTACAAGGTGATCAGGTTGTCCCACGGAAGGCTCACGGTTTTAATCCCCATTTTACAGATGAGGTAACTGAGGCACAGAGAAGTTAAGTGACTTGCCCAAAGTCACACAGCTGACAGTTGGCGGAGCAGGGATTGAACCCATGACCTCTGACTCCAAAGCCCGTGCTTTATATCTACCCCAGCACTTAGTATAGTACCTGGCACACGGTAAGCACTGAGCAAATAAATACCATAAAAAAGAGCAGGAAGTGGAAGGTCTCTTTCCTAAAGGACAGTGTCCTGCAGACAGCCCTTCGCTGGCACTGGTTGGGGAGATGATCTGGACAATGCTAATGTTGGAATAAACTAGGGGAGACTTCTCAGCTTTTCTCATAGGCCAGCAGTTGGGGGAGATGCGCCAAGGGAAAAAGGAGTCAAGCAGAGCTTGCCAAATAAGGCAGAAGGACCCCAGTCTGCAACAAAATCCAGACTTGATATTTTCTTGCCTCCAAACCCCCAACAACCCTCTCATGTTGAGCTGTCCCTCAAACTTGCGGCTTTATCACCATCAATCAGGGCCCTTAGTGGGAAAGGCATCTACTGGGCCACCTGCTCTAGACCTGGGGCCGGGGGTGTTGAGGGAGGAACCACTCTGCTGGGAACACTTCACACCTGTACTCTGATAAGCTTGGTCCAATGGGAGTCTCTGTTTCCAGAAGCAGGGAAGTTAGTAGCCTGAAAGTTTCCAGGGACCTGGGATCCAGGAAGCTTCAGAACAAACAGGGACACTCCTCTCCATCTGCCCTAAACAATTACCATGAAACTCAGTCCGCTGACTGAGCTGTAAGGACCTTTTGTGAGTCCTGGAGTTGGAGAGGAGAGGAATCTAATTATGGCTCTGCCGATTGCCTGCTGTGTGACCTTGGACGAGTCAACTCACTTCTTTAGGCCTCAGTTTCCTCATCTGTAAAATGGGGAATGAATACCTGTTCACCCTTCCACTTAGACTATGAGCCCAATATGAGACAGAGATTGTGTCCAAACCAATTAGCCTGTATATATCCCAGTGTTTAGTGTAGTGTTTGTCACCTTGTAAGCACTTAGAGTTTATTATTAGACAACAGCCTAGGCAGCAAACTCCTCCTTCTTCTACTCATGCAGCACTAGAAATTAGCTCTTACCTGAACACCCACATGTACTAGACAGACAGCAGTGGATGTGGCCCCTGCCCTCTCCAAACCCCCAAATTTAAAGAAATAAAATGGATGGACACCACGGTCCTATGGGGAAAATGAGAGTTTTCTGCTTCATTCCACCTGGTTCCAGGCCACAGGAGACTTGAGTGAAGGTTTTTCTCTTTCCTGCAGGGAACGGTAGGCCCAACTGGTAGGGGAAGGGGGAATTCAAAGTCCCTCTGCTCCCTGTTTTGTGAATTTTTCCCCCTCACTCCTCATCCTGGGTCTGACATAAAAGAGATGCACCTCTCCCTCTCCCCCATAACCCACTCAGGGCCTGCCAAACACACACACACACACACACACACACACACACACACACACACACACACACACACACACACTCTCTCTCTCTCTCTCTCTCTCTCTCTCTCTCTCTCTCTCTCTCTCTCTCTCTCTCTCTCTCTCTCTCTCTCTCTCTCTCTCTCTCTCTCTCTCTCTCTCTCTCTCTCTCTCTCTCTCTCTCTCTCTCTCTCTCTCTCTCTCTCTCTCTCTCTCTCTCTCTCTCTCTCTCTCTCTCTCTCTCTCTCTCTCTCTCTCTCTCTCTCTCTCTCTCTCTCTCTCTCTCTCTCTCTCTCTCTCTCTCTCTCTCTCTCCCAACCCAGCTATTTCTCCCCTTGGGTTAAGCCAGGGGTGAGTTTGAGGAGCTGCTCAGCTTGTGTCCCGACAAGGACATCGCTCTCGCTTGAGGCCAGCCATGCAGGAACAGTAAAACCTTGCTCTAGGTTTGCACATTGGGGAAGAGGGAGAGAAGAGACAGGGAGCCTGCAGACTCTACTTCAAGGACTCTGAATGAAAGGACAAACTGGGTTCTGTCCTCAGTGCAGCATGACCTAGTAGAAAGAGCACAGGCCTAGGTGTCAGAGGGCCTGGCTTCTAATCCTGGGCTCTGCCACTTGTCTGCTGTGTGATTTGGGGGAAGTCGCTTAACTTCTCTGGGCCTCAGTTACCTCATCGGTAAAATGGAGATTGAGTGAGGGGGAAAAAAAAAGGCTGGGGCCAATCAGGACCCTCCCTGATCGCAGCGCGGTCTAGTAGAAAGAGCACAGGCCTGAGAGTCAGAGGACCTGGGTTTTAATCCCAGCTCTGCCACTTTTCTGCTGTGTGACCTTGGGTAAGTCACTTCATTCATTCAAACGGATTTATTGAGCACTTACTGTGTGCAGAGCACTGTACTAAGCGCTTGGGAAGTACAAAGTAGCAACATATAGAGACGGTCCCTACCCAACAACGGGCTCACAGTCTAGAAGTCACTTCACTTCTCCAGGCCTCAGTTCCCTCATCTGCAGAATGTGGATTCAGTACCTGTCCTCCTTCCTAAGACTGTGAGCCCCATGCGGGACCTGGTTATCTTGTATCTACCCCAGGGCTTAGTACAATACATGACTCATAGTAAGCGCTTAAAAATACCTCAATTATTTATTATTATTTAAGGTCTCGTTCAAGGTCGTGGGTTTTAATCCCGGTTCCACCACTTGTCTGCTGTGTGATCTTGGGCAAATCATTTAACTTCTCTGTGCCTCAGTTCCCTCATCTGTGTAATGGGGATTAAAACTGTGAGCCCTATGTGGGACAGGGACCGGGTCCAACTCAATTGTCTTGTATCTACCCCAGTACTTAGAACAGTGCCTGGCACATAATAAGCACTTAAATACCATAATAATTATTATTATTGTTATTATTATTATTATTAGACAGGCCCTTTCCCTGTGGCACCTGGAATTAGAACTACTCCCAGGTAGGTGCTCATCACCGCTTCCCAAGAGGCTGGACACACATGCTTTAGTAGGTGAACTTGGCTTAGAGAGCGTGAGAGGGTGCAGTGGTGGTACAGCTGGTCACTGAGTTGGGCACCGTAAAAACAGCTCAAGGTCATCAAGATCTCGAGCTGTATAAAGTAGGATCGCACCCAACTCAAACCACCTTTTCTGGACAAGCAGAGATGGCGTTTCTGTGGGTGGCCATCTGCCTGGCTCTCCTTGGCAGCTCTTATGGTAAGCCTGGCCTCTTCTAGGGGCTCTCTGTCATCTGTACAGAACCCTGGAGAGACCCATCTGCCCCTGAACAGCCCAGGCAGGGCTACTTTGGGACACTTAACTGGGCTGCCTGCTCAGCAGAGGAGCTTTTACCTTGGAGCTCACTACCAAGTTGATGCAGTCCACGGAAGCCTCTTTAGAAAGAGATTTGTGGGAGAACAGCAGAGGATGAAGAGGAGGAAACTGGCGAGGGTGCGGGGGAGGAGAGAATGGGTAGACATGGGGAACACAGGGCAATGGGGAGGGGTGGGGGGGAGCGCTTCCATCACCTCAGCCTTAGCAATTGGAAGCACCTGCTGGAGGCGTGGGGGGGGGGTGGGGGGGTGCATTGGGTCAGGTTAACAATGCCGAGAGATGTCCCCCCTACGTATCCCCCTGCCCTCCTCACCAGGCCTGCTCTGGGTCTGCTCTAGGCTGCGGGATCCCGATCATTAGTCCCGCTGTCGACTCCTCCCAGCGGATTGTGAACGGAGAGAACTCATTGCCTGGCTCCTGGCCCTGGCAAGTGTCCTTGAAGGTAAAGACCTTTGTCTGCGGGGATACGTCAGAGAGGGGCTGGAGCTGCAGGGAAGGGTGGAAGGAGATCCCGGGGTCAGGGAGAACAGGTATTGAATCCCCACTTTACAGATGTGGAAACGGAAGCCCAGAGAAGTTAAATGGTTTGCCCAAGGTCACACGGCAGGCCAGTGGTAGAGCTGGGATTAAGACCCAGGTCCCCTGACTCCAGGCCCGGGCTCTTTCCTCAAGACGCCGCTGCTTCCCAGTTGCTAAACGGGAGGGAACCCTCATTTCTCCCGGCCAATTTATGATTTGGCCTACTTGCCAAATTAAACTAACCCTCCCCTGTCCCAGACGCAGGGGCTAGTTCTCCCGTCCAAACCTGCTCAATGGCCTGTTTCCCACTTCCCTTCTCCTTTCCCACCCTCAGGACAGAAGCAGCGGAGGGCACTTCTGTGGCGGTTCCCTCATCAACCAGTACTGGGCGGTCACGGCTGCCCACTGCAACGTGAGGTGAGGATGCTTTTCTGCTGGGTGCTTTGGCAAGATCCTCCAATGGAGCTGGACACCACTCATAAAAGGCCAGCTGGCCAACCCATCCCCAAATCTAGCACAACTCCCAGGGATGGATGGACAGATGATTTGCTCTTTTCTATAATATCTAGGCATTTTCCTCTGGTGTTTAGGCAGCCCCTGGCTCAACCACAGTAGAAGCTGCAAGCTGGGCCCAAGGGGGCAATGACTGGACTTGGGAAGGTTGCATCTCTGGAGAAACGGAACAAAGGCTTAGCTAAGACTGCCCTCCGACTCCAGCCTGCTGAAGCGCTCACTCCATTACTTCTCACCCCAGGGTCCCGGGGCAGGCCCTGACACCGGGACGAAGCCAAGAGAAACCCCTGTTTTCCTTGCTCTGAGTGGCCCAGAATTCTGAAATCAATTTTCTTCCCCCATCTCCACCTCTTGCTTTCAGGATCTCTCAGATGAGGGACAATTCGCAGTGACCAACTCTCCCTCCTGACCTACGTAATACCCACATGGGTCACTTCTCAGCTCTCTGCTGACATATGGGCCTCCCACTCCCTTGGCTGCTGCTTTCCTTCCCTGTCATGCAGTAAGGGGTAGAACAGAACCCCAGACTTCTGGGGGAAAAGGGCTAATCTGCACTCCACTCTCACCCTACAGCCCAAGCCGCCACGTTGTTGTCCTTGGACAATATGACATGTCCTCCAACTCCGAGCCCATTCAGGTCAAGACCATCTCCAGGGTAAGTCTCTAATCACAGAAGCAGTGTCTACTGCTTCACCAGGACACTGTGGCCCAGTAGTGACTTTGGAGGCGGGGGTGGGCAAGTTATCCCTCTAGGCCAAGAGAGATGCTTGCAGCAGAGAGGCCCAGGAAACCTCCAAGGCTGCCAGATGGGCCCCAGAGCCACCTGAGTGACACTAGACACTGATCTTACACCGTAGACCCAAATGGGCGGGGGCAGTGCCTGAGCCTCAGCCCTGCCCTAAGGATAAGCATAAGAGTGGGAGTGAGCGAGACGGTGTCAGGAGGGGAGTTACCTCCAGCTGCACTGCCAGCTGCTGTAGGAGCTTGGGGGGGCTCAGGCTGGGATCCGGCTGAAGATACAGGCCCAGAAGTCATTTCCCTGGGAGGAGGTGGTTTGGATCAGTGGGACTAATTTGGCTCTGTTTATTTCCTTGGATTTCTAAAGAAGCAAGAACCTTCTTGTCTGCAACTCCTCCCATCTAGACCTCTGGGCCTTCCTCGCTGTCCCTTTGCCTTGAGCAAACGCCCTCTAAAACCAACCTCCTTGCTACCTTAATCTCTCTGCTTAAACCCACCTGCTACATCAATACTCCAGAGACACCCCTACAAGAGAAGATGCTGTCCCCAGCAAAGTTATATTTTTCTGCCTTACAAACCCTGGGTGTCCTGCTCTGGGTCCCACCTCTGGACCTTTAATAATCGGGAACAAGTAGCAAGGACTATGTCCTCACGTCCTCACCACCCCTGTCTACATCCTGCAGGCCATCACTCACCCAGGCTGGAACCCCAACACGTTCAACAATGACATCACCCTACTGAAACTCTCCTCCCCCGCCCAGCTGACCACCTACGTCTCCCCTGTCTGCCTGGCCTCCCCGACTGAGGCCCTCCCCCAGGGGATCACCTGTGTCACCACGGGTTGGGGTCGCATCAGTGGCATAGGTATAGTAGGGCTATGTGGTGGGGGAATCCAAGCAGTTCGCAGATTCTGAGTAATCTGGCCTCTGACACACACACCCCCAACTGGGTGCTTGGCCCACAAGATGCCAAGATTGAGACACGGGGACCCCAGAGTCCTCTGCTTAACAGTGGCTTCCATTAACCTCTATTGGCTGCCACCAGAGTGGCTTTTCAATCCCTGGCCATCCCCACAGGAGGCAGGATATCAGGACTGATGGCAAAGTCCCATCCCCTTCCTCAGGGCCCAATCCCCGTGTGCTAATAATGGGACCTGAATAACAATACCTGAAGGCAGTGGGGCGGATGCAGGTATCCACATTGACCCAAGAGTCTCACTTTCCTTCTTCGACTTGCAGGTAACATCGTCCCCAATCGTCTGCAGCAGGTGGCTCTGCCCCTGGTGACCGTGAACCAGTGCAAGACGTACTGGGGGAACCGCATCACTGACTCCATGATCTGTGCTGGCGGCCAAGGAGCCTCCTCCTGCCAGGTAGCGCTTTTGGCTGGCCTGCCTCTGAGCACGCCCGAGATGGGAGTCTGACCCTGGTTTCCATCCCTAGTTCCAGTCCCCAGGTCTTTGTGGGACTCAGTTCTTTTGGGTGTCCCTGAACACCCTCCTGGAGGCGAGAGCCACAGGCTGGACTGGGATGCAGTGGGGCAAACCTCTCATCTTCAACAGTCACTGATTCCTTTCAGAGAAAAGAGACTGATCACAGTGCAGCCCCATCTCCCCATGCTACGCTACCCTACCCCACAACCCTATATCCCCAAACACATACCCTCACCAGTTTCTCCTTAGGTGGCTCTCTGCCTTCCCTCTACACCCAGCTCACCTGGCTTTTCTCCTCCCACTTCCTCAGGGTGACTCTGGTGGCCCCCTCGTGTGCCTGAAGGGGAACTCGTGGGTCCTCATTGGAATAGTCTCCTGGGGAACCTCCAACTGTGATGTGAGATCACCTGCCATGTACACCCGTGTCAGCTTGTTCAGTACCTGGATCAGCCAGGTTGTGGCCAGCAACTGAGAAGCCTGTCTCCGGACTGGAGGGCAGCAAGTGCTCAGTGAGCCAGGAAGGTAAAGCCAGGCGAGGGGAGCCCCCGCTCCGCCTGCACCAGACCTTACTTCACCTGGGCAGCCCTTTCTGTCCTCGCTCATCTCTGTAGTGTAATAAATTCACAATTCCCTCTGAGACACGGTTCTTACTGTTATTTCTACTCCACTCCTGCCTCCCTAGTGGGATGAAAAGGGCACAAACAGGGGAAAGACAAACGGTGCTTTAGACCGTAAGTTTGTTTATTCATTCATTCATTCAATTATATCTGTGTGCAAAGCACTGTACTAAGCGCTTGGGAAGTACACGTTGGCAACATATAGACATGGTCCCTACCCAACAGCGGGCTCACAGTCTACAGCAGTCTTGTTGTGGGCAGGGAACGTGTCTGTCAATTGTTATACTGTACTCTTTCAAGCAGTTAGTACAGTGCTCTGCCCACAGTAAGCACTCAGTAGATACCACTGACTGAGGGTTTAGAGGGTCTTCCAATTTGCCACTGTGAGGAAGATCCCGTAAAGGTCACGAGCTGCTGGCCCCTGACTCCAGGGAGAGGCCCGGCCCAGAGGAGCCCCCGGGGAATGCCTGCCAGGGAATGGCTCTCCCTCTGATTGCCAAACCAAAATCACTCCCAACTCAGCCTTACCTCTGGGAATAGGAGAGTGTCCATTCTCCTGGGTTGAGGGAAGCTACTGTGGGTCCCCTGAGAGAAAGGAGTCAGACTATAAATGGAGAAACCAATCTCTCTTCTCCCTATGCCCCCCATCCCCCACCACAAAGCCACACAATACAACTGAACCTTACCAAAGCAGGGGCTGGGGGCTGCGGGCTGGGAAGCGGCTAGGCCAGCAGAAGGGACCCAGGTAAAACTGCTTGCTAGCAGGCAAGTCCCTGGGCCAGTCTCTGACCAGGGGGAAATGGTCAGAAGTCATCGACAGTCAATGGGGACCCACAGGGACCAAGTCACTAGCAGGAGGGGACAGTCCAAGATTTATTGAATATGCAGGATACATTTACAAACTGAATACACAAAATAAATAACTATACAATCCTAGTCCGAATGCTAGGCATTCCCAGGGACTACAGATCAATCGAGGAGTGATCCCTTAGTGTAAAAAGTACCTGGGACAAATCAGACTCTTCCCCTGCCCCCAACCCACCCCAGGGAGAAGTTGGAACAGACCATGTCGGGGGTGGGATTTGGCACTGGAGAAAATCCAAGGATGTGGATCAGGGATCCGTGACCTACCGTTTCAAAAGGGCACCTTGGGCAAAGGGAAGGATTCTGTGGCTCCCGGAAGGCCTAGCCACAGAACTCCCTCCACCTGGGCCAGAATCACTACAGTGCACCTTTTCCCCAGGGACCATTGTGGCTCACAAACCCTCCACTAAGGGACTCTACAAGAGTGTGGCAGTGTATGTTCATGATTGCTAGAGATGGGGAGGAGGTGGAAGGTGCTGAAACACCCAGTTGTTCCTGAACACCCGGCCCTTGGGACAGCCCACCGCCCCATCCTTTCCCCTACCTGAGGACGGCTCTGCTCCCTCGGTGCACGGCAGCATTCGGCCTTCCCAGAGCCTTGGGTGCAGAGCCAAGATCTAGTCCCTGTGAGCTCCAGCCATTCAGGATCACATATTCCCAACCCCAGGGGGGCCGGGTGACCCATTCCAAACCTTTAGGCCAACCACAACTCGCCTGCTGCCTTGTTTTTGGGGGCATGCTCTGGGAGCATCACTCCTGTCTGGGAGGCTCTTTTAGATTGGGTGGGCAAAAAAGCAGGACCCCCCCAGTAGGCCACTGAGCCAACAGGAAACCAGAGTACAACAGGGGAGGTCATAAGAGGTGAGGGCAGGCAGCTCGCAATGAAATCCCAACCTAGTGTCTCATACTACACACCACACACACACAATCTCTCTCTCACACACACACTCTATCACTTTGGCTTGACAAATGGTCACAGGGACCCATTTCTCTTCCCTCCCCTGGGGAAAGTAAGGGGCAGGAAGCCCAGGGACCCGGGCAATGTTCCATTTATCGCTGAACCAGAGAGGCCCGAGTTATGGCTTTTATAGGAAACAGCCAACTTTATCTTTGCATTCACGTCCCATACCGGTCCAGGCCGGAGGGGAGCCCAAGCCTCACTTCCCTGGGGAATTCCCCTCTCCAAGCAGAAACACAGTTAGCCAGGGAGCTCATGCTATGAATTCTGAAGTCACATCTGTCCCCAGGCCCCTTCTGAAAAGTGCTGGGAGAAGGCTGAGACAGCTTAGTCTGAGGACCAATCGACAGTGGAGGTTGGTCCCTGGGGCAGGGCCAGACAAAGGAAAACTGTGAGCCGCAGAAAACCACATCCCTAGATACTGAAGGCCAGAATGAAGAGGAAAAGGAGAAACCACCCAGTGGGGCTGCCGATCATTAGGGCTTCTCTGGCCTCACTGTTGCTTCATTCCATATCACACTTACAGCTTCCTGCTGTTGCTTTCCCTGAGCCCTGTTGGAGCCAAGGGCATAACATCTCTTCTGCCCACTTAAAAAGTCCAGCCCAACCACTCATTGGAGTCGATTCCCCAGGGCCTGGGGAATAGAGGGTGTCTGTAGGGAAAAATTTGTCAGGGGACAGCTTGGCACTGGGGCCAAGCTGCTGGACAGTGTGCAGGTCAATGCTTGGAGGACCACCCCCTCATTCTTGTCTCTTCTGGAACAAAGAGAGAGGCCTTAGAAAGGCACTTGCTTTGACCCCGCCTTCCTCCTAGGCCTAGTAAAGATTTACACAGTATTGCTAAGTTCCACTTGGAGGGGGACTTCCCTGCCTGCCCAAGAACCAATCCTGGGAAGAGCAGGGAGGTGGATGAGGGAGAGCACTCATAAAATAGCACAATAATGGCAGGGATCTCAAGAGGTCATCTGATTCACTTCCTCACCTCTAGGCCTCCAGGTCAGTTGGGTCATTCGTCTTAGCACAGCAGGGTGTACCCCAGCTTCTCCAACTCCTTACATTACTCATCCAGTCTTTAAAGAAGCCCCCTTTAACTCCCATCTTAAAAGAGCCATCTAGGTAACTAGAACCAGAGGAGCTTCCCGGGAAGCTGGAGAGATAAGGAGTGTCTCACATTTCCCCTCCCCAAGATATCTGGGCTCAGTTGGTGAATCCAGTTTGGGTCTGAGCTGGACTGGACCGGAAATGACCGCCACCTCAATTCCAGAGGGTGCTGTTATATACATGGGGCTGCTTCAAGGACTGCTGGAAATTGTATTCTCGGCAGCCCAAGGGACAACCATGCATGTGTGAAATTATCACATAGCATCCACCTGCAGGTGAATGCTGAGCCACTTGGACATTTCTGGTCCAGAAGCACCTCCGCCACAAGCCCAAAATGCCAACAATGGGGGCAGGAGGACAGTGCTTTGAGGTCGGATCTCATTCCAGTCTACTCACAGCCTATGCAGGGCTCTACCCCCAGGACAATAGTGGCCAGGGAGGGAATGCAGCAAGGAGCAATTGCCACCAGGGCCGGCTTTCACAGACATCTGGCTGTCTTGAGGGTGGAGAAGGGGGGAAAACACTGCCTCCTCCTTAACAATCAAATCAATCAATGGTATTTGTTGAGCACTCACTGTATGCAGAGCACTATATTGAGCGCTTGGGACAGCACAATATAATAGAGTTGGTAGATGCATTCCCTGTCTACAACACACTTACCTCAGACTGTAAACTTGTTGTGGCTAGGAAATGTATCTGCCAACTCTGTTGTACTGTGCTCTCACAAGTGCTTAGTACAGTGTTCTGCACAAAGTAAGTGCTCAATAAATACCACTGATTGCCTCCTCCCTAGGTGGCAGACACCATCCAACCAGATGCATGCAATGCTGTGCACGTTACATCAGGCACGCGGAGCAATGTAGTGATGTCAGAAGGAAGTCCACCTGAAGCCACTCAGGTAGCTCTGAGTCCCCCATCCTCCCCTCTTGCCTGAACCACTGCATTCCCCTCCCAGGTCCAGCCTCGTAAACACCAGCACTGCTTTTGGCCGTGGGACTTGGAGGTAGGAGCCAGAGAGAAGTGGGGGTTGCGCGGGTGGGTAGGGTGTAGCCTCACTAATACCCAGTCCTACATGGCCGTACTGTTGCCCGTGGCTCTCTCCCCCAGCTGAGACTCTCTGCCTAGTGCTGTCCCTAAGTGCTCAATGTAAACGAGAGACTGTGAGCCCACTATTGGGTAGGGACTGTCTCTATATGTTGCCAAATTGTACTTCCCAAACGCTTAGTACACTGCTCTGCACACAGTAAGCGCTCAATAAATACGATTGATGATGATGATGATCCTCAAAATAGGAGAATCGCTCCAAATCAGATACCTCAGTTGGCCACTAGATGTCACTCTAAGCCCCCAAACGGCAGCTTAGCCCAAGGAACCCTCACTATCAATCGTATTTATTGAGCACTTACTGTGTGCACAGCACTGTACTAAGCGCTTGGGAGGTACAAGTTGGCAACATACAGAGACAGTCCCTACCCAACTCTCCAGACAGCACCTAGGGCTAAAGAGAAAACAGAAAGGTAGGCTCTGTTGTTTCACCTGGGAAGACCCCCTCATTCACCTCTCAACCAGGGAGTCAGAACACAGACCTGTGGGAAAGAGAAACATGAGTGAGGTGAGGAAGGCCTGAGAACAGCAGTGGTGAGGGTGGCTGATTACCCCAGTAGAAACATGAGGCTATCCATTAGGGGAGGCATATTAGAACCAAAGGAGTAGCAGCAGCTCAGATGGGAGCTGTCAGCCAGGGGCTGCTGTAAGAGTGATCAGAGAGGGGGACAACTCCCTCTGTGCCAGGAAGTTTAGGGTAATCGCTCAACAGATACCACTGATCGACGGATTGGGTGGGTGTGTCGTGCATCTGCTGTGAGGGCAACCACCTTTGAGACTGGGCCCCAAAGTTGGCCGCTTAAGGCTGAGCCAACCTTAGCTCAGGTATGGATATCTAAAGGATGGTACAGATTCCACATTTAGCAAGTACTAAGGGTGAAGTAATCAGGGTGCCTCAGGGAATCAATGGATTTGGTGGTCAGACATGGATGGTGTGAATTTCTCTCTCTCTCTCTCTCTCTCTCTCACACACACACACACACACACACAAACACACACACAGAGTGTGAATTTTACACTCTCTTTCATTTATGGAAAATTCCTGCAGAAAGCCATGCCAGGGGAAAGAATCTGGAGTGCTCAGACTCCCAGTCCCATGGCCTCCTGGCTTCCCCCCCACCCCCAAACAGGATCTGAAGAGCATGGGCCCAGATCACCTACCGGGCACAACAGGAGATGTGTTGCAGTGACTCAGTGCCACTCACACCCTTGGTGGTTCCTCCAGCCCCCTCACTCAATTCCAACCTGAGTCACCAAATCTTGCGCAGAGAGGCCTCATTCCCAGCACCACAAAGCCCTCAAGAAAGGCACATCCATTGGCAAAAGTGCACTGTCTGGTCCTTATCAGATGTCCTTGGATCTCTTTTCCGCAGCCACATGGGGAGAGAACTCAAACGTCATCTCCAGATTCTTCGCGTTTCCTTCTTCTGGAAAGTCTATGGCCTTCGGTGGCCTATGTCACACCATCCCCTGACTAGAGGACATTCTGAGGCCTTAAAAACACCTCTTGGGTCAACTGTAACCCCCCCACCATCAGGAAACAGGAATGGGGGGAAAAAAGACATAACACCAGGGCAAGGCAGATGACAGTGCAGTTGCTGAGTCTTAGGTGGGCTACAAGTGCAAGGAAGCCAAAAGCAAAACTTCACATATGGGCAGGGAGTCTCTCCCTTAGGTGACACAGCACTGTCTTCAGGCAGAGTGGAGAGAAGAAAAAGCAAGGCTGCCAACTGCAGCCAACCACCAAAGCTCACACAGAAAGGCACTAGCATCTGCCAGAGAACTGTGGGCCAGGATGGATGAGACAGGTCCAACGCAAACCTGCAGCAAAGAGCAGGAGCACAAGTCCCCAAAGTCCCCGGCACACCAAGCTCTACTCCCCGCATGGGCAGGGAAGGCTGGCGAGAGCTCTCATGGAAAGGAATCCAGTAATGGCCAAGACGAATGAGCGAGAATCAGCCCGGAGTTGCTGCAGATCCCACACTGACTTCAACATGGAAGCCGGGATTGAGCCACATACATTGGCCAAGACAGAGCTTCTGGGCTGCTCAGGAACCCTCCAGCCATTGCCAGGAAACCTAGATGCTGCCCCAACTGAATTCAGGGTAAGGAAACCCCAAACCCAATCTGGCCCACTGGGAGAGAATGTCTCTCTTCTTCCCTGACCTCCCCAGACAGGGCCAACACCCAAGGCCAAGAACCAGTTGGCCTTGCTCTAAAGATAGCAGAGCGCTCCAGCCACTCCCCACCTTCCAAAGGCAAGAATGGATGGGATGCTGAACTGGAGAGCTTCCCACTTTCTGGGGCAGAGTGACTCCTTGAGACAGCCCTCTTCTTCCAGGTGAGACCCAAGACCTCAGGCAGGGGGAATTCTCCCTGCTTTCCCCAGAGCTGGGAATGGGACTCTGGGTAGAGCGGCTCAAAATGGTCCCATAATCAAGTGCCCTTGGGGTAACACTCTCCCTGCTGGGCAGACTGACAGCACTTGCTGTCCCCGCTGCCCTCCTCTCAGTCATCAATGATCGAGCTGGAGAAGGGTCAAAGACCTTAAGGAGTCAGGTGGTACCAACACTTCCCAACCTCCAGAAGGACACAGAAATCTGGACTAGGGGGCTCTGGCTTGGGGGAAGGGGGGTGTCCAACTCTAGGACAGATGATTTTTTTCCCCCGGAGGTAAGAGGATGTTGTCCTGCCGTGTGCCCCCCAGGAAAATGGCTCACTGTACAGAAGGCAGAGTAGGAGCTGTGGGATTTCAAAGAGTGCTAACTACATGAGCACATTTTAAACACTTCCTCCTCCCATGGGAGTCCAGTTCTCCCTCTCCCAATGCTGCTTACAACAAAATGGAAACAGTTTACAGCACTCCAGCCAGAGGTGTTCGTTTTCAGGAGTGCTGGTGACACCTCTCCAGTTCCCAACCATCATCTTCGTGTCCTCCTCCTCTGCCAGAGGAGCCCCTGGAGATGAAGATAAGCCGGATTGGGTCCTTGGAAGCTGTTGGTCTTGCTGTTCCCCTGAGCGAGGAAGAACTGAGGAGGAGGCAGATGTCAGCAGCAGCTTCCAGCAAGGACTGTTAGTGGGGAAAGACCAACACTGAACAGTACAACCAAATCTCAGCTCAAGGCCGGCCTGGCCAGCAGACACTCCTTCCAGTATTAGCCAGAGGCTGCCAGGGGGAGGAGAAGGCTTTCCAGGGGGGATTGTTTCTTTAATTGGGGGGGGGGTGTGCTTTTTTTTCCCATTGGGTTTTCCAGTGCACCAAGAAACACTGTTTTCAGGGTCTTTCCCAACTCCTGCATGGAGTCTCAGACTACTTACTACTGCCCAAGGTCTGGGCTCCAAGACAGACATACATGTCCAACCATTCCCCATCCTGCCCTCGCTCCTTGTGACAAGGGGACTATAAAAGGCTACCAAGTTTTTCTTTAGCTCTGGAAAGGCAATAAGGTGAATCACAGAAACCTCCATTCACTCCAGCAGCACAGGAAACACCCTGCAGGAGTCCAACAAGAGCTGGGCTCTCTGGCTGCTCCAAAAGATGGAGCCCACCAAACACCCATGTGGGTCCATGAATGTGAATGCCTGTGTGCATGCATATACACACGTGCGCGCACACACACACACACACACACACACACACACACGGTCTAAGGCCTTAGATTCTGGCACTAATAAATAAACTCAGGGGAGCTGGACCCACATGGTGACTGTCCTTTTCATTTGGTGCTTAGCTGATCTTTGTGTGAGTAGAGGCACTTTGGAACTTGTGACACTGGCCCACTTTGGCCTGGCTGAGCCCGGGTAATGGAGGGCAGGAAGGTTTTACTCTTTCACCTATGCACTGGCTCCTGATGGCCACCCCATACCCCCACTTCCCCCAGAAAAGCACAGATTTCGTGAGCTGCTGGCCAACCTCATTTCCCCCGGCTGTGGGGTCAGGAGGTAACAGGAGCCCGGATGTCTCGGTGGGCACGCCGTGCGGGCAAGTTTCACTATCCCTCCTTTCACCCCCACCTCCTCCCCCCGGCCCAATTCCCAGCTCTTTATCCAGTTTGGCCAGGGATGAGGGGAGGGAGATGGGGTGCATCTGGGAAGACTTCAGACGGGCTCCCCCATGAGGCCCTCAGCCGTTGTACTGCTGCTGGTAGCGCAGATTGAGTTCACGCAGCTCCCGTTCACGCACCCGCCGGGACTTGTTGGATTTGGTGGAGCGGCTGGAACGGGTGGACTGGGCCGACTTGGTACTTTGGCAGCGGGAAGATGCCCTTTTGAGGAGATTCTGAGAGATAGAGCGGTGTAGGTTCTTCATGGACGAGGAGGCAGCCATGCTGACCACCCACGGGTGCTTTAAGGCTTGTAGAGCTGTCATCCGGTCCCCAGGATCCACAGTCAGAAGGCGGTCAATGAAATCCTTTGCCAGGTTGGACACGCTGGGCCAAGGCTAGAAAAATTACAAGGGGAAAAATCTATTGAAGCCAAAGAGCATTTGGCATGACCGACCCGTTTCCCTGAGCTCCCCTTTTCTGAAGTCTTTCCCAACCCAAAGGCCTGGCATGATCCAGGAGATGAGGCAGCCCTGATTACTAACAAGCTGTCTGGGGGAGGGCCACCAGCACCAGGAGTGCTGGCTTTGGCCTTCGGGCTACCGAGCCACATCGCTGGGGAACCTCGCCAACCCTCATCCTCTAGGCCATCCTGGGGCCTCGCTCCAGCGGGAAGGGCTCGAGATTACAGCCTCCACAAGACTGAGACTGTTGAGAGGGCTGTGGCAGTTGGAGTAAACCACCAGAAGCCCCAAACTCTGCTCCTCCAGCCACTGCACCCTTTGGCTCTTTTGTGCTTTTATTTTAATTTTTTTTGGCTTTACCTTTGTCCTTGTCTTGCTTGATGATTTTGTGTCTTTATTGTTGCATCTTTCCTTATGTATCTGTTGCCAATTCCTTCCCCTCTTCCACCCCCATTCTCAGACTGAGATCCCCTTGGGGGCCAGAGACCATGTCTAATCCTCATCTGTGTATTTTCTCCCCAGTGCTTGGGAAAAACACTGTGGCTTTGCCCACAGTACGTACTTCATAAATAAATATTGCTACTACTAGATTCCAGCACTTACAAGAGCGCTGCTGTCTCTCAGTCTGGGAATCGGTGATGAGCAGCTAAAATGGTGTTTGTGCATTTCGGAGCACGCTTTATAAAAGACAGCGTACCCTTTCAGGGCTGGCTTTATAAATAATAATAATGATAATAATAGCATTTATTAAGCACTTACTATGTGCAAAGCACTGTTCTAAGTGCTGGGGAGGTTACAAGGTAATCAAGTTGTCCCCCGGGGGGCTCACAGTCTAAATCCCCATTTTATAGATGCGGGAACTGAGGCACAGAGAAGTTAAGTGACTTGCCCAAATTCATACAGCTGACAATTGGCAGAGCGGGGATTTGAACCCATGACCTCTGACTCTAAAGCCCATGCTCTTTCCACTGAGCCACGCTGCTTCTCTGCTCCCACGTCCTCGGGCCACTTTACTACGGCCTTTCCAATTCCCTAGCAGGGCAATTCTCTCTCCGGAGGTGAGGATTTCCTTTTTGTTAATCTCAGTTCCACCATCTACCTGCTGTGTGACATTCGGCAAGTCACTTAACTTCTCTGAGCCTCAGTTCCCTTAGCTGTAAAATGGGAATTCAATAACTCGTCTCCCCCCTACTTAGACTGAGCCCCACATGGGACCTGATGACCTTGTATCTACCCCAGCACTTAGTACAGTGCTTGGCACAGAGTAAGTGCTTAATGAACACCACAATTAGTATTATCCCTCATAACTAAGGTGTAGACATCCGGGTGAGTAGGTAGGAACTGTTCAGAAAGAAGATTCTCCTCCTAAATTGAGGGAAGCAACAGGGGGAATGAGAAAGTACAAATGCAAAGGAAACTGGGTCTCTGGTCCTTATGGAGGTGAAACTTCCAAGGCAGTTGAGGGTGGATCAGTCATGCTGATGGCAGTGGGTGATGGGCAGAGGAATAGGTGGGCAGAGTCCTGTGCTGGCCATCACTCCCTCAGAAACTCTTGCTAAAGTGGCCAAAACGAGACCAGAGGGGCAGCAGCCCTGGCCAGAAATGGATTACAATATCCCTGACTACAGCAGGAGAGACACTTCACCTTCCACCACTGGCCCAGTACCCCAAGCCTAGCGGATAGAGCACGGGCCTGAGTCTCAGAAGGACCTGGGTTCTAATCCCGGCTCTGCCACTTGTCTGCTGTGTGACCTTGGGCAAGTCACTTCACTTCTCTGAGCCTCAGTTACCTCATCTGTAAAATGGGGATTAAGACTGTGAGCCTATGTGGGACAGGGACTGTGTCCAACATGACTACCTCGTACCTACCCCAGAGCTTAGTACAGTTCCTGGTACATGGTAAGTGCTCAACGAATACCACAATTACTATTATTATAAGGACACTAAAACAGTGCCCCATCTGGGAATGTTCACTGCTTACTAGGTTCATGTTGGGGGAACGGACAGGGGATTTTCATCACTAACACACCTTTACCCAATCACACACTCACAGAGCAAATCAGCTTTAGCAACTTGGTTCAATGAAAACTAAGGGGAAACTCTTTAACAGGAGCAAATTGGATTTCTTTTGCATCCAACTGCTGGGCTTCCATCAGGAGGGGAAGCTGGCAGAGGGTGGGGTGGAGGGGGTCTGTAATGAGGAAATCTCTTCTGGTCAGCAAACACAAATCAGAGTATCGATCTGTTTATGTTTCTCGAGGGCTTACCAGCTGTACTCTCCGACTCTCCAATTTTAATTCATTAAATCCCTTTGAAAGCTAACAACGTATCACTGAGGCTACAAGCCAAAAGGGGTTGGAGGGATGGGGGGTTTCTCAGCATGGGGTCCCGTGGATGGCTCCCAATCAGCCCTAATGGAGCCCAACCCCAGACGCTGCCAGACAGATGCAAGGGGTTGTCCAGAAAGATTATCGTCCCAGAAGGGGACACAACTTTGAGCCCATTGTTGGGTAGGGACCATCTCTATATGCTGCCAACTTGTACTTCCCAAGTGCTTAATACAGTGCTCTGCACACAGTAAGCGCTCAATAAATATGATTGAATGAATGAACAGGGGGAATACGACAGGAGATGAATGTACAATAAATTAGGTCTTTGTTCTTTAGGGAGAGCTGAGCAGAGAGTTCAGTATCCCTGTTCTCTCAAAGGAGTAGCCCATGACCAAGCTGGTTGGGACTGGTAAAAAGGTGCTCCGCCTTAAGGCAGGATTTTTCTGACCACTCAATCCAATACTAAATAAAATCACTTTTGGAGTATACTGTAGTAACGCTGGTCTGTTTGACATCAATCAATCAATCATATTTATTGAGTGCTTACTGTGTGCAGAGCACTGTACTAAGTGCTTGGGAAGTACAAGTTGGCAACATATAGAGACAGTCCCTACCCAACAGTGGGCTCACAGTCTAAAAGGGGGAGACAGAGAACAAAACTAAACATACTAACAAAATAAAATAAATAGAATAGATATGTACAAGTAAAATAGAGTAATAAATATGTACAAACATATATACATATATACAGGTGCTGTGGGGAAGGAAAGGAAAGGACATCATAAATCTGCCCACTGTTCAGCCAAAGTACTTGTCCTCAACCCTCACCTCTCCGCACGAAACAAGGCCTGGTGAGTCCCCGGACATAGCTATCCTGCCCTAGACCAAGTTCCTGTCTCTGGAAAGCTGACACTTCGAATGTTTTGGGAAGGAACTGGGCTCTCTGACCCACCACCATCATCATCGCCACCATTAAGTGGAGGAACCCAGACAGTAACAATCCACTCTCATTAAAACACAATTACACAAAACTGAAAGCCTGCTCACTGCGCACTCTCCCCTTTCAGACCTTAGTTTCCAAACCATAAGTCACAACCGCCCCATGGGCCTTTTACACTCTGCTGGAGTCACCATTCCAGCTGACGTGGTATTCTGCTGAGGTGTGGGGGAAGTGAAGGAGGGAAGCAAAAGGGAACGGTTCCTTCTACCAAACAGCCTCCGAGGCTACCAGAGAATCATCCAAGATTCCAGGCAGATCTGGGCCCTGCTGTCACCCCTGGCTCCAGACCCAGAATACTTTCTGAATTTTCCCTCGCAAGAACCAAGTCAAGAGTTACCATCTGGTATCCCTGAGCTCCATCAATCAATCAAATTTGAGTGCTTACTGTGCGCACAACACTATACTAAGCACTTAGGAGAGTAAAAGAGAACAGCAATGGTAGACACGTTCCCTGCCTGCAACGAGCTTCTGAGGCTTCTGCAAGGATGTCTTCTGCTTCTGGTCACTCTCATCCCTGAAAATGAAGAGGGCAGATCTCTGGAAGGGCAAAACTGCAGCTACTCCTCAAGAATTTCTGCGGAGTTTGCTAGACCACCGTGTCAGCATGGGGCCAGGCTTGTCTCACTCTCTTCACCACAGCATAGACAGGCACTACAAAAATACTTTGGGGGAGGAATGACCTAGCTCTCAAAACCTTGCATGGAGTGGGTGAGGGAAGTCCAGGGTCTCATCATGAAAGGAAAACACTAATAATAAGAGAAATTCATTCATTCACTCATTCAATCGTATCTATGCAGCACTTACTGTGTGCAGAGCACTGTACTAAGCGCTTGGGAAGTACAAGTTGGCAACATATAGAAATGGTCCCTACCCAACAACGGGCTCACAGTCTAGAGGGGGGAGACAGACAACACAACAAAACATGTGGACAGGTGTCAAGTCATCAGAATAAATAGAAGTGAAGCTAGATGCACATCATTAACAAAATAAATAGAACAGTAAATATGTACAAGTAAAATAAATAGAGTAATAAATCTGCACAAACATATATACAGGTGCTATGGGGAGGGGAAGGAGGTAGGGCGGGGGGATGGGGAGGGGGAGAGGAAAGAGGGGGCTCAGTCTGGGAAGGCCTCCTGGAGGAGGTGAGCTCTCAGTAGGGCTTTGAAGGAAGGAAGAGAGCTAGCTTGGCGGATGTGTGGAGGGAGGGCATTCCAGGCCAGGGGGAGGACGTGGGCCGGGGGTCGACGGCGGGACAGGCGAGAATGAGGCACAGTGAGAAGGTTAGCGGCAGAGGAGAAATAATAATAATAGCACTTGTTAAGAGCTTACTGTGTGCCAAATACCATACCTAAGCACTGGGGTAGAGTATAAGCAGATCAAGCAGCTTATAAGCAGCGAAGCAGCGGGGCTCAGTGGAAAGAGCCAGGGCTTTGGAGTCAGAGGTCATGGGTTCAAATCACGGCTCCACCAATTGTCAGCCGTGTGACTTTGGGCAAGTCACTTAACTTTTCTGTGCCTCAGTTACCTCATCTGTAAAATGGGGATTAAGACTGTGAGCCCCCCGTGGGACAACCTGATCACCCTGTAACCTCCCCAGTGCTTAGAACAGTGCTTTGCACATAGTAAGCGCTTAATAAATGCCATCAATATTATTATTGTTATTATTATTATTATTATTTTCAAGCTCAGTCCCTATGCCACATGGGGTTCAGTCTCAGGAGGAGGGTGAACAGATACTTTATCCCCATTTTTGATGAGAAGAAAATGAGGCACAGATAAATGACTACTTGCCCAAGGTCACACAGCAGGCAAGTGGAGGAGCCAGGATTAGAACCCAGTCCTCCTGACTCCCTGGACTGTGCTCCTTCTGCTAGGCCACGCTGCTTCTCTAAGGATGAAAATAGAAAGCCTTCCCATTTCCCTCCTTCTTCCTCCTCCTCTTCCTTCCTGGGACAGCCAACTTTCCAAAATGGGTAAGCCCTGAGAACCCCTCTCAGGATCTCACCTGGAGAGTCCCTAATACTCTACCAGTCCAGGCTATGGGAGGGAGAGTCAAAGCAGAGACATACCCATACCATTCCTTGCTGGCCAGTGGCTAGTGAGTGGAAGGCAATCTGCTACAAGTCAAAACTCAGCCGTTCTGGGCAGCAGTGGCATGGAAGAGAACTGAGGGCAGAGACTCAAGTTTACTCTGAGGAAGAAGGCAATGGTAAACCACTTCCATATTTTTTTACCAAGAAACCTCTATGGATACGCTATCAGAACAACTGCAGATGGAGGTGGGGCGTTCTGTGAGAGATGTTTCCAAGAAGTTGCTATGGGTTGGAGATGACTCAGCATAAGACAAGACAAGCCCTGAGAACCCAAGTCCAGTTGCAGCTAAATCCTAGCCTAGCCATAGTCCCAAACTCAAAATGCACTCATCAGGATGCCACTAAAATAATTCCTCTTGTCTGTGTCCCTTCCCCACTGGGCCAACTCAACATTCCTGGAAAGCAAAGAGAGGCAGCATGGCCTAGTGGAAAGAGCACAGGCCTCAGAGTCAGGGGACCTGAGTTCTAATTCCAGTTCTGCCACTTGCCTGCTGTGTGACCTTGGGATTTACCTTTTCTGAGCCTCAGTCTCCTCCTTTGTCAAATGAGGATTAAATTCCTGATTTCCCTCCTGCTCCGACTGTGAGCCCCAACTGGGACAGGGACAGGATCTGATCGTACTGTATCTACCCCAGCACTTAGTACATAGTAAGTGCTTAAATACCCCAATTATGACAAGCACACAGAGAAGGACTGTTCTGTCTGTCACCATCAGACACCTTTCACGTGCCCTCTAATTCTCCTCCTTTTAAGTCACATAATCCTTACTTTGCCAGCCATCTGTCTCCCACAAATCCTGCCCATGGCCCTTGTTCTAATGCCCTTCAAAGGGTAAAAAAAAAAAACAAAAACCTAAAAAACGACATCCAAGGGAGGGGAAGGGACCAGAAATTCAGGCCATATTCCACTTCCTGGAGGGGTGGTAACACAACAAACTCCACTCCCGACTATTCAAAATGTCTCATCTTTGCTTCCTTTAGAAGTAAGAGGAATTGAAGTTTCCCAAATGCAGATGGGTGGAACCAGCAGAAACCCATAACTGAATTCTCAAAACAGTGGAAGAGGCCACACATCATGGAGACTAAGATTTCCTCACCTCAACTTTCCTGCGCAGTGCTGAGCAGTAATGGTTGAACCACTCCAGTCCTAGAAACACTTATTTATCAACAGCTTTGCCAAATGTGACAACTTATTTCCTTAATGAAAAGGAAAAGCTAGCGGCCCATGTACCCACTTAGTGGAAAGACACTCCAAAGCTTAAGTAATGACAATAGGAGTAACCAACACAGAGTTCCTAATGGGCAGGCGGACCAGACATCAAGATGAGAACAGATTCTATTCTCTAACACCAGTGAGGTTCTGCTACACTTATACTGAGCTCACCATCATCGGCCACAGCTTTGAGCACGTACGTGCAAAGCACTGTACTACGCAGCTGGGGAACAATCCAAAAGAGAAAGAGACCCAGTCCTTGCCCTCAAGGAGCTTACAGTCCACTGGCAGCACAAAAGGGTAGGGTGGGGGTTGTGACAAAAAGCGGGTAACTTCGGACCCAGGCTACTAGGCAGAAACTACTGTCCTTAGGAATTGAGAAAGTATTCTAATGGCTTCCTTGAGAGAGCAGGCAATAATTTAGCAATGCTGGTCATTGGCCATTTGATTTAACTTTGTAGGAAAACAAACGGTAACTTCATGTGGGCAGGGAACATATCTATCAAATCTGCTATACTGTACTTTCCCAAGTGCTTAGTATTCATTCATTCAATCGTATTTATTGAGCGCTTACTGTGTGCAGAGCACTGTACTAAGTGCTTGGGAAGTACAAATCAGCAACATATAGTACAGTGCCCTCCACACAGTAAGTGCTCAATAAATAGAAGCAGCAGCATGGCTTAGTGGAAAGAGCGTGGGCTTGGGAGTCAGAGGTCGTGATTTCTAATCCTGGCTGCACCACTTGTCAGCTGTGTGACTTTGGGCAAGTCGCTTAACTTCTCTGTGCCTCAGTTACCTCATCTGTAAAATGGGGATTAAGGCTGAGCGCCCCATGTGGGACAACTTGATTACCTTGTATCTACCCCAAATGCTTAGAACAGTGCTTGGCACACAGTTAGCACTTAACAAATACCGTCATTACTATTATTAATAATAAATATGATTAATTAATAAAATTGTACTATGATGACCCAATCAATGCAGAGCACTGTACTAAGGGCTTGGGAGAGTACAACACAACAGAGTTGGCAGACACGATCCCTGCCCACAGGGAGTTTACAGACTAGAGGGGGAGACAGACATTAAAATCAGTCACAGATAGGGGAAATGGGAGAGTATAGGGATACGTATCTAAGTGCCGTGGGGCTGAGAGTGGGGTGAATATCAAGTGCTTAAAGGGTACAAAGCCAAGTGCATAGGCAAAATTTCATTCTGCTTTCAGCAGTGTAGCCTAGTGGAAAGAGCAGAGGCCTGGGAATCAGAACAGCCAAGTTCTAATCCCAGCTCTGCCAAACACCTGTTGTGTGACTCTGAACAAGTCACTTGCCTTCTGTGAAATTCAATACCTGTTCTCCCTTCCCCTTAGACTAGGAGCCCTGGGAGGGACAGACGCTGTCCGATCTGATTATAACCATATATCTTGGCACTTAAATGTCACTTATTTACTATGGGGAAATTACCTGCTGGGGTCTACCCAGGTGTCATCCCATCTGTTCATCTTTGACACTGTTTTTTTTGGCTCCCTCTCTTCCGCTTCTCCTTCTCCTCTTCCCCCACTTTCAATCCCAGTCCCTTTCTTGTTCTTAGATTGTGCGCCTCTTGGATGCCAGGGACCATATCTAATTCTCAACCTTGTATTTTTTCCAGCATTTAGCCCAGTGCTTTGCACCCAATAGGAGCTGCTCCTCAAGAACCCACTTGGAAGATGCAGAGCCTTGAGGAGTGATACAGCTTTGTCCTTCAGTTGTCCGTGCCCAAGGTGGACAGAACCTCTGGCCAGGACTTGAATTGTACTTTCCAAGTGCTTAGTACAGTGCTCTGCACACATTAAGTGCTCAATAAATACGATGGAATGAATGAATTAATGACTCACCTCAGAACTAGACTGTGAGCCCACTGTTGGGTAGGGACCGTCTCTATATGTTGCCAACTTGTACTTCCCAAGCGCTTAGTACAGTGCTCTGCACACAGTAAGCGCTCAATAAATATGATTGAATGAATGAATGAATGAAAACAGCTAATAGGGGTGTCTTCACAGGCTTAATCCTACAGACTTTACAGAAGGGTTGGCAATGGGAGCTTCTTTCAACTAAAAGCTTTTCAGGGTTTTTTTTGTTTGTTCATTTGATTTTTACTTCCTCTGGTCTTCAGATCCCTCTTCTCTCTGCCAAAGCTCTTTGCTTTGTCAGCAGCCTTTCCTGCTTTCCTAGACACAGGTCTCCTCCCACTGCTGACAATTCCTATCACCCCTTTCACAAACCCCCATTCCCTCCTATCCCGTTTCTGGACCCTAAAAAAATAAATAAATAAATAAATCTCCCTAATCAGTTCCCCCAGACCCTCCATTAAATCCCATGAAGGACTACTCCACTAAGTAAATTCATCACATGATGGCTTTATAATCTGGCTGAGCTCTCAAACCCCAAACACAATGTTTGTGAGGCAGGAAAGCTGAGCCCTGAGCAACACTAAGGATGGGTGAATTGGGGAGGGGGGAGGGTTGGGGAGGGCTCATTGACAATCACGGAAAAGGTGCAGCAGAATGAAGGAATTTTGCAAAATGGCTGGAAAAAAAAGTCAAGATGCATCTCATTTACACACACCCTTCCCTCTCCCAATACTCTGTATTACACTGAGCCCTACAAGTTTCCCTAAGCATTCAACAATAATTTGATGATGCGGAAGGGGGAATGAATGTGAAAGGGAACCACAATAGCCCTTTAATAATCCACAGCTTTCTAAGTAGGTACAGCCATCTGGTGCCATGAACTACTGTAACCCAGATTTTTCCAATGAAATTGCACAGTGGACTTTATGCACGCAAACACAAACTGGCTGGATTCCACAGCTGCCACAAAAATGAGGCTCCTCGGAGAGTAAACATAAGGCTCTCTCCAATTCCCCAAGAGTCCATTCTGCTGGGCTGAGAAGCATATCTGGGTGCAAAGCAGTATACAAACTGCTTGGGACAGTACAGTAGGAGTAGAATCAATCATTTATTGAGTGCTTACTGTGTGCAGAGCACTGTACTATGCACTTGTACAACATAACAGATGTGGTAGACATGTTCCCCGCACACGAGTTCACATTCTAGAGGAGACGACAAAATAAATTACAAATATGTACATAACTGCTATGAGGCTGATGGTGGGGTGAATGAAAGGTACAGATCCAAGTGCAAGAGCGATGCAGAAGGGTGAGGGAATGGGGGAAATGAGGACTTAGGGAAGGCCTCTTGGAGGAGATGTGCTTGTAATATGGCTTTGAAGATGAGAAGAGTGATCATCTGTCAGATATGAAAGGGGAGCGAGTTCCAGGCCAGAGGCAAGATGTAGGCAAAGGGTTGGCAGAGGTAGAAGGCCTGATCACTGCCCTAAAGGATGATGGTTATGTGGAAAATATAAGAGTATGTTAGACGATATGTACCGAAGTGCTTCGGGTGGCTGTAAGTTCATAAGTGTGCAGGGGACACAAAAATGCTCAAGTAGTGGTTGGGAGGATGTAACGTGGGAGAGGCAAAACTTATTGGAGTTAAATCTCCTGAAAGTGGGGAGAGATTTAGAGAGGGAGGGATTTCCAGGCAGGAAGGGTGGGAGCAAGGGGTTTGAGGGCAGAAGAGAGGAGGAGGTACAGTGCCGACCCCTCGCCCACAGCCTGCCTCTGGCCTGGAATGCCCTCCCTCCTCAAATCCAATAGACAATTACTCTCCCCCTCCTTCAAAGTCTTACTGAAGGAACATCTCCTCCAAGAGGCCTTCCCAGACTAAGCCCTCTTTTCCTCTTCTGCTTCCTTCTGTGTAGCCCTGACTTGTTCCTTTGGGTCTTCCCCTCTCCCAGCCCCACAATACATATGTACATATCTGTATTGTATTGCTATCCGTCTCCCCCACCTCTAGACTGTACACTGATTGTGAGCAGGGACTGTGCCTGTTCACTGTTGCTGTATTGTACTCTCCCAAGTGCTTAGTAGAGTGTTCTGCACATGGTAAGCACTCAATAAATACAAATATATGAATGAATAGGTTACCTTGAGAGGAATGAAGAGTGAAAGCTTGGGTGTAATGGGAGAATATAGTACGAGGGAGAGAGTTGATGGGGTACCCTAAAGTCAATGATCAGTTTTTTTTGTTTGTTTTTTATGGTATTTGTTAAGCGCTGACTATTTGCCAAGCACTGTTCTAAGCACTGGGGTAGATACAAGTTAGTCACCCACCTGGGACTCACAGTCTAAGTAGGAGGGAGAAGAGATGTTGAATCCCCATTTTACAGATGAGAAAACTGAGACACAGAGAGCTTAAGTGACTTGCCCAATGTCACAAAACAGACAAGTGGCAGAGCCGGCATTAGAACCCAGGTCCTCTGGCTTCCAGCATCGGGCTTTATCCACCAGGCCATGCTGCATTTCTGCTTGTTAAGGAGAGAGGAATGGGCATTTACTAAAGGTTTTTGAGGAACGGGAAGATAAGGGCAGAACAGCATTTTTCAAAAAATGATCCAGGCAACAGACTGAAGTATGGATTGGAAAGGGTTTAGACTGGAGACAGGGAGGCCAGTTTGGAGGCTGGTATAGCAATCTCGTCAGGATGTGATGAGTCCCTGGACTAGGGGGGTGGCCTTTTGGAGGAAGGGGCAGATCTGGGAAATATGGTGGAGGGAAAACCAGCTGGTTTTAGTTGCAGACAATGTGAGAACTGACAAAGAGTGAAGAGTCAAGGAGTACACCAAGGTCACCGGCTTCGGAGACGGGATGGATGGTGGGGGTTTTCAGCTATGATAGGAAAGTCAGCTGGAGAAGTAGATTTGAAAGGAAAAATGAGGAGTTCAACCTTAGACATATTGAGATTAAGGCGCTGGTTGGACATTTACGTGGACCTGTCCTGGAGGCAAGATGAAGTGTGAAGGACTCACGAAGAGAGAGAAGCAGAAGCCATGGGAACCGCTAAGTTCCCGGAAATGTACAGTGAGAAGAGTGGACCCAGAATGGAGACTTAAGTGACAACCATAGTAACACCACACATGATGAGAGCAGAAGGTAAAGGGGGAACCAGCAAAAGAGACTGTGAGTCCCTCTAGACTGTAAGCTCCTTGTGGGCAGGGAACATGCCTACCAATTCATTCATTCAGTCGTATTTATTGAGTGCTTACTGTGTGCAGGGCACTGTAATAAGCGCTTGGAAAGTACAATTCAGCAATAGAGACAATCCCTGCTTACACCAGGCTTACAGTCTAGAAGGAGGGAGACAGAAATTCACTCATTCCTTCATTCAATCGCATTAATTGAGTGATTACTGTGTGCAGAGCACTGTACTAAGCGCTAGGGAAGTACAATTCAGCAACAAATAGAGACAATCGCTGCCCACAATGGGCGCACAGTCTAGAAGTGGGAAGACAGAGTAAACACGTAAACAGGCATCAGTAGCATTATTATAAATAAATAGAATTATAGATATATATATACACATCATTAATAAAAAATAAATTATAATTATAAATATGTACATAGATACACAAGTGCTGGGTGGGGGCAGAGCAAAGGGAGCAAGTTGGGGCAATGTGGAGGGGCGGGGGAGCCAAGGGAAAAGGGGGGTTAGTCTGGGAAGGCCTCTTGGAGGAGGTGAGTCTTCAGTGGGGCTTTGAAGGTGGGGGGAGTGTGATTGGCGGATTTGAGGAGGGGCATTCCTGGCCAGAGGTAGGACATGGGCCAGGGGTCGATGGTGGGACAGGCAAAAACAAGGCACAGTGAGAAGTTTAGCACCAGAGAGTGGATTGTGCAGGCTGGGATGTACAAGGAGAGAAGGGAAGTGAGGTAAGAACGGGCAAGATGATGGAGAGCTTTGAAGCCAAGTCTGTTATAGTCTCCAAAGTGCCTAGTACAGTGCTCTGCACACAGTAAGTGCTCAAAAAATATGATTGATTGATGGAGTGGCCAGAGAGGGAAGAACAGGACCTCCTGTCTTGGTCTGTGAGCCCCATGGGAGAAGTGAACTGATTATCTACTCCAGCACTTAGTAAAATGCTTGGAGTAAAGAGTCAAGGAGGATTAAGATACAGTATTACAGTGCTTAGTACGGCGCTTTGCACACAGTAAATGCTCAACAAATACTACTGATTGATAGAGTCTGCTAATTTGGCAAGGAGGAAGTCATTGGTGACTTTAAAGAGTACAATTCCAGTGGAGTGAAAGAAGTGGAAACCAGATTGTAATGGTTCAAGGAAGTGTCAGAAAGCAGCATGGCCTAATGGATAGAGCATGGACGTGGGAGTCAGAAGGCCCTGGGTTCTAATCCTGGCTCCACCACTGGACTGCCATGTGACCTTGAGCAAGTCATTTAATCACTCTGTGCCTCAAGTATCTCATCTGTAATATGGGGGTTCAGACTGTAAGTCCCATGTGGGACATGGATTGTGTCCAACCTGATTAACTTGTATCTACCCCAGTGCTTAGTACAGTACCTGGCACATAGTAAGCACTTAAATACCATACAAAAGGGGTGGGGGGAGTGGAAGCAGCAAATATAGTCAATCCAGTCAAGGAATCAGAAGAGGAATTGGTGGTGGGAAGTGGGGTGATAGCCAGAGGGTGCAGTGGAGTCCAGAGAAAGTTTTTTGTAGTATAGGAAAGACATAAACATGTTTGAAGGAGCCATCACAGAACAAGTGGTTGAAAATGACAGACAAGGAAGGGAGAAGAGTGAACAAGAGTTTTGAGAAGGGGAGAAGTGGTAGGGGCAGAGGTACAGGAAGAATCTGAAAGCATATGAGAGATTTCCTCAAGGGATGACTGGGAAGGGTTAGGGAGTACCTATAGAGGTCAGGGGGAGTTGGGGAGGTGATGGGGATACTTTGAGAAGCTCACTCCTGATGACTTCAATTGAATCAACAAAATAGTTGGCAAGGTCACTGGGGCAAGAGACGGGGGAGATGGAGACACCAGAGGGTTTCAGGAGGGAGTAGATGAGGGAGGAGAAGTAATGTTGCTGAACTTCAGAGGGAGGTATTACGGTTACAGTCTGGCCTGAGGGCTATTAAGATGGGCCAATGGAAGGCAGTCTGAGTGGCCCATTCCCTTGACAGGCTGGGAAGAATCTTGGCCACCAGTGAGCGCAGTGGCTGTAGTTGCCAAAAAGTAGCGCATGCATACACACGCACGCGCACACACATACATTCTCTCTCGCCACATGTCCAGTAGGTGTAAACACGTGTTAGAACTACAAATTCCATCAGCCCCCTCTCAAGAGAGCTACACTGCAATCCTGATCCCAGGTCAGGTTGGAATTGGTCCAGAGATCGTCAGGTGTTGCGCCTGATACAACCCTGAACTTGTCAAGCCTGGATCGGGCTCTGGAATTTCAACCAGGGCAGGGTTTTACTAACAGGAATGGAAATACCCAAAACAATTTCCGTTGACCGGAGAGTAGTTAATCATTCTGCACAGAAACAACAAGGGATTAGAGGGCTGGCATTCTTTATTTTAAAATAGGCTAAATTCAAGGAAGTGCTTGCCAACATATCAATTAGTGTAATTAGGATTTCAGTTCATAATCCCCTACGTTTCTGGTAGTCCCACCCCATCAAACACTTTAGCCCTCTTGTGTATAGCTGCTTATTTGGGTAGGGACTGTCTCTACATGTTGCCAACTTGTACTTCCCAAGCGCTTAGTACAGTGCTCTGCACACAGTAAGCGCTCAATACATACACTTGAATGATTGATTATTTGTTATATGTTAGATTTGCTAGATTACTTTGTGCCTCTACTAATAATGATGGCGTTTTTTAAGCGCTTACTATGTGCAAAGCACTGTTCTAAGCGCTGGGGAGGTTACAAGGTGATCAGGTTGTCCCACAGGGGGCTCACAGTCTTACTCCCCATTTTACAGATGAGGTAACTGAGGCACAGAGAAGTGAAGTGACTTGCCCAAAGTCACACAGCTGACAATTGGCAGAGCCGGGATTTGAACCCATGACTTCAGGCTCCAAAGCCCGGGCTCTATTTATTCCTTTAACCAAGAGAAGTAGCGTGGCCTAGTGGAAAGAGCACCAGCCTGGGAGTCAGGGGACCTGGGCTCTAATCCTGGTTCCGCCACTTGCCTTCTGTGTGCCCGAGGGCAAGTCACTTCACTTGCCTGTGCCTCAGCTACCACATATGTAAAATGGGGATTCAGTATCTGTTCTCTCTCCTACTTAGGGGGTGAGCCCCTTGTGGGACCTGATTACTTTGTATTTACGCCAGTACTTAGTATGGTCACGGCGTAGTGGATAGAGTACCGGCCTGGAAGCCAGGAGGTCATGGGTTCTAATCCTGGCTCTGTCACTTGTCTGCTGTGTGACCTTGGGCAAGTCACTTCACTTCTCTGGGACTCAGTTCTCTCATCCGTAAAATGGGGGCTGAGATTGAGCCCCATGTGGGACAGGGACACTGTGTCCAACCCGATTTGCCTGTATCCACTACAGCACTTAGAACAGCGCTTAATACCACCCAAACTGCTACCTTGCTGGTTCAATCTCTCACCCTATCCTGACCGGATTACTGCATCAGCCTCCTCTCTGATCTCCCATCCTCCTGTCTCTCCCCGCTTCACTCTGCTGCCCGGATTATCTTTGTACAGAAACACTCTGGACATGTCACTCCTCTCCTCAAATATCTCCAGTGGTTGCCTATCAACCTACGCATCAAGCAAAAACTCCTCACTCTCGGCTTCAAGGCCCTCCATCACCTCATCCCCTCCTACCTCTTCTACCTTTTCTCCTTCTATAGCTCAGCCGGCACCCTCCCCTCCTCTGCCACTAACCTCCTCACTGTGCCTCGTTCTCGCCTGTCCCGCCGTCGACCCCCGGCCCACGTCCTCCCCCGGGCCTGGAATGCCCTCCCTCCACACATCCGCCAAGCTAGCTCTCTTCCTCCCTTCGAAGCCCAACTGAGAGCTCACCTCCTCCAGGAGGCCTTCCCAGACTGAACCCTTTTCCTCTCCTTCTCCCCATCCACCCCCTCTGCCCTACCTCCTTCCCTTCCCCACAGCACTTGTATATATTTGTACAGATTTATTACTCTATTTATTTTACTTGTACATACTTACTACTCTATTTTGTTAATGATGTACCTATAGCTATAATTCTATTTATTCTGATGGTTTTGACACCTGTCTACATGCTTTGTTGGCTGTCTCCCCCCTTCTAGACTGTGAGCCCATTGTTGGGTAGGGACTGTCTCTATATGTTGCCGCCTTGCACTTCCCAAGTGCTTAGTATAGTGCTCTGCACACAGTAAGCACTCAATAAGAGAAGCAGCATGGCTCAGTGGAAAGGGCACGGGCTTTGGAGTCAGAGGTCATGGGTTCAAATCCCGGCTCCTCCAATAGTCAGCTGTGTGACTTTGGGCAAGTCACTTAACTTCTCTGTGCCTCAGTTACCTCATCTGTAAAACAGGGATTAAAACTGTGAGCCCCCCCGTGGGACAACCTGATCACCCTGAGAAGCAGTGTGGCTCAGTGGAAAAGAGCACGGGCTTTGGAGTCAGAGGTCATGGGTTCAAATCCCGACTCTGCCAATTGTCAGCTGTGTGACTTTGGGCAAGTCACTTAACTTCTCTATGCCTTAGTTACCACATCTGAAAAATGGGGATGAAGACTGTGAGCCCCCCGTGGGACAACCTGATCAACTTGTAACCTCCCCAGAGCTTAGAACAGTGCTTTGCACACAGTAAGCACTTAATAAATGCCATTATTATTACTATTATTATTGTAACCTCCCCAGCATTCAGAACAGTGCTTGGCACAGAGTAAGCGCTTAATAAATGCTACCATCATCAAATACGATTGAATGAATGAATTATTTTATATTATTATTATATAATAAGAACTTAAATACCATTATTATTATTATTATTGATGATAATAACAACTAATGGAAATTTGGCAATTTGTGTCCACTGGTCTCCCCCCTTAGGAGTATAATCTCCTCAAGGTCAGGGACAGGATTTACCATGGGGCAGTGTGTCCTAATGGAAGGAGTTCCTAGTGGAAGGGATTCGGCATCAGGAGATCTGGATTCTAGTCCCAGTTCCGTCAGTTGCCCGCTGTGTGACCTCTCTGGGCCTGGACCTGCCTCTGGCCTGGAACAAATAGTATTTGTTAAGCACTTACTATGTGGTGAGCACTGTTCTAAGTGCTGAGGTGGATACAAGGTAATCAGGTTGGCACAGTCTCTGTCTCACATGGGACTCACAGTCTTAATCCCCATTTTACAGATGAGGTAACTGAGGCCAAAGTCACTTAGCAGATAAGTGGCAGAACCAGGATTAGAACCCAAGGACAGTAAAGGCAAAACCTTTAAAAAATTACTTAAACTGAAAGGGGAATTTCAATTGGTCAAACCAGTATTCTGTGGAACACATAATTGCCTCGTGTGATGTGAAATTGTGTAATTATGAAATGCTTCCATTTACGCTGGCCTGATTTTAAGGGTCTCTGTTTTAATATGGCTTTTAAAGATTAGCACTGGGCTCTGGGGTGGAGGTGATAGTGATGGTCAAACTGGGTGTGCCCTTACTGAGTTCTCTCAAAATAATGAGAGTTAAGGTAGATTCTCCTCTAGAAATCTGCCTTGTGACATACAGTTTGATTGTGTCTTCTGCGGACACTTGTAGTCTGCTTTTTCAGCCATCTGAATTCTTCAAACTTTCAGCTCGCTGTGGGCAGGGTCCTTGTCTGCTAATTCTGTTGCATTGTACTCTCCCAAGCACTTAGTACAGTGCTCTGCACATAATAAGTGCTCAATAAATACCATTGTTTGATAGGTCCTCTGACTCCCAGGACCAGACTCTTTCTTCGAGGCCACAATGCTTCACCTCCACAAGAAAGCCTCCGAAGCAATCACAGGTTACAGCTGCAAGTCAGAGATGATCAGGAGTACCTTCTACATCAGTTCAGGTGACTGTCCTGAAACTGAGTTAAATCCCCAGAAGGGGCAGCTTGCACACTGTAACCTCACTTTTCCCTTCTCCCATCCTCGTAAAGTTAAGCACAGAAAACCAGAAGCTAAGGAGCTCTACATTGGCCGTATTTGGGGGGGGGGGGGGCAAAGCAACCTGCTGTGTGACCTTAGGCAAGTCACTTAACTCATTTGTGCCTCAGTTTCCTCATCTGTAAAATAAGGATGAAATACCTATTCTCCCTCTTCCTTAGACTGTGAACCCCATATGGGATGAGACCATGTCCCATCTGATTATACTGCATCTACCCCAAGGCTTTGCACAGTGCTTGACACATAATAAGCGCCCCCCCTTCCCATCCACTTAGCCATGACCCTCCCCACTTTAATGCCCTCCTAAACAAACAAAAAAGTCACCTTCTCCAGGAGGCATTCCCCAACTAAGCTTCACTTTCCTAGTTATACCATCCTCTCATCCACCATTTTTTCATTCATCCATTCATTCATTCAATCATTATTGAGCGCTTACTGTGTGCACAGCACTGTACTAAGAGCTTGGAAAGTACAATTCAGCAACAGATAGAGACAATCCCTACCCAACTACGTGCTCACAGTCTAGAAGGGGAAGATGGACAACAAAACAAGTAGACAGGCATAAATAGCATCAAAATAAATAGAATTATAGATATATACACATCATTAATAAAATAGAAAAATAAATATGTACAAATATACACAAGTGTTGAGGGGGCGGGGGAAGGGGGTAGAGCAGAGGGAGGGAGTAGGGGCGATGGGGAGGGGAGGAGGAGCAGAGGAAAAGGGGGAGGGGGTTGTCTGGGAAGGCCTCCTGGAGGAGGTGAGCTCTCAGTAGGGTTTTGAAGGGGGGAAGAGAGCTAGTTTGGCAGATGTGAGGAGGGAGGGCATTCCAGGCCAGAGGTAGGATGTGGCCCGGGGTCGGCGGCGGGACAGGCGAGAATGAGGCACAGTGAGGAGGTTAGTGGCAGAGGAGGGGAGGGTGCAGGCTGAGCTACAGAAGGAGAGAAGGTAGGTGAGGTAGGAGGGGGCGAGGTGATGGAGAGCTTTGAAGCCAATAGTGAGGAGCTTCTGCTTCATGCAAAGGTTGATAGGCAGCCGCTGCAGATTTTTGAGGAGGCGGGGGGTGACATGTCCAGAGCGTTTCTGTAGAAAGATAATCATCTTTAATGGTATTTGTTAAGTGCTAACTATGTGCCAAACACTGGACTAAGCACTGGGGTAGATACAAGCATATCATGTTGGACAAAGTCCATGCCCCATGTGGAGCTCATAGTCTTAGTTACCTCATCTGTAAAATGAGGATTAAGGCACAGAGAAGCTAATTATCCAGGTCCACTATCTTCTCTAACATAATTATACCCTTAGCATTCATGGGTATAACTATGGGTTCACTTTTTACTTATTTTGTTTTTTTAAGGGGTATCTACCCTTTCACTCATTTCTACAGTAGGTATACAATTTGTGTCTGCCTGTCTAACCCGCTTGGACTGTAAATTCCTCAAGAGTTGGGATGGTGTAGCTTACTTTTAGGATGTGTGTTCCTAACGTTTTCATACAGTGCTCTGTGCACAGAAGGTGCTCAATAAATATTCATTCATTCATTCATTCAATGGTGCCGATAGGGTGTCCAGCCACAGCAGCTTTCACTTCTGGCTTCAGGACAATCAGCAAGACCACCACCCTTTCACCCCTCCTTGGTGGATTCCATCTCTCCAGCTTGTTACACCCTCCTCTACCTCAAATATTCATTTCTAGCCAGAACACATATTTGGAAATTGTTTTGAGGCCCCTGGAGTGAAGTTCACACTTTCCAGGGCAGGGAGGAGGCAGGGAGGGAGGAAGGAAGGAA
The DNA here is from genome assembly GCF_015852505.1 of Tachyglossus aculeatus. NCBI lineage: Eukaryota > Metazoa > Chordata > Mammalia > Monotremata > Tachyglossidae > Tachyglossus > Tachyglossus aculeatus. The sequence goes on along the minus strand of NC_052101.1, from coordinate 85,586,224 downwards.
AAGCCAGCAAATTAGAGGAGTGGGTCATCAATGAGAAATGAGCTTCCCTCCCCATGCCCACCTACACCCTGAGACTAGAGTATAGTATCAATTATCAGTGGCCAGTTGACCTGCAGAGTATTAGAGTGGATTTGGAATTTTTCCACCTCTCAACTCATCCCTCTCTAGACTGGATCCAGTGGCCACCTCACCCATCCACACCCCAAAGGGCTCTCCAGTCCTCCCAGCTGGCCAGGGACTTTCCTCCCCCAGCATACAGTTCCCCCATAGCACACAACTGGGACGGACAGAGGTGCTGTCATCCTCGTGATAAGGCAGGCAAGCCAGAACCACACTGAAGCCATCCCAGGGTCCAGAGTGTATGTGCCTGAGGATGTGAATATGGATCATCCATTGTTTGCAATGCCCTTGCCAAAAACCCTCTCAATTTTGAAGGATAAAAGAGAATGTGCTGTACTTCCTAAACAGCTCCATTTTGGCGCCCGGTTCCAGAAAATTCCTAATAGCCTCAAAGTATCACGCTGGAGGGAGAGCACACAAAACAAACCACATTGATAGGTGCTTCCCTGCCTGCAGTCACACACAGTCAGCAGGCTGCCGATTGCAAGCAGCAGCAACTGGGGTGGTGGGGGAAGGCCCGTCATCTAGCAAAAGAAAAACCACAGCCTTGTTAGCCAAGGGCTCCACCAGCCTGGTGCTCCAATTAATTGTATTTAGTAAGCACTTACTGTGATCGCCTGGGAGAATAGAAAATTCTACTAACAGAGTTAGTAGACACCATCCCTGGCCATAAGTGGCTTACAGTCTAGAAGGGGGGGCAGACATTAATATGAATACATCAATTAAATTATGGATACGTAAATAAGTGCTGTGGGGCTGAGGGTGGGGTGAATGAAGAGTGCAAATCCTAGTGGGCAGGGAATGTGTACCAATTCCGTTATACTGCACTCTCTCAAGTGCTTAGTACAGTGCTTTGCACATAGTAAGTGCTCAATCAATACAATTGATAGTGTAAAGTTGACAGAAGGGAGAGGGAGAAGAGGAAATAAGGGCTTAGTCGGGGAAGGCCTCTTGGAGGAGATGTGCAAACTAAACACAGAAATTGTTGGAGAACACTCTCAGCTCAGCATTTGGCTAGTGCAGTGGCTTCAGGGGAGCCTGAAACTCAGAACCCACAAAATCCAGACACTAGAGACTTCAAGGATGGTGCTTTTCCTTACCAAAGCAAGGCATCTGGATCTCCGTGCCCTCGGCTGGCCCAGATTGGAGGCGGGAACCCCTCCTTCCTCACCCCCACCCGCACTCATTCACAGCCTGATCATGTTAAGCTAGCCCCTGGACAACAATCAATGGCATTGATTGGGGGCTTACTATGTGCAGCGCACTGGATTGATCGCTTGGGAGCATTCAATAAAGTCAATACGATCCCTGCTCTGAAGGAGCTGACAGTCTAGCTGGGAAGAGGAGACACTTATTAAAATAAATTACAGGTAGGGGAAGCAGCCAACTATCACATGCTTTGGATCCCATATATCACAGCTCCAGGAACAACCAAGTCAGAACTTCACCCACCCTGGTTAAACGTACCCAGACGAGATGCCTTACTAGGAGGAGATCCCAGTTGTGTCCAGATGCTAGCTAACTACTGGTGACATGTGTGAACTGGACTCTATGGCCACTAAATACTCTTGGCTTCTTCACCCAAATGAACCCAAAGGCTGAAAGGCCCTACCTCTGACAGATGGATCATAAGCTGCACAGGAGAGGGGCCACCTGCACACTACCCTCACCCCCACCCCTCCACCAGGAGCCTTCTAAAGCAGGAACGGCAAGGAAGCAGTGATAACATGCCTTTTCAACTTTCAGAACAGTAGTAGGAAGGCTGTTATCTAATGAGCCCTAGTGAGCCCGAAACTCTATTCCTTTAGCTACAATGCCCTATCCCTCTTGTAGTATTTATCATTGCCCTGGTCTTTTATATTGTTTTTACATTTCTATTGGTTCATCGCTTCTTATGTGTCTGTCATCCAACCCCTCTCCTTGCCTTATTCTTAGAGCATGAATTCCTTGAGGGCCAGGAACCGTGTCTAATTATGATCCATGTATTTTTTACCCCTCTCCTATGAATCAATGCCTTACTGTGGCAGGAGAGTCTGCATAAGCTGATGAAGCTTAGAGCTATGCCATAAAGAATTACCCATAATGGAAAAGACTATGCCGAAGCGTCAGAAAAGTCGATTTACCTGTGCTGGGCAGCAGCGATGTGGGAAAGAGTCAAAGACAGATGCTCAAGTGATCACAACATTGATCAAAGACGATGGCAGAGACTCAGGTTTTTACCGCACAGAAGGTGGCAATGGTAAATCACTTCCATATCTAGACCAAGAAAACTCTATGGATACATATACCAGAATGACTTTATGACAGAAAATGGGACGTTCTGAAGAGGGTGTGACAATGAAGTCTCTATGGGTAGGAAACGACTAGATGGCATTTGAAGGATAATTTTTTTCATTCATTCATTCAATCGTTCCCAGTACTGAGTACAGTGCTCGGCACACAGTAGGCACTTCATAAATACTATTACTACTAGTCTTGATGTTATTTAGTTTTCAAGGGAGTTGAATGACACTAAATTACTTTCTAGTATTTGACTAATAAGTATTTCATTTCCCTCTCCTCACCCTGCTCTTGCAATTATTATTTTTTTTTACAGCAGAGCTAGCCTACAACGGAGCAAGTCTTTTTTAGCTTGAATTTTATATCATGCCCAGCAAACACAGGGCACAAATGAGGTGCCCCACCAATATTCACTGACTAGCTAAACTAGATGGTAGTGTGGAGGGAAACCCCTCAGGATGGCGCTGAGTAGGCAAAGGCACCAAAGCAACCAATCTGCAAGTTCAGTGCCACTGGCCACAAGAATCACTGGAGTTCAACCTATGGCACCCACCTTTTCCCAGGGCTTCAAAACCTTATTAAAAAATCCCACCTCCTCCAAGAAGCCTTCCCCAACTAAGCCCTCATTTCCCCTACTCCTATGCATTTGACTCTGTACCCCTTAAGCAGTTGATATTCACCCCACCCTCAGCCTCACAGC